>NC_056547.1:17941646-18276646 GCF_910596095.1 Thunnus maccoyii
TGAACTACAAGAGCGTGTGCGTGCTGTAGACTGTCTGGTGCTGCACCGCCTTTGCAGTCGAGTTCCGCTTTTTTCGTTCTGTCAACATCATGTTATTAACTAACATTAAGAAAATCCATTTTGACATTTGTGAATCGATGCAGAATCGTCCACGTCGGCATCACAATGCATCTTAGAATGGAGAAATTTCCACACCTCTACTCAACACTGTCTCACAGTTTATTGAGGCCTTAAGGCAGTGCTGGAAAAACCACCTCGGTCAAATTCACAGTTGAAAGTACTCCTGTTCCTCTTAATGTTCAACACAGAACGTGAACAGGTTGAGTTTGCTAATGTTTCAGTGTTACAGCCCTCAGGACAGACATATATATGTGTATGTCCTCAAGAGCAGACTAAATGTTTATACTGTTGTATTTCAGGTTCATGCTCAGCGCTGGTATAGACTCCTGTGACGCCCCTGCGGCTCTCAATAGAAATGACATTTAAAGACTGTGAATGTGACATGAATATTTCACACTGCCTCTTTTCACAAACAGTCTGGTCTGTGTTATTTCGCTGCTTTAGGCTGTATATCCTTAAGTATTTTTATTGATAACAGAACACAAAGATTCATTGATATGTTACCATCTTTGCCCTCCTCTGTGATACAGTCCAGAGACTTGCTTATCTGGGGCCAGTGGCCCTGGAGGCCACTCTTGCTCCTGGTTTCTGGGTCTGTTTGGGTTGGACCAGCCGTGCCTTAGATGCAGACTTTTCCACTGAAACGATCTATTAATACACCATGACGTCCAGTCTGCACATTCCAGACATTTTCTTTCCTCAGTCTCTTCATCATCACTGTCCTGTTTATCTCTGCCTTTGCCTGGCAATCATCACTTCACCTCACATGCTGCTTGTTTCTTTCAACTCCCTCTTTGTCTTTTCTCCACTCAGTTTTATCTCCTTATTTCTGACTGTCCCCTCAGGTTAAAGATACTTTATTGCTAAGTCTCTAATCTGCTTATTTATCTTTAAAACTCATCCAAAGTGTTTTAAATCACCTTTATAAAGTGGATTTTAGAATAGCAGGCTGTGTTTATTACTAAAATAAAATCAGAACTGATAAAACAAGAAAATACAACAAATATCTTTTGAACTTCATACAGAATTATCCAGTAAAATATATCCTGAGTGCCTATCCTCTCTTTCTGTCTCCTGAAGGTTTATCCAGTTGAAGCTGGAGCGAGCCAGTCCAGCGGAGCGCCAGCTTGTCTTCAGTGAGATACTACAGGCGGCATACCAGCTCATGGTGGACGTCTTTGGAAATTACGTCATCCAGAAATTCTTCGAGGTGCGTATGATGAGCAAGTTATTATCACCCGAGTGTGTATTCGGAGTCACCGAGATTGAATTCGCAGGAAAATCTCACCTGCTTTTTATGTGCTTTGTAATCTTAAAGTGTAAATGTGAAATCTATGTGGCGTTGTGTCATTTATTACTAGAAGGATTAGAGGATTTACAGGCTTATTTTATGTGTGTGTGTGTGTGTGTGTGTGTGTGTGTGTGTTATAGTTTGGCAGCCTGGACCAGAAGCTGGCTCTGGCTGAGAGGATCCGAGGTCACGTGCTGTCTTTGGCGCTGCAGATGTACGGCTGCAGGGTCATTCAGAAAGCTCTGGAGTTCATCCCCTCGGATCAGCAGGTCATTGTAAGTACACTAGTTCCCTCTGGACTGTGTGGGAGTGTGAACAAGGGAAACAGACCATATGTGTTAAAACTGTTGTTTGTAGTCCTTTGCACCTCTGTACTAAAATAACCTTAAATAAACGTATCCTGTCATCACCTTGCTGGGATTTAGCTTGTTAATGTAACACACAAAATGGCAAAATACCCCAGTGTCCCAATTTCAAAGGATATCTACTATCCATGTGCTCATAATTCAGGTGTAAATGAGAGCGCGCTGCTCATGGATAACTAGTTTCTCTTTGTATAGCCGAATGCGGCATCGCTGAAGAGGTGAGCTTTTCACCCTGAAATTGCATTTTTCATTTACATTATGGCTTTTATGTTGGAGCTGCCTCGTGTAGCAGCAGGTTCCTCACAGGTACTCCATCATCAATGATGAATGAGGCTAATGATACCACGGTTTATATGCAAATTCTCATCTGCAGGTGTTAAGATTTAAAAAAAAAAAAAAAAAGAAAAAAAAAAGATGATTATCAACAGGAAATAACTTAGCTCAACTGTTTAGTCGTTTTGGGAAAAGTAAAGTGGTGTGTGTGTGTGTGAGATTTAAACATTGATCTCAAAGAAAAATGTTGGTGTTTATATAGTTCTCATTTATTTATAGTTTCTAACCCAAGTCTACATTTTTCTGTTTTATTTCAATTTATTTTTTACTTATCTGTATATATACATATTTCTAACAGCAAAATCACAATTCTATTTCTGTACTTTTTTTTGTTGTTTTTATTTCACTTGCTTTGGTAATCTAAATGTCTGTTTCCCTTGCCAATAAAACCACTGAATTGAATTGAGAGAAATGTGTCCATCTCACCTTAATGGACCTCAATAGATTTCTCCAGGGCAGCTGTTCAAACTCCTGTGTTATTTTTTGGCTACAGTGAGCCACTGTGGAAAATGATGGAGAGTTTGGAAAATGCCTTCAGGCAATATTTCATTTCTCACAAACAATTACATGTCCCTCGCTGTCTCTTCCTCTTGCCTCTGCTCTCTTCTCCTCCTCCTCATCTCTGTAGAGCGAGATGGTGCGGGAGCTGGACGGCCATGTGTTGAAGTGCGTGAAGGACCAGAACGGTAACCACGTGGTGCAGAAGTGTATTGAGTGTGTCCAGCCTCATGCGCTGCACTTCATCATAGACGCCTTTAAGGGACAGGTGGGTCCCCCTCTGTGCGCGCACACAAAATATTTCCACTTTCAATCACTGAAGCCTGCCGGTGCTTGGCTGATATCCACACATGCATTCACTTGTGTGCACACATACACCGTCACTGCCTTAAGGCAGCAAACATATTGTCACCGCCGAAGCGCAGAGACGCACGTTTTCAGTCCTTTTCCAGGGACAGGATACGTTTCCATGGCAACAGAAACCTCAGCCCAGTGGCAACAGCCATCTTCTATCCACTAGCTAAATGTTACATTAGCATAAAGTGTGAAAAAGGAAGATTTTGTTTGTTTATGCATGTGCCTTTTTTTTAAAAACACAAATGATAGGTTTCAGTTTTGAGGTTTCGGTCAGATGCTCTGACAGTAAATCTCTTTGTTGGTTGGAGTGTTTTGCTTTTCACATATTTGCATGTTGTGTAACTGCATGTCCTCTACTCAGCTTGTTTGTGTAGCTGAAAGCATGTCAGGAATTTACTTTCACCTTCCCTGCAGGGGTGGGCTGGGTGCGTTGAAAGCATGCCTATGATTTACCAACTAAATAAGTAGCCCTCTCCATCCTCTCCATAACAATGTGTTGTTGTCTTGAACATAGACTGTAAATAAAGTCTTTGGTCTTTGGACACTTCAGACATCACAGTATAATTAGTTTTTCATTGAAATCCATCATATGCTGCTGTAATCCAAAGTGAAAAACTGTTTCAGAAAGGGTAAATCAGTGCCGTGCTCAAGTCACTGAGCTCAAGGACAGCTTGGTGTGTGTTTGTGTGTGTGCATCGAATGAGTAACTGTGTAATTATGTGCGTCTTGTAGGTCTTTGCCCTCTCCACTCACCCTTATGGCTGCCGAGTCATCCAGCGCATTCTCGAACACTGCCTTCCTGAACAGACGCTGCCTATACTAGAGGAGCTCCATCAACACACAGAGCAGCTAGTGCAGGTAAAACACACACATACAAGCACTCTGTTGTCTCTCCATGTCCACCAGTTATGTTTTCCAGGATTATTAACACCTTAAGTTGGTTTAAATAAAGCTCCTCTCAGAGCCTCCAGATTTTTGAAGTTGGCTGATTGTTTGATCTGACGTCAGAAGCACCAGCTGGTGTCCTCACGTTTTAGTTGATGTGTCTGTGTGTTGTTTCGTATTCAGGACCAGTATGGCAACTATGTGATCCAGCACGTTTTGGAGCACGGCCGAGCTGAGGATAAGAGCAAGATAGTGGCAGAGATCAGAGGCAACGTACTGGGACTGAGCCAGCACAAGTTTGCCAGGTAAACTCCAGCACACACACACCCGAGCACACAAAGGTTTTCAAGAAGGTTTTTCTTTCGTTTCTCCACAATCGCAACTACAGTTGGAACTGGCTTTTTGTTTCTTTTTTAACTCCCCTTCACCATCGCTCACCCCTTTTCCTTTCTTTGCCCAGCAATGTGGTGGAGAAGTGTGTGACCCACGCATCGCGGGCAGAACGGGCAGTGCTGATAGATGAAGTGTGCAGCCTGACTGAGGGCCCCCACAGTGCCTTATACACCATGATGAAGGACCAGTACGCCAACTACGTGGTGCAGAAGATGATCGACGTGGCCGAGCCCACCCAGCGCAAAATAGTAATGCACAAGGTAGGCGGAGAGGAGATGGATGTCTGTTTTTATAGTTTATCTTTAGAATTATTTTCATCCCTGGTGTATGATGTCATCCCAGACAGATGTGTTGCTTACTGGGTGACAGACTGTACTGGCATCATCAGCTTCAGTCATATATGAGGAGAGGAGTTGTCAGTACTTATAACACTGATGATATTTGCTTGCAGCAACTAAATGTAGTACCCATGTGATTAAAGGGTTGATGACACCATCACTTATATTACGGAGGAGATGCTGTGTCGGCCATTTCATATAATTATTACAACATGCATCTGCAGTAGCCTATTGAGAGTATATATATATATATATATATATACAGATATCTAAGGCTTCAGCTGGCATTTTATTAATCTAGATTATCCCCTTATTATTTTATATGAAATGTCAGAGGCCATCAAAAGCTTACCAAAAACTTGACAGACATAAAACAGTAACAGTAAATAAATTATGATACAAAATGGGCTGGCAAGCAAATTCCAAAAGTTGAAAATCTGTTAAAAGAAAATGATTAAACGACTAAAACGATGATCACAATTGTCATTGATAAATTTTGTCTTGGCTGCTGCACACATTGAAGGCACTAAATATCAAATGTTTGACTGAAAAAAAAGCTTTGAGGCTGTCAGTGGAGGAAAAAAAAAGGCAGGTCTTTATCGACCCATCAACCAAACCCCTCATTTATCTGCACATCAATAATATCTTGCTCAGGTCACTGGTGTGAATGGTTTCCCAGGCAACAACACAGAGGCCGACTTAAAGGGAAAATTCACCGCTGTGAATATGACGATTTCTTAAAACAAGGTCACCTGTGTAGAAGAAATGTGCAATTATTTTTTAAATTGGTGCCCTGTGACTAGATAAAAGTGTGAAAAAGGCTGTAGATTCTCCGTATCGCTGCTAAGGATCGCAACACAAGCGACGTGCTGGAGGCAGTTACGTTATGTGGATCAATGCAAACTTACTGAGTGCTGCATGATGCTGCTGGATGCAGCTGCAAGTTACAGGTATCACAGTCGCTGTTGTTCTGTATTCAAAGTTGGCAAAGTCTGATAAAATATTTTATCAGAAAACAAAGTCAGGTTTACCAAAGCACCACAAAGTTTGTTGCAGTGCAGAGTTTCCTGTCTGTCTCCCTGGCTGCAGGCGCTGTTACAGCTCCCATTGTCGCTCCTTCCTCCATACTCTGTTTTGTCTGATTCCATCGCACTATATCAGGCCTCATAAGTTGTAATAGTGGCGCTGCATCTCTTCTCCAACACGATACTGTAAAGCTAGTTGTTTGTTTGTGTTCATCATGGAGAAACTCAGCAGCTGAAGTCTGTGCGGCTATAACGTCGCTCCGGTGGTCACTTCTGATTCAACAGCACAATATTCAACCTTGTACCATGAAACTAGTTTTCTTCCAAATATACTAATATACTAATAATAATATTTTAAAGTATTTATTATTATGATATTATAGTGTTCGCTTTTCCCAATCGCTGGCGTGGTGTGATAGATGGGAGTATTTTGGGAGACCCACATTTTACCGTCCATGAAGGCACCACTACGGAAAATGAGGAAATGTAGTTTTTAGTCTAAGGCAGATCTCCAAAGTCACCTGGCAGACTTTTGCCTGCAAATGAGCGAGGAGCTCTGGTTGCAGGCAACATGTAGGGAAGTTAAACATTGATCATCAGCACTACTCACATTATAATGATACCATGCTGGCTGAAAATTGGCAAAGTTTCCCTTTAAGCACAAGAGATCATTGATTTCCAGATAAATGAATATTGCTGTTTGATGTTGTCCTAAAAAAAATATGTGAATGTTGTGTATGAAACACCGAAATCTGTGTGAAGTGGATACTGTCCTTATTCACCATATCAAACATCTGTGTGTGTGTTTTTGACACAGATCCGGCCCCACATCTCCACCCTGAGGAAGTACACATATGGAAAACACATCCTGGCCAAGCTGGAGAAGTACTACATGAAGAACGGCGTTGACCTGGGTCCTCTCTGCGGCCCCCCTAATGGCATCATGTAAACCGACTCCCCCTACCCCTCCACCCCAAAATCATGTCTACCACCTGATCTCCCCCCTCCTCCTCCTCCTCCTCCTCCTCCTCTCCCCTCCTTTGCCCTTCACCTCACCCTTCTAATGCGTTCATGCCTACCAGCCCCCACCTTCCTGTCCCAGTCTGACCCTTCAGAAGGCATCGTGCCCCCCCCCCCTCTGAATCTTACTCACAGAGGACTTTGAGTACCCCTTGCGCCCCTGTTTCCATGACAACCCTGTCAGGAGGAGCCTGTTGCTACAGGCAGCCTTAGTTAAGATTTTGTCGCCCCCTCCCCCACCTGAGCCCAGGCCTGCTGAACTTGGGGAGGGAGGGAAGGAGGGCAGGGAGTGGATAGAGAGAGAGAGGTGAGACCTGTTCCACTCATCGCTTCCACTCCCTCCCTTTTTTTTTCGTTTGTTCTTTCTATTCATTTCCTCTTTTCTTCGTTTTTTCAGATAAACTCAAAAAAAAAAATCATTTCACTTTTTTGCTACTGCTGCACACACAATCCTAGTGTCCCTTCCTCCCATCCTAGCTATTTACCACTATGAGATGGAACGAGTATTTAATTTTTTTTGTCTGTCACAGAATCATAGACGAATACACACATGCCATCAGCTAACCAGCAGACAGATCATTTAGCATGGGAGATTCGTTTTCTGGTCTTGCTTCTATAAATATAACGTGTATACTTGGTGTAGACCTTTGCATATATATATAAATATATATATAAAACTTTGTAGTTTTTCTGGTTTTTGATGTTGAATCTGTATCTATAATGTATCCTAGTAGTGACCACATACTTCTGACTGTATAATTGTACATTTGTAAACCCTTGTAATGTAAAAGTGCTTTACCACCCTTTTTGGTATGAGAAGAAAAAAAAGAAAAAAAAGCTCACTCTGGAAAAAAAAAAAAAAAATCTTAGAAAAAAACCTGTGCATTTCAGTGTATATTCTCACCTCCTTGGTTGTGACATATGAGTTGTTGTATATTGTAAATTGTAATATCAAATTTTTGTTTTGAAAAGCCCTTTCTATACAGCGTAGTACTTGTACAAAGATTCGCCACGCTTGGTTTTATCTTTATCTTGTCACTGCTTAACTTAAGACGTCGATCTCCCACTGACTCCCAATTGGACATGTTCTGTTAGACTTTAGTGGTGTCTTCTGGTTTATGTTGAAGGTTTTTTTTTTTTGTTTTGTTTGTTTGTTTGTTTTTTTTGTTTGTTTTTTGACCTTTTTTTAAGATCTTTTTATAGGAATGCTTTACCCCATGAAATGTGTCATGTGTATGGGTATGCTGGCTGGGCGGGAGAAAGAAGAAGAAGAAGAAGAAGAAGAAAAAAGAAAAAAAAACGTTTACTCATTTAAACCCCCACACCTCCTCTGAAACCCCTCGATTACCCATGACTGTTTTCAGAGGGGTAAACCCATGGATTGTACAGATGAGATTCTTGTGTTTTTTGGCATTTCTCTAGTGCTGTAAGTGCTGTATCATACTGTCCATGTCCTTTTGGGTGAGAGAGGCAGCCCGCCACAGCGCGGTGTACATTTGGAGCAGCCTTGTGTATATTTACTACGAGCACACCTGTAACCATATGTGTATAGTTAACAGAACCTGTGTATGCTTATTGCCTGGGCAACTATTTTTTGTAACTCCTGTTGTAGATTGTCTCTAAACAATTGTGTGATCTTTATTTTGAAACCAAACTGAACAAAAAAAACTTTGAAAATTTAACCGTCTCAAGTGTGCTTCATTGTATGTTGAATACACAAAAACACACACAGGATAAAGAGGAAAAAAAAGAGTGAAGCTGCTGTTTTTGCTGCTTTTTTAAGTGTCTGGTATAAAAAAAAACCCCCAAAACAATAGTATCTGTGCTGTAGTTTCTGTTGCAGCCGTCTGAATGAATTTGTCTGCAGTGATGCAACTACACAGCATGAGTCAGAGGAGGGACCGGGACGCTTGGTCCTGATGCTCTAGTTTCTTCATATAGTATGTGACTGATTAACGAGGCTGGCTTCTTAATATGGCACGGCTCTGACTAATGACAAGTGTTGATCAGTGGCATGTTACAGTAATGACTGCTCCCAGCGTGGAATAACTTTTAGAAGTGGTTACCGATAACAGTGGTTATTACTTTGATTTGAAAACCATCCCAGGATTCATTATCCAGTATAATTGCTTATAATATCAAGGCTATGAGTAATATTGAAAGCCTTCTTGCATCACACCAGGCAGAAGTGAAAGATTACTGATGTTTGAGAACACAAAAGTAAATCCACTCAGTAGCCAAACACTGATAATTATACTTTTGATATGAATAATGAGCTCAAGGTTTTCTAACGAGGGATTATCAGACTGCCGCTGCTGTGTTGAGCAGGTGTCCTTGCGGTCTAACAATTGTGTCTTTCAAGTAGACGGGAGGACAAAATAAACTTGCCTTCACCTGTCCAGCCTTTGTTTAAAGTATGCTGGGTGTGAGCAGAATCAGGCAGGATGTGTTTTGAAAAAGTCACATTGGGCGTGATGTTGGTAGAGGTAATCCTACGGGTTTTTGATTTCTTAAGGCTGACAATAGTCTGAGTTTAAGTATTGAGGTTGTATGTAAACTGCAGTGATTTTTAAACCATCTTTAAACTGTGGTGGGTTAGTTAAGCCTAGAGGCTGCTTGTTTTATGCAGGACTGGATTATTAAACAGGCAACAGTGTGCAACGGAGCGTATTTACTGCGGGTCAGTTGGTTTGTGATAGTTGTTTGGGAATATACGCTACTAAAGTACAAGGTCTCAAGGTGGGTCCTGTAATATTACCAGTCTTATATACTGGTCTCGCAGACGGCCACTGTGACAAAGTTACATGATGCCTATTCTTTAATAAATGTGTGTAAAATCAAATTACAAAAAGGGCAAAAGAGGCATCGAATAGGTAAACCTACCCATGTTTTTTTAATGAAACAACAAAAAGGAAATGAGTTAAAAAAAAAAGGTATATTTAAATGTTTAGTAAGGAAATTTGATCACAATTATTAAATAGCCTATAATCAGCTAAATTAAATTTGTAGAAAATGGGCAGAAGGCAGATTAATGTTTTTCTGATTAGATATTCATTAAAAGCTTGTTTAATTATAGTGTTTTAGCTGTTAAAATGTCACCAGAAAACAACCAAATATGATGGAGCTTTCAACAGCATCACACTGTCTTCTTCTACAGTCAGTTTAGCAAAAATGAATAACATTAAAAAAAAATAGCATGCTTTCATCCACTGATGAAGACTGTGTGTTTCAGTTGAAAGCCTCAGAAAGAATCTGGTAAATGGACTTTGAGTGGAAATTATTTTTGACCAACTAGGCTTCCTTCCAAAGTCAATAATGAACCTTCAAGCTTAATTTAGAAAGCTGTCATGCAGTGTTTATAGCTATTAGCTAGAAAGTGTCAATCAAATTTAGGCGCCAGCAGGTTTCAGTTTAGATTATTGGATGGTTGTCCTTTTAAATGACGGATTGTGTCTTTAAACAATCATGAAAAGACTTCTGGTATGTATTGCTCTGATAGTCTTTGAATATCCCAGTAGATAAACCGCACAGCTGCTAGGACAGTGGTTCTCAAAGTGGGGTCCCCAACAGAAAGGGGAATCATTTATTTTCACTATAATTCCATCCATAAGTAACACAATGACAGGATGTATGATTATTTTGGTCATGTGTTTCATTCATTTCCGGTGATAAAAAGCAAAGGTCTTATCGAATGGGGGTCCGCGGTCTAATCTGTGTCAGTTCAGGGATTAGTTTGAGATCCACTGTGATATAGACAGGCGCAGTCTACAAAGCGGATGGCGCATTAATATTAATTCTTCTTACGCACGCACAGGTGTGAGCTCATTTGATTTTTTTTTAAAGAGCGGCTTTGACCGTGACTCAGCCAATAAGAGCTGAACGCCGGAGCTGTCCGTTAAAGGTGTGTAATTATGGCGCGCAGCCAACCGGAACCACCTGAGCGCAAAACAAGGGCACAACCTGAGTGCAGCTATGGATGCCCTGCGGTGCGTAATGTGCCGACCTGACTCCTCGTGTATGTGTGTGTGTGTGTGCGTGTGTGTGTTAAGGGGCTACTTTAGGGCTGCGGGTGCCTAAACGAGCTGCAGGGGGCATCCTCGCCCTTGCTCGCGGAGATCCCCCCCCCACCTCTCTCTCTCTCTGTCTCAACATACACACACTCACACACATACACACACACACACACACACACCCCTCCTCCTGCCAGACTCCCAGGCCAAGCAGCGTCGCCATACGGAACATCCTGCCCTCACCGGAGAGGGGGAGGAGAAAGAGAGAGAGAGAGAGCGAGAAAGAGAGAGAGAGAGAGAGAGAGAGAGAGAGAGAGAGAGAGCGAGCCTGTGTATGAATTGAGAGTCAGAGAGAGAGAGAAAGAGAGACGAGGTCTGGCGTCTCCCGGTAGTAAATCTATCAGGTCTCGAGCACAAAAACTCGGAGAAACAGACGGAGAGAAGGAAGAAGAGGCCTCGCGGAAATCTCCGGTTTACTGGTGACCGGGACCAGCAGCAGAGCAGCGCGTGAAGCCTTGGATTAAAAAGCCCGACTAGAAGGACGGATGGTCGCGCGGACGGGCGGCGCGCTCTGAAGTTGGACAGACTACAGAGACACCGAGAGCAGCAGCAGCAGCAGCGGCAGCAGCGGCAGCTTTTGTTCCCCCCACCTCCCCGAACCCCCGTGAAGGCAGCGGCGGCACCGGGAGGCTGTGCCCGCGCACCCCGACCATGAAGCTGCCTTGTCTATTGGCGCTGACGGCGCTGATTGCTCACGCCACCACGGTAAGCACGAGCCTCAGATCCTTTGTTAACCGGGGAGCTCTTGTGCACACGGGAGCCCGTCATTTTTGTGCATGCGCGCGCGCGCGTGTGTGTGTGTATGAGTGCGCTGCGCTATCATTAATGAGACAGTGATGGTCGGTAATCTGTAGGAAATCCTGCACTCTACCCAGGCTACATATCAGCCCTTATTGACCGTCCGTGACTCCCGTTGGGCTGGCGACTCCCCTGCACCCCCCTCACACACCCCCGCCCCCCGCTTTTACACACACACACACACACACACACACACACCAGGCTTTGTGTCTCTGTCGGGGTTTATTGTGGCCTGCGTGTCCCCTCGAGTCAGGAGGTGTGTGCGTGCATGTGTGTGTGTGTGTGTGTGTCAGTAATTAGCGGGTAATCTCTAATTGAGCTTGATTACGGGTCTTTGTGCGGTGCCTCGGTATGTGGTGTCTGTGTCACCAGCTCACATCCTGCCGTTAATTTGGGGGCTCCAGTCATACTGCGGCTTTAACGACTTTATAGCCGGGTAGTCGCGTTGTAGGACGCGCGCGTGTGTGTATGTGTGTGTGTGCGAGTGTGCGTGTGTGTGTGTGTGTGTGAGAGGGGTTGATTGGATGTCCGATCTCCAACCTGTGAGGTACACGCTCCCTTAATTGCCAAATAACAGCGGCGGTATTATTGTCCGGATTGTCCGCGAGCATCCTCCCGCTGGAACCGGAGGTGTTTGTGTGTGTGCGTGTGTGTGTGTGTGTGTGTGTGCGGCAGTATGTGTTTGTGGTAAAAAGTGGGTGGGGTAATGGGGAAGTTAACGGCGATGCGGTGCGCGAACGGATGGCTTGGATGTATGATGTCATCGGGAATCGCGAGGAGGGAAGCTGATTTAGGAATGCGCGTGCTCCCCCCCACCTCCCTTCTCTCCAAGCACACCTCCTCTCCGGAACCATCCACGCCGAGCTTCACGCCCCCCCCCCCCCCCCCCTATATAGCACGCCCACACCTTCCGCTACCGATTAATCCAGATTTATCCTATGAGGAGGAGGAGGTGGAGGAAGAGGAGGGAGGAAGCTCCTTGAATCATTGAGAGAAAAGGAAGCAGGCACCAAAAATAATCAGATCTAGGCCTACTTCTGAATGTGAACTCCTCAGAATACATCCCTGTAGTACTGTGATAGTGTGTTTCTGGTGCTGAATAGTGAGTTCATGTTTCGTCTCCTTCATTCCATGACACCCAACCTGTGTGTGTACTGATGCCTCCAAGTCCCCATTAAGACCAGTGCAACCAGATACTTCTCTTAAAGCATAAGTTCAAAATGTTTCAAGTCTGTCAGGTGCCCATATAAACAGTGAAAGAGGTTTTCCATGCTGTAATCATTCCTCCTGTTCATACCGGCTATTAAAAGATCCCCTTCAAATCCACAGTGTGTCCACACAGTTATTTTGTGCAAAAATGCATTTAAAAGCTTATATGATGCTTCAACTGTCTGAGTTAGTCATATCAAGTGGATTTCTGACACACTTATAGTCTTCTCAGCATCAAATTCCCTCACAGTGTTTCTCTGTTGAACTGTGGTGGAAGTATAGTAACAAGAAGATGGACTTTGGCTCTAAAAAGGCTGTAACGCTTAAAAATATCTACTGACTCATTTGGACGGTCGAAGCTTCATATAAGCTTCAGATAAACTTTTGTTTTGCACAGAAGGAAGTTTGTAGACTGACATTGTAAGTGCATTATGAAAGAGGAATGATTACAGCGAGAAAAACCTGTTTCTATGTTCATTTGGGTGCCTGACTGTTTTTTTTTTAAGAAAGACTTTAAAAAATTGTGAACTTGTCCTTTAAGTTATGTTAGTTTTTGACACATGAGCACAATCGAAACAAAAATATCTGAGATCTCTCAACTAGATTTTGGCACAGAGCCCCTCTACAGTCCACTTCTTTGAGTGATGTTCCATTCAGTTGCTTCTACAGTGATGCTCCACTGGTTTTGGCCTTGGTTTTCAACACTACACACACACACACACACACACACACACACACACACACACACACACACACACTGATTATTACTGGGTCAGTTGGTTGTAATCTTTGCCAAAGGTCCTTGGCCTCGAGCTGACCTAATCTGTCTTTAAGTGTACAGATGGAGACAGGTGTGACACACATATACACACACACACACACACACACACACACACACACATACACACAAACACACTCAAAGATATACTGTTAGGAGTGCACAGATGGGTGCAAGTGTTATAACACACACACACACACACACACACACACATGTCAACACTCTTATAATTGCAAGACTCACCTCAAGCAACCCAGCAGGCCTTGAACACACATAGATACACACGATCCATGGTCACATGCATTTGCTGACAAGATCTTTCTTTAGATGCCCCTTAGCTTAAAAGCAAGTGAATGTCTGTGTTTGTGTGTGTGTGTGTGTGTTTCTTCTGATGAGTAGTCCCTGGTGTTGTGTCTCTGTGGGTATTTCCTGTTATCGGAGTTGTGACATCATATCCGGATGGCTATATTTCACATGGGAGACTGATTTTCCCACAGACATCTGTTGTGTCCCATGGATAGCCTGTTTATGTGTGTGTGTTTGTGTGTGTGTGTGTGTGTGTGTATGTGTGTGTGTGTGCATCCGTCTGCCTTCATGAGAGCACTGACTGTCCATCTGTCTGCGTGTAGGCTCAAAAATAGTGAATCTCCACTGCCAAAAACTTGTTCTCGCCAGCCTTCGCTCCTTGAAGAGTGCATGATGTGAGAGAGAGAGCGCGTGTGTGTGTGTGTGTGCGAGTGTGAGGCGGAAAAGCGTTGTGTTCTTGAGGATCATGTTTAACTCGTGGAATGAATCAGTGTTTTGTGCCTCCGATCGAAGACAAAGCCCCCCATAGAGAGGTGAAGAAAGAGAGAAGGAGCAAGAAAGAGGAAAAAATAGCCCGAGCGAGGCGGATTGAGGGAGAGTGTGGAATGTTAGAGGCAATTTGACACAGGAAGTAGGTCCTTCTCACTCTCCTGGAGGACAAAGTCCCCTCACACACACACACACACACACACACACCCCAAACACACACACACACACCCACAAACATAAGCTGGCAGGTAGAAAACACTCTGAAGCTAGAGGAGGTATTTCAGGTGTGTGTGTGTGTGTGAGAAAGGATGGCTGGAGGTGTGGGGGTCACCTTCCAGTGGATGGAGGAAATGAAAGAGATCATGGTTCATATCCGGAGCTACATTCAGAAAAAGCAACGTCTGGAGGGGAGCACGGACAGAGAACGAGAGAATAATGATAGCTTTCAGTGAGAAAAACATCCCCCCCCCACCCACCTCCTCGTCTTCTCCTCGTCTCCTCCCTTCGGCTATTTGTGCGTGTGTGTGTGTGTTGGATGGGTACACATGCTGCTCACTCATATCTGAAAGTAATTTCTTATCACATGGCAAGGACCGAGTTTGGTTGGCAGATGTGCCACATTTGACTGAAATTAGTTTTTCTTTCTCGTGGATAAAGTTTTAGCTTGTGATTCAACTCAGAGGGAACGGAATTTCCCATTTAGCATTAGACTGATAACAAGCTTGTGGGGACGGAGAAACCTGCTTTCACAATACCTGTTATTTCGGTTTGTGCTCCCTTTGAGCCCGAACGAACAATTAGAATTTGCACACAAAAAAAAAACAAAATGTGGAGTTTTATCGCTAACTAGAAGCTCTGTATGGAAAACTTTCTTAACTTTAGTGAGGATTAAACAGAGGCCTTCATTATTGGCCCCCAAGAGTCAAAATACTCAACACAATACGGCACAGTTTGTATGTTAAACTGTATAGAAAGAATTCAGGTGTTGCGTTTGAGTCTAGTCTCAATTTGTATATTTATAGTAAGAATTTTGAGCAATTATTCTTTTTCTAATCAAATTTTTGCTTTCAGAAGTCGAGTGTTTTCAACCAACAATGACAGAAAACAAGCAGTTTCTTGAGATATACACGCTCGCTATTCAAATCTAGCGGAAAACTCAACAAAATATTTGACACAGGTCTTTTTTTTTTTTCCGTGCCTGAGCGTCTGAGTTGTGTTTGTGTAGACTATCAGAGTGTATAGTTCAGCCTGTAGCCTGAGAGCCAGAAACATC
This sequence comes from Thunnus maccoyii, assembly GCF_910596095.1. NCBI lineage: Eukaryota > Metazoa > Chordata > Actinopteri > Scombriformes > Scombridae > Thunnus > Thunnus maccoyii. The sequence goes on from NC_056547.1 coordinate 17,957,195, forward strand.
AACAAAGCTTTCGCTGGTGCTCATAAAGTTTTATTTCTGTGAGCTCACGGTGACAAAATGAAGGCGACACATATAAATATCGACTTTTTCTGCACCTCCTCTCTTCTCTCATATGGATTTTGACAGCTGAACAGTCTCTGAAAGGTTCCAGCGAGTAAATCAAACTGAAACTTAAAGTGTAAGAGACAAAAATAAGTTTTGAAAAGTGATGGCAACATTAACCCCTCCGTCCCCTGTGGAGAGTATTTTTAAAAAAAAAAGGATTAATCCGCACATTTCTCTCTTCAGGACTACGTTATTGTAATTCATTCGTCTACAATTGGTTAAAAATGCTGCAGCCTGTTCTCCAGGAGTGCAGGCAGCACATTACTCCAGTTCAGTCTCGCTTTTGTGGCTGCCAGTGGAGTTTAAAATTCAGCGTAAAGTTTCAGTTATTACCCATCAGGCACTACACACTGAAGCCTCCTGAGCACATTTAAAGTGTCAACGGGATGTTCCCAGAGCTCGGATTAAAATGGAGACCGAACGTTTGCTGTCTTTGCCCCTAAACTTTCTAAACTCTCACCATTAGAACATCCAATTAGCTTTAAATATTTCACTTTGTCCAAAACTTTACATATAAAAAAAAGCTTCTTTTCTTTGTTCCCTCACTTTTCTTAACTGGTGTTTTGCTTTTTTTAACATTATTGCATTGTTTTTAATTATATTTTGTTGCTCTTGTGTCCATTACTATCCTCCCTTTTTTGTTATTTGGCGCTAAATGCCGATATAATCGCCCTAATACCACATAAATACATGTTATTTACTTGCACCCTGGCTGAGCTCCGTCTAATCACTGTAAAATCTCTGTTCACGCTGCCAGTCACGGCGTAGAAAGTACCTGTTTTCTTCAATCACTTGGCTCCAACACAACGTTGTGAAACACGAAACTTTCCCCAAGGAATGTTGTGATCAAGTCATCCCACGTATGAGAAAGAATGCAGTTATAGCCTGAATTCATCCAGCTGGAAACTTTGGCTGCTCTCATCATGACCAGCAACACACACACACACAAGTGCGGACATGCTGGCTCACGCATATGCACCGATGCACATTAACATTAACGTCCTGATTATCTTTACACACATATGCCGCACCGGCTGCGTTTTCGAGAATAGTCGTGGTGTGCAGCAGTTTTGTTGATTCAGTGAGTCAGAGGGAGACGGGGAATGCTGGAGGTGTTTTTAGGTAGGTCAAAACAGGCTCGAAACACAGCACGAGTAGATACTAAACACACACACACACACACACACACACACACACAAGGTCTCCCCTTGCAGTAATTGGGCAGCACTGCGCAGACATACTCACATACATATTCTCTGGGGAGGGAGGTTAGATGAATATAGAGACAAGAGGAGGGAGGGAGAGGAGAAGAATGGAAAAAAAAAGGGGAGGTTTATAGGACCACAAGATAATGAGAAAGAGGGAAGAAGGAGGATGGAGGATGGAAAAAGGAGTGAAGGTGATGGTTAGATGGGGATGCTAGATGAGAGAGAAAGAGAGAAAGATCAAAAGAGGACGAGAAAAAGAGGCAGTAGAGTCCAGGAAGGGACCAGGAGTGGAAAGAAAAAGAGGGTGAGACGAGGGGGAAAAAGAAAGAAGGGAGAAGATGGGGGATCTCGGGACATGGAGACGGAGCGATGGATTGGATGGGAGGAAGGAGGGAGGGGAAAACGAGGGCTGGATGACAGCAAGGGGATGGAGCGAGGCCAGAAAGATGGAGATGAAGGGATGGTAACGGAGCCAGGATGGAGGGATGTCGAGAGCAAGAGAGAGAGAGAGAGAGAGAGAGAGAGAGGGTGGGGGAGGGAGGCACACACACTGCTCATTCCCAGGAGACTGTGCTCTACCTGCTCTCCACGGCCGTCGCCATGACAACCTGCACGGCTGCCGCTGTCACGGCTTTATCGCCCCTCTCCTCTCCTCTCCTCTCCCTTCTCTCTTCCTCTCTTTCATTCTGTCTTGGCTCGTTTTTTTTTTTGTTTTTTTTTCTCCTTCTGTTGCTTCTCTCATTCACAGCTTTTCATATCTCATTCTTTATTTTCCGACTAAACTCTTTTCCTTTTTTTTCATTCAATCTTTGTTTTTTCTTCCTTTATTCTTCTCCACCCCGTCTCTGCCTTTTTTTTCTCCTCTCTCTTCATCCTCCCACTCCTCTTCTCTTCTCTTGCCCATCTGTTCCACTACAATAAATTAAAAAATAGAGCCGCAGTTGTGTCTCACTTTTACAGTCGTGTGTGTGCGTGTGTGTGTTTGTGTGTGTTTGTGCTATTGCAGGACTTTAAATTAGAGAGCATAAACGCAGTGCCGGCTCAAAAACCACAAAGCATTCTGGGATCTCTGTGTGTTTGAGCTTTCGCTATAAATAAAAACCCCAGAAACAGGGCGCCTCCTTCCCACTAACAAACCTGTGTGTGTGTGTGTGTGTGTGTGTGTGTGTGTGTGTGTGTGTGTGTGTGTGTGTGTGTGTGTGTTTGACAGAGTGCAAATCACAGATGCCTTCCACCAGAATATTAACTCTGCTATTATCATTTTTCACTCATATTATTAGTGTGTGCGTTTGTTAGAAAGAGAGTATGTGTGTCCCTGCATCCCTGTCTGACGTGTTTCCGGGACAACGGGGTAATTATGTTAATGAAGGGGCCGGATGGGCGGGGTCACGCGGAGCTGAAACTCAGCGCAGTCCGACGGGACTGCTGGAATGTGAAGCTCCTGGCAGGCGGCTGATAAGAGCGGGCTGAGGCTGCGATAAAGCCGGCCTTCACACTCCCGACTGGACCCTGCGTGTCATCGCTCAGAGTCTGGCCTCCATCTGACCTCCAGCACACGCCTCCCTCCATCTCCCGCTCCATCTGTTGGCCTGTTTGTTTGTCTAATTGGAATTATTGCAGCTACTTTACATTTGCAAATTTTTCGTCTCTGGAGACAGAAGTTTGACAAACACATTCCCAAGTTGAGGTCCCGGTTTCTAGCTTTTTCTGGAGCTTTCAACACGGTCTTCGTCCATCTTGGTACTTATTATGATTTTGATCCAAAGCAGTTGCTGAGCCTGCATGTCAACAGATACAATCTCCATGACAACTTAGCAAACTTGGTCCCCTGAATAACGATCCAGAAAAAGCTAGTAAGGGGACCTTGACTTTGGATTGTTTTTTTCAAACAAAATTAATCTGCAACAATTTTGACTGATTGATTAATCGTTTAACTAATTTATCAGACAAACATTCACTGGTTCCAACTTCTCAAATTTGAGGATTTACTGTTGTTCTTAGTTTTATATCTTTTTGGATCCATTTCGGTATATTTTTTAAACTATTTTTTACATTTTATAGACTAACGCCATGTCTGAAACCCCTCTCTCATTCCTTGCTCATTCACTGCTCCCTGTATAATGGACATTAGCATTAAATTGAGCAGTAAATTGAGATTTGGACACTTAATAATCATGCTTGTTTTGCATCACTGACAGATGTAGAATCACACGGCAGTCATTTTTCCAGCACTATAAAATGTGACACATTGCATCGGGTAGTTTTACTACTTTTTCGCTCCACTGTGAAATTTTTGAAGGCACTGCATAGTGGAAAAAATGTACACATTTAGGATTCGATTGATTGTGGATATAACGATTAAGCAATTCATCAAAAAAACCTTTATTACTGTAATCAATGAAAATAATCATTAATTGCTGCCCTCATTTGAATTTTAGGCTGACCTTTGTATTGATTTAGCCACAAAAACAGTGTGTATAATCCCCAATGCTGTCTTCCTGCAGCATAGCAAAAACAGCAAAGGATAAATCTTTGGAACAACGTTGTATATTAAACTCCTGTTGGCCACAAATGACATCAAATCTCTTCTGCTTTCCATTTTCTGTGCAAGGAACCTGTTTCCTCGGCTGCTTGTCATTGGTAGAGACAAGAAAATGGCCACTACGGCCCTTCAAAGCCCGGTAAGTTTGTTTGCCCGTAATAGCGGTAGAGTGCTCGTAAATGAAGACCCAGTGGAAGCAGGGGAGTGCGTCTTCTCAGGGGAACATCTTGAAGGCCGTGCAGGAAGACATAAAGATGGAGTACAATGGGAACGTCAGGCCAAATTTAAACAGAAGAGTTTGATATCTGCCAGAAAATCTGAATGGCTGATAGTGCGGTGATACAGTCATTTGAACAGGATCAACAGGATTCACGTCTTATTGAGTGTTGACGGTTGCTCCGGTCAGCACCCGAAGGAGAAAAACACAATGAAAAAGATACGCTTACAGTTATATTTAACATGCGAGATCGGATATACCGTAAACACCCAATTTGTCATTGCTTCATTTTGTCTTGTCTTTAATCTGTCAGGAGTTACAGTTTCTATTTTCAAACGATCTTCATCTTTTTCTTTGATAACAGAGAGATTTTGTCACTTTTAATTTACAGATATCTACTTCTTTTTTTTTTTTTTTGCATGTTTTTCATCAAGGGAGATGAAGAATTAATCACTGCTTTCATTTTTTAGAGATTAATTTAGTCTTATCTGTGTTGTTTTTATCAAGATAAAAAAGGTTTTTGATGCTAATATTTAATCAATTTCATTAACATTAACACTCAGAGCTTCATTGTGTGTGTGTGTGTGTGTGTGTGTGTGTGTGTGACAGAGATCTACTTGTTTGCATACTGATGTGTGTGTATATGTGTGTGTGTGCTTAATTGGTCACGGGGTTATAGAATGGACACAGGAAGTGTAGTATTTATAGATCCGGCCTTCAAGCTTCAAGTCCAGAGAGCTTCCTGAGAGCTGCTCAAAGGGGAGGTTTTATATAGGTGTGTGTTTTGACATGTGCGCGTATGTTTACATGTGAAACAGAGGCAGAGGAGGTGAAGACAGAGCACAGGGCGGCTGCTTGTGCGAACGAGAGCGAGAAATACTGTGTGCGAAAGGCATGTGACTGTGTACGTGTGTGTTTGAATTATTTAGCCGACGTCCCGACAGAGGAGTGAACGAGGTCAGGAGCTCATTGCTGCAACGTTTTTTCCTCTCTCCATCCATCCATCCATCTCTACACCCCCACATCCACCCATCCACCCACCAGCCCTTGTCTTCGTCCTCCTCCTCCTCCTCCTCCTCCGCTGGCGCTGCAGAGCTCCTCGTTTACTCTGGCTGTCTTAATAAACCGGAACTTAGTAACAAAAGGCTTCCCACATGTTACTCACGTCCCCTCAATTATTGGCAAGCCATGAGGGAAGAACATCGATCCAATTAAATACAGACACTGAAACCCGCTGTGTGTGTGTGTGTGTGTGTGTGTGTGTGTATGTGTGTGTGTGGACCCTCTCAAGTAAACCTTTGAACCCCAGTACTTTAAAGGGCTCTTTCAAAGGCATTTGCAGTTTCAACAAGTAACTGAAGCTAATGAGCTGTGTGTGTGTATGTGGAAGAGTGAAAAAGTGTGTGTGTGTGTGTGTGTGTGTGTGTGTGTGTGTGTGTGTGTGTGTGTGTGTGTGTGTGTGTGTGTTTGGGAGGGTTGGGATTCTGTAATATTGCTCAGGGGTTGCAGCAGGTTCTCTTTCCCATAGGGCCTTTCTCTAAACGCCTCCATGCGCACACACACACACACACACACACACATAAACACACGTTTGCGGCAGCAGGTGATTCATTCTTAATCTTTCATTCCAACAGTTGTGGATTAGCCCTAATCTTAGCCAGCAGAGACCCAGGTCTGAAAGGATGACTGACACCGACTCCGTGTGCGTTTCTCAGAGTGTGTCCTCGAGTGTTTTGTTTATGTAGCCGTGTGTGTGTGTGTGACATGATAATTGTCGGACTGAGTGGGGTATCTGTCTCACAGGACATGATATGACAGAGGCAGATACACGCGACAGATTGACAGGTCACACAACGCTGAAACATGATACGCAGCAGGAGGAGGAGGAGGTGCTGACACAGGAGAGGCAGGACTTCTTCTGACACTCTTTATGTGTTTTGACAAATTGCAGTAGTTGATTAATAGTTTGCTTTAGGGCTGCGACTAATGAGTATTTTCATAATCAATTAAACTGATGACTGTTTATTCAATTAATCAACTCATTTATCAATGTCGTGCTTTGTCTGACAAACAGTTGACAACCAAAACATCCTCGGTGTGAAAACCGACTTAAACCACAAATCATTGATCAAAATAGTTACTCTAGTTTGCTTTAACTGTCACTGATGGCGACTTGGGCCGCTTATAATTTCACATTCTTTGATACTAGTGCAGATATGACAGAACCAATTCTAAAACAATACTTTTATCTGATACCTCAATCAGATATATGTATATACTGTACATATATAGACATAAAACTTTTTTTTTCTACTGAACCTTTTGTTTTCCAGTGTTAAATGTCACACAAGGGCTTTGTCCAAATAAAATTCACTCTAAAATCGTCAAAATCTGGAATTATAAATCAGTAATTATCTGATTAAATAATAAGTAAACATGACTATGAATCTGATCAGACATTTGATGCCAACTTTCAGTATTTTACAGTTTTCAAAACTCAATGGACGCATTTCGGTCAGTACGGAAGAAGTTTTGAGATTCGATACACGGGCCTTGTTTCAAAATGATTAAAAAGATAAAAAAAGATGAAAAAAACTCATGTTCTTGCAGTGGTGATACTCTTGATACTTGATACTACTACTTATTGCTACTGACTTGTTTCTGTTGGTTTGGGAAAAGTATATGCTATACTATGATTGCAACTTCCCCACTTCGATTCTGGCCAGAGACCTTTGTTGCACGTCATTCCCTTCATATCCTGTCATATCTTATCGCCCACTATCAAATAAAGGCTTAAAACGCCCCCAAAATACTTATTAAACAAGTATTATGGTTCAGTATCCAGCCCTATTGTGATACAGAGTAGTTTGGTTTAGTTATTTCTCAACATAAATTGTATCTCAACAGCATGTTGGTACTTTTGGTGGTAAAATTGGACAAAGCAGAAAGGTGTGGCGACAGGTTTGAAAGTGATTAGATATTGTGTTGGAGATGGAGGGAGAGGAGATTTGAAGAGAATGAAAGGGGGAATGAGGTCAGAGGCAATCGCAGACAAAAGTGATATAAAAGGAGGGGTGGCGGCTGAGGATGGGAGAAAAAAAAAAGTAGATTGGAGAAAAGAACAAAATGCTGCAGACACGGAGAGGAAAAGGAAGGAAGGACAGACAGAGAACAGAATTTGTTAATATGCGACGGTGGTAAAAGGATATGAAGAGCTCATCAGAAAATAGAAGGAGAAATGAACAGGGAAGGGACTGGCTTTAGGTAGAGCGAAATGATAAAAGAGCAAAGGAGCTGACGAGGGGGAAAAAAGAGAAAATGAAAGGGAGATGGATGGATTGGTAGCAGCAGCACAGAGAGAGAGAGAGAGAGAGACGGTGGTGGTTAACGCAGGCCTGTAAAGAGCTTAGGACAGCTGAGACGGATTGAATGGAGAGAACAACCTGGACAGGATTACACAGAGACAGAAGAGAGAGGAGGGCTGTAAGAGCAAGATCGTATCATAACCCATATATTTCCCTGTCCTCCGGTTACACTTTTCCACTCGTTTACACCGACAACGACCACTTTCGCGAGCTCCACAATCACACTTTGATTAAACGAAAACCTCCACTACCAACAAATTAATGATCACCAATTGTTATACTGAGCACTAATCTCTGTTAGACAATCATTCTCGAGCCATTAGTCACTTAAATATACCTCTTAATTAATTAGTCAGTGAGAAATATAGCCTGCGGAGAGATGAGGCTATCTTTAACTGTGCCGCTAAAGAACAACCCGGGATGAGCGCTCTCACCTGAAGCTGAATAATATTTATTTTTGAGCTGCGAGAGGCAGGAGGATGATCACGCTGTCTGAGTAGTAACAGGAAAACTCCTATAAGAATAATATCTAATCTGTTCTGCACATTTTGCCCATTAATCCTCATTATCTGCTTCCTTACGTCTACCCAGAGAATACGTTGATAACGTTGCTTAATAATCCATGTAGCGGTGTTTCCTGATCCGTTTAGCTTACAGCTCTTTAAAGGGATAGTTGAACGTTTTGGGGGGAAATATGCCTATTTGTAGGTGTTTTTTGCATCAATTATGGAGCTGGAGTCAGAATGTGTGTTAGCCTAGCTTAGCATAAAGATGGAAGCAGGGTAAAGCGAGAGAAATATGCCTACCAGCACCACTAAAGCTCATATTTACATTATGTATCTTGTTTGTTTAACCCATATAAACAGAATTATAGAAATTACAATATGTGGTTTTAAGGGTGTTGGAGTTATTTTTTGATTACACTTTATCTCTCCACTCAGTGGTTCTATGCAGAAACTCAAGCTAAAGCAAACTTTGCCACATACTATTGGTGAGGTCCAGGTTTTGGTGTTGCTCCCTGTACAGTCGCTATGGTACCAAACCTGGCAACCGCACTGCAACGACAAGACTTTGAGACACCGTACATGGTCACTACACCCGGCTGTTGTTTGCCAAGAAAGCAAAATGTTCCAAAATGTCGAAGTTTTCCTTTAAAATGTGACCCTTAGGTGGACTCTTTGAATGATAAGGAGTGATATTCCCTTCCTGGGTTATTTCATTTGAGTATTTACAGGAATAAAACAAAAAAGAGTCTAATTTGGTGTCTTTTCTGTCTTTTTAACCTTTTACCACCCACTATTCCACCTGCAGGATACTTTCACCATGTAAAAACATCAGGGACTGTTAGTACTATAAGAAGTTGCATGAATTTGATCGTATAATATCTGAATTGATAGATTATACATTTCTCTTTTTGGTCATTGTGGTAATTTTTTGAAAAAACTGCTATGTCATAGATAGATAGAAATAAAGGGTCAATAGAGGATCTGTTAAATTCTGTTATATCAGATAATGAAAAATAAAAAAAATGGACATCTGCATTTCCTTTGAGGCAACACATGAGTCATTTATTGAAACAGTCAGGAGAAAGAAAATGTCTAATGTCCCTCAGTAGTTTCTCATGTTGACTCATGATTCACTGAAGTCTTCTGACATTGATTTGTTAGAGTTAATCAGTATCTCATGATAAATATCTGATTAGGTCACAAGCATTCAGTCTGTGCAGCCCATTAAGACGGAGACTGAATGCTGCTCTCGCTTTATCTCCAGTTCAGTCCGCCGCCAGATCTCACAATCTGCGTAATTAGTGTTCGATATCAAGGGCTGTTATGATACATGAAAAATCAATCAACTATCTGGCTGCGCTGACAGTCCCTTGGCCTGCAGTCATTGGCTTCTGGAGCGACCTGAAAACTGCTCCAAGGGTTGCGGTTGGGTGCCATTTTGCCAAAGTCAGTCAACCAATGGGAAGGAGCCAAGAGAGCGTAGCAAGGTCAGCTGCTCGGGATGCCCCTGGAGCAGCAGTTTGTTTACCTCCTCTCTCTCTCTCTCTCTCTGTGTGTGTGTGTGTGTGTGTGTGTGTGTGTGTGTTTGAGGGGAAAAAGAGAGGTATGGCATGATGATAATACGCATCATGCCCTCTCGCACACACGCTCACACTTGCAAAGGTGCATCTTTCCATTCCAGATTGAATTACACAGAGCTGATTGGATTTTTCTCCCCTGCATCAAAGACAAAAACACTCTTCTCTCCTTCTCCACCCTGTCCTCCGCCCCCCCCCCCCCCCCACCCTCTACACCCCACCGCCTCGCCTTTGGGTCCATCCATCCCATCATGCCTGCCTATCTTTTTTTTTTTCCCCCCTCTCAAGTATTCTCCACTTGTACCTCTTCCTCTCTAAAATTCTGCCTTTTATTCATTGATTTTTCTCCTTCCCCTTGTTGTTTCTTCCTCGGGGTCTGTAAAGTCGCATGACTGTCATTAGCCTGATTGCACAAGCTGTAATTATGTGAACACACACGCAGACGATGCCTTGTGATTCACATCACCGCATATGGGCAGAAATGTGATTCTCATCATCGTCGTCTGCGAGCATTTTCTCGTGTAAGTGTGTATGTGTCAAGGTTTTTTCGATTTTGGGGCTGAGAAGAGACCATTGATTACCGTTTCTGAGTGTACACTGAGTGCCCCTCTCTCTCGGCTACACAAAGGCATCATGGTCCGCGGGGCGCTCTCTCTCTCTCACACGCAGCCACATTTCTGAGCCCTTTTGAAAAGTTCCTTAGAAACACGAGAAAAGTTCCAGCCACAGGCGCCACGCCCTCCCACTGGCCCTACAGAAATAGGCCCATTGAGCCAGGCTATAATCACACACACATACATGCACACACACACACACACACACACATATAAATCCGCATTCAGCCTTCTCCTCTCTCCAGCACTTCATAGAGGCAGCGACAAAAACGCAGTCATTGACCAGCCAAGCAGCAGTATTCACTACTCACTGCGACGTTTCACCAACCAAACATCAATACACTCACCAGCGCACGCACACACACACACACACACACACTGGCACTCCCTAAACACCATGGACAAAACTTCTAATACACACACACACACACACACACACCCTCATAAGCACACACATGCACGGCATATTGTGGAGTGTGGGAGCGGCAGTTGTGCCAGACTCTCAAGGCATTTCTGGCAGCAGGATAGTGACACACACTCACTCACTCACTCAGAGATGCATGTTTCATAAGGTCATTTATAATAGAGGAGGATTCCACGCAGAGGGGCCTCGTGTGCGTGTGTGTGTCTCTGTGTGTTTCTTTATGTGTGTGTGTGTGTGAAGTAGCCTTGAGATGTGGTCTTTAATCCTATTGGATTGTCAGATTAGTGTAACAGCTGGGTCCTACATACAGATATACATCTCTCTGCCTCTCTGTCGCTGTCTGTATCGCCCCTCCTCCTATCATACCGCTTCCTCTATACTCCACCGAGCGATGAGTGGATCTCTGCATTAGTGTGTGTGTGTGTCTGTGTGTAGAGGTCTCACAGCTCCAGTCCATTACACGGTTTCGAGCCAGCTGATGTGTCGCTACACATACACAGTCATGTGACCCCCACTGAGTCTGCGGCTCCAGTGTCAGCTGCTCGTTTTGTCGCAGGCGCCGAGACGTTACAGGTTAAACACACTCTGCCTCCGAGGGCCCGAGTCGCTGCTCTTTCAGCGCTGTCCAGCTGATCACGCTCTCACTTCAAACACGAAACAGAATATTGCATTGATTTTTAAAAACATTTTATTTATTAATGTATCCTCCCTGTAACAGTGCATACAACAACAACAGAGAAAAATATATATTAACATAAGTATCTAAGTAATAGCCCTTGCAATAGGCCCTTTATATTAAAAATACATAGTTTAATGCAAGGTTGATTCAAAAAATGTGATTTTGCAGAAACACAGCAACAGTTAAAGCAGCATTTCAAATACAACTACTGATTAGTTGAAATAGCTGATAAAATGAAGGGCTGGAAGAAGTTTCAGTCTAAATATCAGTGCTGAATGAAGTTGAAGTGTCAGTTTACAGTAAGTCTGAGTGATTAAATTGAAGTTTGAGTGCTGAAAGGAGTTGAAATGTCCGTCTTAGTATAGTTGATAAGTTGAGCTGAAGTTGTCAGTTCAATGGAGAAATTAGACCCAAAAGTATAGCACTGAAAGCAGGTGTACAGTAAACTGAACAGTAGGAGAGCTGAAGAAGTTTTTTTATCATTCAAAGGTGAAGAGCTGAGAGCTGAAAGGGTGTGAAGTGTCAGTCGAAGTGTAGGGATTGAAAGGAGAAATGTTGTTGTCATTCTGCCTCCGTTCTTCGTTTTTCCTTTTCCTCCATTCGATTGAGTTTCTCTCTGTGTCCCCTCTGTTGGAACAAATACGATTGGCTGTCACAGTGAATTGACCTCATGTTATTATTATTATTGTCCTCATAATAGTACGTGGGATAATCCCTCATTGCACTTATTTTTTTGAGCTTCCTTAGAATAGAGTAACCACGGTGAAAGTCAACCTCATAAATGTAAACAAATGGATGAATATGCAGAGTGATTCAGTAAGCCTGCATTTATTCAGGATATAGATCCCTACGCAGTTAGCCGTAATGGCTGCCACGGGCGGCTAGTTTCTGTGTTTATTTTGTTCTGACCCTGAGACAAATGTTTAAAATGATTAGTGTAGAAATCATGTTTATTTGGAAAGTTGTACATCTCTTTGAGCGATTCCTCATTTCCATGAATCGCTATAATGGAGCTGGCGAGAGCAAAGTTAGCGTGACCCATAGAGCTACGATTGGAAATACATCAGGTTGAAATAAACTAGAATTTACCTTTTAAGAGTAAGAGAAAACAGCAGTTGACACATCAGTTTAAAATAAAAGATATAAAAGCAGTAAAGTAGTAAAAATGGTTGAAATTTTAGTTCGCATGGAAATACTGAAGACAGTTCAAGTGTAAGCAGTCAAAATGTCAGTTGAAGTGTGAGATCTGAAAGTAGTTGAAGTGTCAGTTGAAAGGTAAAAATCAGTTCAGTTGCCACATTGTTAATGTAATGGGTGAAAGCAGTTGAAGTGTATAAAAGAAGAATGTAGGTTGTCTGAATAGAAAGAGGTCAAAATGTCTGCTTACACATACATAGATACATAAATACATTTTTTTAAATGATCCATTTAAACACAAACCTCAATTTGAACACTCTGAACTTTACAATCCATTGTATGAAAGAGGGGGAGGCAGCCTACACCAAATATTGCCATAAATGGATTTAATTTTGGGTCTATTGCTTTGTGTCTCTTACATGAGATGAATATTGAAAGTCTGTATTCATGAAGATGGATTAAAATTACCTTTCAGTGATCCAGAAGCCTGATTTTTCTCTACTGTGCACCAGTTCTATCCCTGCAGCTCTCTGACCAAGCCCATTCACTGTACCACATACCATATTTAGCAAATGCATGACTTTCCATAAGGGCATTCATCACTTAGATCATCTTTGTCCTTATAACTCAGTGTAGAAAGATAATATTAGTGCTTGGATGCTTTTCAGCTGTGGTTTCAGTGCAGCTCTGAGAAGCTTTAGGGCCCGAGCGAGCTGGAATAACAAACTAGAGCCAATGTAATGCCATCCTCCCACAGGTTTTGTAGAGGGGAATTAATACAGCCAATGTGGCTGTGATTTGGATCAGCCACAGCAGCGCTATCTGGAATCTGATCGGCAGAAAGGACTAAAAATAGGGGCGGGGGAAAAAGTGTTTCACTCATTTCCTGGCTGTTGTACACGAACATGTTTACAGTTTTCACTCAGTGATTCACATTCATTGGTCACAGGGAGCACTCGTGTGTGAAAAAATGAGACAAACATGCCGGAAAAGATCAGAATGTGTTTGGCTGGGGACTAAATCAGCGTTTTTTACCTTCCCACTCAGTGCTACATGCAGCATCATGTCCACAAGAATCTTTTTTGGCGCTGAATAGCAGTTTTAGACTATTACATATTTAAAAATAACAAGAGCAGCTATGAATGTCAAACTTTATTTTTGTTGTAAAAGCCCCAGATTAGTGGGAAATATTGGCACCTGACACACTTTTTCTCTTAATCCTCGTGTAGTCTGATTTTATCCAAGACATCCAGAAACACTTCCCATCTTTTAAACAGCTAATCAGTGTAAAATTGCTCAGCGGGTTCCTTCTCCCAAACACACGAGTGATGACTTCTCATGACCTCCCGCTGCAGCTGTTAATGTTAAGAATCTCTTGACACTAAGTGATAATTTAACTTAAAATTACAAAAAAATTAGAGCTATTTTAACTTGGCTCGCTGCCAAAAAAGCAGCCTGGCAGCTGAAATGATTATTTCACAGGAGGAGATGCTCATCACAGATATTACAATAAATGTGTTGTAATATAGTCAGGAAATCATTTTGATGGCTGCAGGCCACAAGATGAGGGTTTTGACATAAGGCAGGGCATCATTTATTGTGTCATACTTGAGAGTCAGAGTGTAAACAGCAAGCTGGGAGGAGAAGGTTTGATTTAGGGGCCCAGTTAAGCACTATAACAAAGTGCATGCATTACTGAACAGGCCTACCAGGGCGAAGTTTTAAAGTGGTTCATTGGTAAGTTCAGTTAAACGTGGGGACATCCCAATCTCCTGTGTTTAATCTGATATAAATATTCATTGTACTTTTCTTCATTTTCTCCTAATACAGCTGCACACTTACAGTAAGCCTACGTTAAACTTAGTAAAGCAGTTTAAATGTATTTGACAGCAGAATCATCCTTCTTTTTCTTTGATGGTTTGTTGTAATACATAGTTTTGCATGCGTTGGAGAGGATTTAGTCAGAGTCTCTTCATCCTTAAGCGTCGACAAAATAGTTTCAACCAACAACAGAACTCTTGAGTTAAAATTAACATGCAAAACAACCGCCAACGACGTGAGGGGGTGCTGTCGTGAGAAGAGGAGGCCTTCTGCGTGTCTGTGCCCAGCGGCCTGTTTTGTTCATAATCTGGAGTATATTTTAGGCTGTTATAACACCTAGTTAGACTGAGACAGGATTACTTTGACCCCCTTGGCTGTTGCATGCAGGTGTTAGGTGTTTTTAGGTTCACAGTAGCGCCGCCTGACGTCACCGCTACAAGATACTGTCTCGACATTCGACCGTCAGTGTGTGTGTGTGTGTGTGTGTGTTAAAAGGTGTCACCGAGTGTGTGAGCAGTGTGATTGTGCAGAGGCTTTCTGTGCTAATCTCTGCTGAAGGTGGCAGGTGTCTTAACCAGGCCATCACCTGGTATCCTACTCACTCACACACACTCACACACACACACTGCCTGTCCTCTATCTCTCTCTCACATCTCCTTGTCTGATTGTAAGTGTGTTAGCGTTCAGGTTGGCGGACATCCAACCTGCCCAGCTGGTAAGAGAGGAAGAGCGGGCCGGAGAGTGAGACGTGAGGCGGAAAAGCAAAAGATGGAAGGAGATTAGAGGTCACTTCTGACAGGGTCAGGGATCCACGCCGGAAAGAAATATGGGTGTGGAACAATACAAACAGTAAACAGGCTGCAGCTTTTCCTGCAGGCGCACAAAGTAGTTGGAGTGTATGCACCAATCGTTCTAACCGTCTCCAGGTGAGTTATCAACAGTCCGCTTCTGTCAGCGAACAGCGTGGCTCTATCTCTCCGACTCTTATCAGCGTGGGTCAGACGGCTCCGGAGAGGAGCAGACACAGAGACGACCGTGAATCAGCAGCCGCTTTACGAGGCGTGAGCACTCCGCCTACGGTGCATTAAACAGCAGGGAGGATAGAAATGTGGTCCATAAAGATCATTTTACTTCATTCTGGCTCTCGAATATCTGCCAGATGATTATTGTGTTTTAGCCAGAACTATCATGCCGTATTCATATGAAAACCAGCACTTTAGTTCAGTCGGGACACCCACGTCGAGGTTTCAACCGTTCATTGCAACAAATAATACACATTCAGTTTGGAGATGTGTATCTGAGCAAGCTTGACACACAATGTCCATGAACAGAGCCTGAAACACACACCATTAATGAAATGAACACGTGTTAAAAGCAACATTTACAATTTTTTGGGGCCAGAACAGAGACGGTTAAATTTTGGCATCAAAAATAAAATTTGGCATTGAAAACAAGACCTGAACTGAAAAAGGAAACATTGGCATTGAAACACTTGTATTGAGAAAAAGTTGTACTGGCACTGAAAAAAGGGCATTAAAAAAAATTACAGTCTTCTACAAGACGTTATTTGGATAAGCTGACTACATTTTGGGAATCTGCATGGTCACTTTCTCTCCTGTTAAATCTTAATAAAGTGACATATTAACAGTCCTACAGTGAAAATTACAACAGTATGGCTCAAAATCTCTGCCGTGATGCCATCGCACTTGGACATCATTGTCGGACCACAAGGCATACTGGGTAATGTATGCCCAGCAAGAGCCCTCCTCTCTACGCCAAGACAGTGACAGAAAGTTGAAAATGAAAAACAGTGACACTGAAAAAAACCTAAAAAAATTGTCACTGAAATAAGACAGACATGAAGAAAAAATCATGATGCAAAAAATATCCAAATAAAATAAGAGTAAGATCGTATGATTGTAATTTTTTTAATGCATGTATTTTACTTTTCAATGGAACTTGTTTCAGTGCCAATACAAATTTTCTCAATAGTGTTTCAACGCCAATGTTTCCTTTTTCAGTTCAGGTTTTGTTTTTGATGCCAGAATTAAACTGTTGCTGTTCTGGCCCCATATGATTCACATACACCTAAAAGCTAATATACAGGAGAAAGCTTAGCAGGTAGAGGGAGTTTAATTGCTGAAGGCAGAGCTCAACGACGGTGTATGTATGCCAGATGTTTCTATAGACTGCCTAACATTACAGAGACATGTCATCAACATGTGATTGGATGGAATATTGAATATGTGACATATATAAAGCTGCTTATGTCCACCAGCAACCAGAAAAATACATTATATGGTTTCATTCTTTCTGACTTTTCTTCAGTCTTTTCTTTTTTTGTGATATACCAGATAGTTTTAACTTTCTTGGTCACTAACCTTTATTAAAATAAAACAATCTGAGGGAAAATCTGTCTTTGGTGAAACTGCTCACAACTTATAGACAGATACAACCTGTGACACCAGCAGACGCTGCGTCATTTTGAGGGCTTACGGACCAAAAAGGTCAGGAGCCATATGGAGGTTAAATCTCTGCATCGGTCGGACTGTGGTGTGCTTAAGTTTAGATAGATTAGATTGATTGGTAATTTCATTGAAGATGCATTTTAGGATGCTGTAATGCCTCCAGATCATTTGAGAAGAAGACAAGTTGTTTCATTGCATACCTAAATGAAAAAAACAATACAGTGGACATGACCTCAGTATCTTTAACTGTATTTCAGGCTTTGCTTCTCCCTCAACTCCTCTATCTGTCCCTCTGTTTGCTGCCTCAGTAAACGGAGGGACAGATAGCGGAGTGGGAATCACAGATGGTGCCAGTATTCAAATTATTCTTCGCAGTTTGAGAGCTCAGAGATGCCGCAGCAGCTGAGAACATTCGCTCTAGATAAAATCTCACATATTAAAAAGCACAATTAGTGATTATTTCTCTATAGCAGAGCAGCATTGCGTCTACTGTATCGGGAGATTCATAATGCTTGTGCGTGTGTATGCATGGGTGTGTGTGTGTGTGCCAGGCATTGTGCAGCAGCAGCAGCAGCAGCAGCAGCAGCCACTCGGGTTACTGAGGAATGCATTTGAAGTCAATCACAATGAAGCTCTCTATCTGCCCAGCTAGCCTGAAGGGGATCTCCTCTGAACTGAGCTGGACCAGCCGGAAAATCAACAAAAAAAAAAAAAGAAATCATCTTTGCGTCACACACATCTCAGCTAATCTTCCACCAGCACTGCGCGCGCGTGTGTGTGTGTGAGAGAGAATTAATGTGTCTCTATAACTACCTCTGCCTCCCATTGTTATCTGGCTTCCTGCACTGTAGCATTAGCTGAGCTGCACACACCCATTGTTCCTGCGGACAAAACACACACATCATGATCTGTTTCCCTCACATACATGCTGGTAATTGTCAGATAACCTTCACAAACACACCTTGTCATTGTCAGGTCGCTGCAGTATTGCCACTTTAATATCACACATTAATCATCTTGCAGTTTTTTTTCCCACCACTCTGATCCCAAATGAAAATCTTGAACAAATCAGCTTCTGTGGAATATTAATATCTGTGAATCCACAGCGTTGTCGGGTCAGGTGTAAAATCTGGGCTCCGTATCTGTAAAATGAGCCGATACACACACGTCCACACTCTCACAGAGCGGCGAGCAGAGTGTATAGGATCAGATGTTTAATGCAAAACCTGATGTCAGCTTTAGATCAGGTGTCTACCTGAGTCACTGGAAATGTTATAACGTCCCTCAGAGGACGCACCTGTGCTTGCTTTGTCAGAACATGACACTTACCCCCAAAACAACCACCACTATATTTGTCCGCTCCTGTGTTTTTTGTCCCTCAATTTGATGTTTTCCCCTTCTCTTCTTACACAAGTATACATAATTATATCCTCCACGGTCCCAGATTGTTTTAAAAAGACTCCAACTGGCATCGCTTGTCTTACAATGGCAGGGCTTCATACATTGCCAAAAACCAGGATTGCATTCACTCCCACAGCTACAGCGGAATATGGCTGTCATCTTACAGTTTCCATTTATAACGAATGGGAACAAAATGCAGTGGTGGAGGGAAATTGAGGGCAACATACAGATGATTTTGGCCCCGGGTTATGTGTGCGGTGGTGGAGAGCTCGTTGCGTCTCGCTGTGGTTAGTTAGCTATGTGGCGCAGGCAGAAAGTACAGCTGTTTATAGCTCCTGAAACGGAGGCAAAATGCAGAGCTGGCCCTATTCGATTCCGCCAAAATCACATAAAACACACACACCCACCCAAACAGGCAGGGTTGCTGGGGCATTTGTGTGCATACACACACGCACCACAAACAAAACCTGTGATTATACCCATTGAGAGACACACACACACACACACACACACACACACACACACGCTGTAATTAAATATAGTGACGCACTGCTGCCCGCCATACTGTGAATTCACACTTATAATATCGGCTCATAAATCTAACATGTTGAGGCACAGAGGGTGATTACATATGACTGTTAAAGGTTAGGATAAACATAGATGATGCACATTTGAACTCACACACCACTTCCAAAACTGAAAATAGACAAACAGCAGACGATCTTCCGCAGCTACAGTGTGTCCCGGACGTTGTTGTGTATTAAATGTGTGTATAGGGGACTTGTAAAAGGGGCCCCTGGGTGGGCTCTGGAGCCGCCTTGGGGGTTGGGTGTGTGTTTATTTAAAAGTGTGTGTGTGTGTGTGTGTGTTTTGGAGTCACGCTGAATTTAGGGGGCTAGCCTTGAGATAAGAAATGGGAGTTTAAGATGAAAGGAAAATGGGGCGAGGACGGGGATACACTGGCACAGAGTTTGTGGATCCAGGGGGCGAGACGAAGAGAGGCAGAGAGGGAGGGACTGATAGGAGGAGGGGGCGGGGGGGCTAGACAGTTTTGATGTTGTTTTTGAGGTTGTTTATTTGACGTTACATAACACCTTTGCTTATGTAGTTACAGCCCTCGTGTGTGTGAGAGACTGTGTGTGTGTGTGTGTGTGTGTGTCTGGTAGCCTCTCCCTGGGAGATGGGAATTTCTGTGAAAGGCAAAGGTTGCCCATAGCAACGGCCTTCATTGTAAAACCCTTGGAATACAGCACACACACACACACACACAAACACACACATTCGCACCATGCTCGCGCTGAGATGTCTTTTCAGTACTTTTCGGCACTTTCAGGGTTTGAGATCACCAGGCCTTCTCACACACACACACACACACACACACGCTCTCTCTCTCACACACTTAACACTCAAAAGCGTGAAGCACACACTCTCAGCCATCCACTTTGTGAAGCCTATATCCTCAGCCTGTCGAGGCTCCAAACAACTTCAAGTCAATTTCATTTCAGGAGGTACATATAGCGTTTCAGCTCTACCTCATGCTGAGATGTGATGGACTGAGATGCTCGGGTTTCTAGATTCCATTATGCTTTTATTGGCTTTTAAAGGCATCAGGTTTCCTCTGTCTGGAGCCGGGGAGGAGCTTCTGTTTCGTGTGTGCACAATTAGCATCACACAGGCTAGCAAGGAGAGCACTCTGCAGGCCCTCCGGATGGGCTTTAGATTTCGGAGGAGATAAGTTTGCTTTGGTCACATTTTTAGCGGTGGACCAACTGTTTTCCAACACCTGGAGCAAAACTGAACCCTTTGATTTTTGGGGGTTTGATTTTGGCAGCGGAACATTGTACTGCTTAGTATGCACTGAGCTGCATAGGTACAAAATATATAAAATGCAGTGGTGCGTGAAAACTTCGGATGCTTATGTAGAAGTAGCAATAGCACTCTGTGTAAATGCCCGATTACAAGTGAAAGTACAGAAGTATTAAGCTGCCGTGATCTACGCTGTACTATTTCATAGTGATGAACCCACAGAAATTACCACCCCAACTCTACTGTTCTCCTCAAACCTATGCAGCACTTTAGAATCTTCCAGCTTGTTGTTTTGATTTTACGGCCTGAAACTTTATCAGCGTTGTATCCGGCAGCAACAGGAAGCTCTTTTTAACTGAAAAGCTCCGATAAACATAGTGTACGCTCCTTGTCCAGGCACCAAACAGCAGACAGACAAAATTAGCATGTAGCTGGTGAACATAGTGAAGCATTTGGCTGCTGAAGTGCCAGATTATTTTTCTCAGGAGTTGGTGGAGAGAAAAACAGAGCTAAAAGGAGAGTGAATAATAGACTTAAATTCATCAGATCACCAGATGCACAACTCCTAATGCTAATGTTGCTCCATGTCTACTTTATAAGCAAATATTTTCTAACTAGTTTGACACTAGTTTGAAATTTATAAGGTGACAATATGTCAGTGCTGTACAGCTTTCTCTGCTTCCCTTAAGCAGCCAAAAAACAATTAATGCAGCTTTGAAATATTGAAATTAAAAGTACTTATTATGTAGAATTGTCCCATTCAGAATGTGATAATACTGTATATTATAATAATGAGCAATGAGTTATTACTGGCGCTGTAATGTGCAAGCAGCATTTTGGAATGAAAAACACAATACCCCCCTCCTAAATGCAGTAGAGTAGAAGTATAAAGTAAAATAAAATAGAAATACTCGAGTGAAGATCAAGTACCTCACAACTGTAGTTGGGTGGCTTTCAGGAGGTAGAGCGGGTCATCCACTAATCGGAAGATAGACGGCTCGATTCTTGGCTCCTCCAGTCCACATGCCAATGTGTCCTTGGGCAAGATATTTAACCCCAAGTTGCTCCTGATGGCTGTGCCCTCTGTGTATGAATGTGTGTGAATGGTTAGTTTCCTCTGATGGGCAGGTTGGGACCTTGCATGGTAGCCCCTGTACCCATTCAGTGTATGAATGTGTGTGAATGGGTGAATGTGATTTGTAGCGTAAAGGCGCTATACAAGTACAGTTCATTTTCCATTTAAGTGTGTGAGTAAATGCACTAAATTACATCCACCAATGACATAATAGCAGCAGAAAAAACATTTGACATATTGGATGAAATTAATAAAGACACGGTGTGTTTCAAAATGTGCATTATTTGTAAGTGTGGATGTATTTTGAGTGGCAAAAATGGGCTTTAGTTTAGATATATCTAAATATATTGTGAGTGCCTGCATTATAAATGAAATAAATGCAATCTACAAGCACAATGACATTTTAGCTCATTGTTTGAAAGCTATCTTAAACCATTCAGTGATGCATACTCTATTTAGAAATGTATCTATGCACTGCAGTACAGGTGGTGTCTCTTAAGTGCAGGCATTTGATAGCAGTATTAGTTGACCCTGTGTGATGGGAAAAGCCTCTGAGTGCTAAAGTGTATGTTGAAACATCGCAGGGATGTTGGATTGAGGTCAAGTGAAAAAGAGAGAGGGAGATGAATGAAGAGAGAGGAAGGATCAGCCTTAAAATGACCGGAGGCTGAGGTCATTCACTTCACAGGTTCAACTCCTGACCGATCGCACACTAATCTCTCTTACCTGACCCTGACAGAGGTCGCCGGGCAAGCTCACGCTTTCCCCTCACAGACGTACATGAAGTAGACCTGGATTAAAGTGGAATGATGATCAGAGAGGATGTTGGGAAATGACCCATGAGAGACATTAACAGGCATTTTACAGACCCTCAGAGTGCAGCTGTAAAATTCAAATGTACAGCAGAAGTTACTCAAAAGAGATGTGATGTTCTCCCACTCAAAGCCAACTCAACATAGTTCTGAAACGATTTACCGACAACAAGACATTACTCATATAAGTTCAGCTTCTCAAATGTGTGGATTTGCTCTGTTTTGTGTCCTTGTAAACTGAATATTTTGGGTTTTGGACGGTTGGTTGGACAAAACAAGTCATTTTAAGATGTCATCTTGTGCTCTCGGAAACTGTGATGGGCATTTAAGACATGCTAGGAATGTAGTACTGAACCGCAGACTGGCGCCATGTTTTTTCAATTTGCACAATACTTTTTTAATGACTAAATACCTGCAAAACTAGTGACATTCATATCAGCCTCAGCTGCACTTTGTGTTTAGTGCAGTTTAGCAAATATTAGCATGCTACTGTACAAAACTTAAGATGGTGAATGTGGTCAACGTTTTACATGCTGTACATTTTGTTAGCATGTTAGCATTTTCATTGTGCACATTTTAGCATGCTGGCATTAGCATTTAGCTAAAAGCACCCCTGTGTCTAAATACAGCCTCACAGAGCTGCTAGCATGGCTGCAGACTCTTAATGTTGTTATTTTCTGATATTTTATTGATAGAAAAACACTTAAATCCTAAAACAACAACTAAGTGGCCTAATTGTTTTGTTGATATTGACAATTTGACAACTGATTAACTGATAGACATTCTCTTGTTTCCGTTTCTTAAATGGATTTGCTGCTTTTCTCTGTTTTATATCAGTGTAACTGAATTTGCGTTTTGTATTGTTGGCCGGACAGAACAAGCAATTTAAAGACATCACTTTTGGGAATGTGAAATAGCCATGATATCACTATTTTATCACATTTTACAGACTAAATGATTCATCATCAGTTTAAAAAAACAAAACAATTCACAGATGAATCCATTTAAATAATTGTTAGTTGCAGCCTGAGTTCAAAAGTTAACAGCTTCTCTATGTTGTGCTGCTTTACAGGCTGAGCATCACTTGTAATTGACACGCAGCAGAAAACTAAATGAAATCTCTCTCTCCTTAAAGGCTTTGATGTTCCTCGCAGCCAAAATCCCGGCTTTAGATCAACTCATTAACTATGCGTCTCCATAGAGTCACAGACAGACAGATGTTACCCTGTCCATCATAATGCCTCCTCTCAGACAGTGGTGTGCGTGCCTGTGTGTGTGCGCATGTAATCTGCCAAAGTGGTTTCTCTGTCGAATGAAATGACAAACGGATGAATAACTCTAATGTCTGTCATCTGTACCTCCCTCTCTCTGTCTCTTACGCAGGGACAGACTTGGTCGCCGTCTATCGATGACGAAGGCTCGACGAGAGACGAGTTCTACGACGATGAGGACCTCTACTCAGGCTCCGGATCTGGCTGTAAGTGTGTGTGTGTGCGCGTGTGTTTCAGTGTGTGTTGGAGGGCGCACACTCACGCCCTGGTTCTTTAAAGCTCGACAGCTGCTGGGTTTCAATCTGCTGACCCTGAAGATCCCACCCACCCCCCCAACCCACCCCTTCCCACTTCCTGCCCTCCAGTTATGGTGGCTCTATTCACCAGCCTCACATGCACGGACGCCACACACACACACACACAGTCGCACAATACGCCATTTGGCTCAACAGATCTTTGATATAGATTCATTTAAAAAAAACACCTTTAAACACAGACACACCCCTGCAAACAAACAGTAACTCAGACTCAATTCCGCCAGATCTTATTTACTCTAATCAGATTACGGTCCGTGCAGATTAGACGATCACACGCACAACAACAGTTGTGTGCACCTATATGTGAGCGTATGTCCGCATTTGAGTGAGCTGGCTGACTGTCGTGTGTAGGAATTACCTACTTAACGTAAATCACATTGGTTGTAATTTAGGCTGATTTTCTGATCTGGCTGTTGAAGCTTCAGCAGGGCTCTCCTTATTAAGCATGACTCATTGAGGGCTGCCCTCAGTTCAGGCACTGCGCTAGTGGCGAGCCCACTCCAAATAAATTACAATTCAGAGCAGGCTAGTGCAGCAGAGGCCCCCCCTGTGGTTGAAACAGCAACCTGGCAAATTGCTTTATCTCGAACCACGATACGGAGCTGTCTGTTTCCAAAAGAAAGGGCTCATTTTCAACAGACGGACGTGCGTTTTGCACCGCTGCTGCTTCATAGTTTGGCATTTTAGTGGCGTCTGATGTGTTTGACAGAAGCTGCATTGTTGAAGTCCATATTCTGATATCCTCAGCCTTCATGTCTTTGTGCCCGTAAATTCAATTTGTTTCTCTTTCAACCCGGGGAGCTGCACTGCTATAACAAAATGAAAGGTGGTATAATACTATTATGAGATTTAAGAAGAAGACGAATCGCTCAGCACTGTCATCTCTTTCTTCTTTCTTTTCCTTTCTTCTCTTCTCTTCCCTCAGACTGAGTCCACACTAAAACACCGAAACAAAAGGCAAACAGTTAAATCTCTTCTTCTCCATCTTATAAACCTCTGCTCTGTCCTCTCCTGCTGATTTAATACAGCTGAACTCTCATTTTTTTGCTGTTCTCATTTCCATATTTTTCTGTTTCTGTTGTTAAACAGCTAAACAAGCAGAAAACAGCTATTTAATTATGGCTTATTGCTGCACTGAGATGTCGATCAAATCACTTTTTTTATGTTGTGATGATGAAGTCTTGCTAAAATAAACATATCTGTGCTGTGTGAGTGGCTATACTGACACTTGAAATGAGTGATTACAGGGACAGAAAGTTCTTAAAGGAGCACTCCACTGATTTTACACATTAGTGTCAGTTCATTATCAAGGGCAGTACTATTCAGCCATGTGAGAACAGCTGCTTAATGTCTTCTGCGGTTCTGCAGCGAGCTTTGTCAAGCGTGATGAATTAACCAGTGTGACCTCATAGTGATGTCATCAGGGTTATCTTTGTTTGACCAGAACGGAAAGTCTGCATGACAAACGTGTGCATTTAGCAGGCAGAGAGGGTCTAACAAAAATATGCTATTAAGCTGCATAAGAGGAAATGTAGGATTTTTTCAGGATATCTCAGCCTCTGCGAGTGCCCCTTTGACACTGACCAGGCTTACGTCACCCCCCCCCCCCCCCCCCCAAAAAGCTCAGTTTTTCCCATTTAGCTTTGTTGTATTTCTTCTCCCACTCTCTGCCCTCACATTACCTGTCTGACTCTTTACAGTATCCAATCAAATGCCCCAGAAATAGCTGATTTAGTGTTGACATAGAATGATAAAAGTAGAGTCCATGTACCTGGAAAGTGCCCAGTGCACTACAGAGTAAACCGTTGACTGTCTATCATATTGTGAGTGGTGAATGAGTAAATTAACTGGTATCTATGAGTGTGAGTGTGTGGGCGAGAGGTATGACTGACTCATTTTTTTGACTCCTCTGCTTTTAAAAAGTCAATTTGAAACCGTCTCCTCTCCTTTCCAGTTCCTGAGATCAGCATGAGGCCGACATCAGTGGCCATGTCCTTCACCACAGAAGAGCCCCTCCTCTTCTCCACCACCCAGGCCACTGGCCCCGCCCCGTCCGCCTCACCCGCGGCCGAGCCGAGCCCCAACCCGGACCCCACCTCCACCCCGCTGCCCACCGAGGCTGACGGAGAGAGTGGTGCATTCTGGGAGAGAGAGAGAGAGCTGGAGAGGGAGAGAGAGAGGGAGGCAGAGAAAGAGCGAGAGAGGCAGAGGGAGCTGGAGAGGGAGAGGCAGTTGGAGAGGGAGCGAGAGCGGGAAAGAGAGAGGGAGCGGGTCCGAGAGATGGAGAGAGAGCGGGAGAGGGAGAGGGAACGTGAGAGAGAGAGAGAGCGAGAGAAAGAGAGAGAGAGGCAGAGAGAGCGTGAAAGAGAGAGAGAGCTGGAGCGAATCAGAGCTGCCGCCGCCGCCCAGACGACCGCCGCCCCGAGGTCCCCTGCTGCCGTTCCTGTGGTGACCACCAACCCAGCAATCAGCCCTGCGGAAAGCGCAGTGCCCTCTGCTGGTTCGGATGACTTGAGCACCACAGAAGAAGAAGAGGACGTCTTCCTGTCGCCTGAGCCCACATCCTTTTACCCCGGCTTTGACATGGAAACCACCACAGAGGAAGACATGCCCACCACAGCAGAGGCCACCCCAGAGCCCACGACGGCAGCACCTACCACCACCACCCCTGTTAAGACCAGGGTCACTTCCAGGCCCAGGGTTCCCATGACAACAGCCACTCAGACGGTGCCAACAGAGAGGAGCACACGCCCACAGCAGCCCACAACAACACAGGTGAGATTCATGACGTTAGTTAAAGGGATAGTTCAAAATTTGGGAAATATACTCATGAGCTGCCCCACGTCCCCCTTAAAAGCAAGCACACATTATCGTTTTTATGTTTTTGATCATTTAAGGGTTAAATGATACGTTGGAGTCAAATTTCTCAACTCTCAGAAAGAAAGAAGAATAAGCACATTTCCGAAAATGGTGAACTATTCCTTTAACCAGACAACAGCAGGTTCTGATTAAAGATGAGTAAATTGAAATGAAATTGAATGAATTTTTAGTCGTGCTGATAAGATGCCTGAGTCATGTTGTCCATGTTTACTCTTTAGCTGTAGCTAGTTAGCAACACGCTAACTGATCTTAAAACTCACCAGAGCTCAAGTTCTCTTTCTGTTATTTTCCTCTAGTCTCTCCTTTCTCTCTCAACTCTGTGTGTTCATGAAGTAGATTCATAAAACTCATAAGCATGAATTTTTCATTCACACATGCATGGGCGTGTCATTGCCTCAGTTTGCACTGCCTAAAGCAAATACTATCTATACGCACCCATTCGTGTCTTTCCATTGAGTTTGCGTTCAAGTAAATGAATCACTTGGTGTTCTGTCAAAACACGTCTTAAGACTCCCTTTATTATATATTTTACTTACCAAACCAACAGTTCATCAGTCAATCTGTACTCTTTAATGCTTTCAGACCAGGTCAGTGACACACAGCCACAAGCATAAATATTTAAAAACAGACCTCAGATATGTAGTTTCATCTTTAAAAAAAAAGACTCTGTAATTCCCTAAAACAGCTGTAGTTTTTTTTTATCAGAAAATACTCAAAGAGGAGTAAGTAGTGCACTTGATGGGGACTATTTTCATCCACAAATTAATACACATTTGGCACAGCGGTGAGTGTTTAGAGCAGCAGGATGGCGTATGTGGGATTGACTCAAAATAAGCTACAGTGCCCACGTTCATCATAATGAAGAAACGTCAGCCAGTGCAACAGTTTGGCTTATTGATGTGTTTTTAATCATTTTTGGACAACAATAGTGCTCCACGGCACAGAAGAATATGATACATCAGGATTTGGATACACAGATAATACTTCTTAGTGGCTTCAAAACATTGTTGGTTTTGGTCTTTTCATTGGATTTGTGATAACAAGAAAAATATAGAATATTGTCTTTAAATGTCGTTTAATCATAAGCAGCCATATTACAATGTTGCCTAAATAAAATATAGACTTTTTTTTAGTGGGAAAGTTCTCAAACAACAAATTAGGAAGAATCTGACCAGAGATTTATGTACCATCTTTTTCAATACTCATAGACACATTTCGGTTGGTACCAGTAAAGTATTGAGGTCCAATAGCCTACTTCTGACTGCCTCTTTTAACAGCTTAATTATTTACAGACCAGAGCCAGCTTCTGTTTATTTGCAGCAACTCTGTATTAAAACATGATGCATCTAGATTTGTCTGGTTTTCCGCATTGTAATTAAGCTGCCAGATTTTATGAAGTGTGTATATGTGTTGGACAATATGCAACTTTCCACCAATCAGTGCATACAGAGGCTCATTGTTTCAGATGCGAACATGTGCCATGGAAAGTTCTGTGTTTGTGTTGGTCTGGATACGTTTCAGTGTAGCGACTCCATGGAACAAAATGTGATTACATCGAATGTAAATTTCCTGCCGTTAGCTTCACTTTTCTCTCTCCGTCTCAGGTCCGTGCAGAGGAGGGTAACAACGAGTTGGGCGCTGTGGGACCGAGTGGAGATTTCGAGATCCGTGAGGATCACCGCAACGATCTCGGTCGAGGTGTGGTGCCAGTGGATCCTGATCTGATGGGCAACACAGTGGATGCAGGAAGCTCTGCCGCTCAGCTGCCACAGAAGAACATTCTGGAGAGAAAAGAAGTCTTGATAGGTAGGCATATCTATCAATAAAGTTAATATCGATTATGTTTTCTATATGTTTTTGTTATGTTTGGTCATCCAGCTCAGTCTCTGTCTCACTGTGTGTCTGTCTGATCCCGTCTCTGTATCATTCTGCTATTCTGTCAAACAAACCATTTGGTAATCACCTCTTAGATCAACAGATCGCATTTCCCCGTTGCCTCCTGTATTCTTTCCCTGCTTTCTGGGAGCTGTTAAGATAAACTGGCATCACCCTGCGTTCACGTAGTGCGGATTCATCACGATAAGTGAATGTGCTACTTAGCCCCGTTTGACCTGTTTGAGAACAAGCAATCCTTTTCTTGGGTTATCCAACCCTCCTTTCTTCCCTCTTTTTCTCATCATTTTCCCTCGGGGTAAATCCAATTTCTTTTCAAGTGCACCCCTCTCCTCATCCCAAAGAGCTGTTGTAGAAAGTGAGGGAGCGGCCAACTTGCCTGACCTGACTGGCTCTCTGTCTCTCCTTTAGCTGTTCTGATTGGTGGACTGCTGGCGGTGGTTTTCGCTGATTTCCTGGTCATCGGTAAAGAGCAGGAGGCAACAGACTTTAGACTAGATTGTCTCTGTGATAGAACCAAATTATAAAAACACTTCAGGCTCATACATTCATATGTAGTACTGTACATGTATAGTCACTTCAGTCTGTGGTAGTAACATGCTAAAGTACATGCAGGTATTTAACACCGTTGACTTTTCACACTCAAGACTTTTGGATTTTGATTGTCATGATTGAAGATTATGACAGTGTTAGTTAAATGCATTAAAGGGGCAATCCAGCAATTTAATATTTCACAAAATTGTGAGGCTTGCGATGGGTACATTAAAAAAAACGAATGATCAAAATCGATAGACTGAAATATCCTGATTTTTAGTCACATAATGCAACTCAGTTGCATCTTTCCTTAGACTTCCCTGCCTAGTTAAAGAATATTTCTTTCTAACTTCCAGTTCCAGATCCAAGTTCTCCATCAAAAAAAGGAGTAGTAGTCTCAGAGCCCAAACCAAGATAACCTGGATGACATCACAGGTTGACTAGTATCAGTAAACTGAAACTCATGTGTAAAATTGGTGGAATACCCCTTTTAAGGTGCAAATTCAAATTCTCTTTTGATTTTTTTAGTTTTGATAAATAAAATTCCCATTTCAATCAGCTGTATTTTTGCCCCAGCCAGATGGTACTTAACAGATTGTAGTTGTGTTGCTTGCATAGGCTGAGACTTTTCATTAAAAACTCAGTTCTGGCTTTCACCCCCCAAATCTGAGCAATATTTCATGGTACTGTGGTGGGTGGGTCATAAATTTAATATCAGTAAACATGAGAATATTATAAGAAGACCATGAGTTTAGCGGCTTGGTGAGGCTGTACAACAGTGCTTTGAGCTAAATGCTAACTTGCTCACGTAAATAATGTTAGCATGCTCATGTTTAGCAGGTATAATGTTTACCGTGTTCATCATCTTAGTTTAGATTGTTAATATGCTAATTTGCTAATTAGTGCTAAGCACAAAGCGCAGCTGAATCTGAGGGGAATGTCATTAGTTTTGCAGGTATTTAGTCATAATCTAAAGTAATGGACAGGTTTTAATCTGATGATGGCACTAGAGGAAAGCTACATTGTCATCTAAGCGTGGCCGAAAATCTTTGCTTTAGTTAATGATGGTAATGAAGATCAGATATTATTTAGACGGATTCAAAAGTAGTTTATCACATCCTTTTTTTATTAGAAATACTCAAAACATGCAACAAGCAAAGTGTACTTATGCAGTTTTATGTAAATCCAAACTGAAAAATCCAAACAATGTCATTTATATAACATTTAAGCACAAGAAATGGTGTGAAAAGTCAACAAAGGTAAATACTTTTGCAGTGACCATGCATGGTAGAAAGTTATTTCAGTAATCTCAGCCTGTGCACTCTGATATTGGCAGTAATGGCATAAACAAAGTAAACACCTCCCACACAATGAATGGAAACAAAGTGTTTCTCAAGTGTTTTGGAAAATAACAAAGAGTCTGTTCTCTGTTTTGGCATCGATACCAATTAGTTTAATGAGGGAAAGTTTTTTTTTTTCCATTTGATAACCACACATTAATCTATCGCGTGCAGCAGAGTTCATTAGTGATGTGGACAGAAGAAGGCGGAAAAATGCAGCTGCTGCAGATTGGTTACACCAACCCCATCAGCCTAAACTACGATGTAGAACGGCAGGGCTGTGATTTAGCACAAAGCTGTTGGCAACACAGAACATATGTTGGCACAATCGGGCTCATCAGTCTTCACTTAACAGTTAGGTGATAGTGATACTGTGGTAGCTTTGCTCTGCTTTCAGTGGCAGTGTGTTTGTAGTGCTTTAGTCTTCTTGCAGGATGTAACAGTGGCTCCTTAGTGTTTGTTTATATGTATTTGTATTTGTAGGATTTAATCGACAATCTTGAAGTATCTGACATGGTCTGAGAAGTTTTTTTAAGATCTCGTCTCTTTCTTTCTGTCTTTCTTCAGCGGTGATAGTGGGAGGCGTGGTGGGCGCCTTGTTCGCCGCCTTCCTGGTGATGCTGCTGGTGTACAGGATGAAGAAGAAGGACGAGGGCAGCTACACGCTGGAGGAACCCAAACAGGCCACCGTCACCTACCAGAAACCAGACAAGCAGGAGGAGTTTTACGCATAACACTCGTACGCCAGAGAGACACCGCACACCGAGGGAGAGAGAAAGAGCGAGAGCGAGAAGAGAGAAAGATACTCTAAGCCCCGTCCTCCTCCTCCTCCTACTCCTCCTACTCCTCCTCTTCCTCCTCGTCGCTTCTTCCCCCTCATCTGCTCGCCTCTCCTCATCCCTCTCTCCTCTCGTCTCCAAAACACTTGAGAGCGCCTTTCTCTCTGCGGACTTGGAACTTTCTTTTCAATGAAAACGAAAAAGAGGACAAAAAAAAAAAACGAAAAAAAAAACAAAACAAATATATTCTGAAAAAATAACACATACACACAAGATGTTTTTAAAGTAAATGTTGTTATTAATATTCTACAGATTCTCTTGTTCTGTATGTAATGATATGATTATTTTGTAAAAAAACAAAACAAAACAAAACACAAGCTCTTAACCTGTGTTTTCCAGCACAAAAAGTTCCTCTTCTGTTTTTATGGAGCGAATGAACAGGCTAAAAGAAAGAGGAGAGGGGAGGAGAGGAGAGGGGCGGAGCGAGCCGAGCGAAACACAAAAGAAAAAGAGAGTGGTGGGCTTGACTCTGCCCCTCACACCCACCTCGCCCCCCCCCCAGAAAACACACAGAGCGTCTGGTTGGCCGCACAGAGCCCAGGGTCAAAGGTGAGAGGGAAAGGTCTCTTTTGTGCCTTCTGGTGCTCAAAGAAACACACATGCATACAGCCACAAAAAGTCACACACACACACACACATGCTTACACACACACACACACACACACACACACACTTGTCTCTGTTTGAAGGTGGCTCCGACCTCTCTCTCTGTGCTTGGCCAACCAGAAAACGATGCTCAACCCTCGACGTGTTTCACAATGAGAAGCCGCTGTGGAAACGCTGGCTGGTCGTATTGGGGCGCGCTCGCGCTCACGCCGAGCTGGCGGCCCGTCTGCTCCTCTAAGCTGTACAAAGACTAGTTACGGATAGTAATAATAATCAATAATATATCAATGTTTTGGGCTGGATGGTAAATAATAATAATAATGCCGTAATAATAATAATACTTAAAACGGGAGGATGTGTATTTAGCAGTTTAAAAAAAAAAAAAGTTTATATGTAAATATCAGCGTATCCTTTCTGGCATCACTAACCATCTGCATGACCATGAAGAGTTTTTATTCATCACATCCGTCATCACTTTAGATGAGCTGTGCTCTCGTCAACAACACACACACACACACACATGCACGCTCACACACACACACACACACACTTACACACACACACGCATGTGCAGACGTGTAACTTTCTGTGCAATTAAATACAAACACACACTTGCTATACTGTAAATCATATCATTCAAGTCGACATATCAAACCCATCGTCATCATCATCATCATCATCATCGTGATAGTCATCACTTGTGATACGAGCGAGATCAAGCGGTTTCAATATGTTATTGATTAGTTATCGATCAGTTGCCGGTTTGGTTTAGAGTTTGCTCTGTTTGTGTAAAAGCACAACTACGTGTCTAGTCATTATGCCATCCGGTATCCCTCCCCCTGCCCCACACCCACCCACCAACCTACCCACCTTTTGCATGCCTCACTTTCTTTTTTCTTCCACCTTTGGCTCTCTGTTCGGGATGGGAGGGGCCTCTGGGAAGCGTGAGGGGCTTTAACGAAAAAGTGTGAATCCGCGCAGGACGTTGCACGACCCCACATGCCCTAATCCGGTCAACATCATAACTTTTGTTATTACAGCTTTCGTTATGAAAAGAAAATTAAATTAGCGTTTGTGGGGTCGACTTCAACCTGCTGTCGGACTCTATTTTTTGGGGGGAGGGGGCGGGGGTTAGGATTCGGTTTGGGGAAGTGGGAGTGTGAGGAGACAGGAGGGCTGTGCTTCTATCTAAGAGATTGTAACAATAACCACACCAGTGCGACTGGGCTAGTAGCTTCTATTATACTCAGTACTGTAGATCAAAAATGCATGGGAGTCAAAACTATACTAGTCTGGGTGTGTGTGGATGCCCTTGTGTGTGTGTGTGTGTGTGTGTGTTTGTGTGTGTGTGTGTTTGAGAGAAGAAGAGGGGTGAGTTAAAGTTGGAATGTACTGTGGTCGAGAGTGTGTTTACCTACTCCAGCAGTTCTCACGCTCTTCCACAGACAGGTAACACACCTCCTCCACTCCTGTGTGTGTACGTCGCCTGCCCCCCTCGCCAGTGTGAGAATGTGTGTGTTTGTGTGTGTTGACACCTCATCTAAACCCGCCACCTGTGTGTTTGTATGTGTGTGTGTGTGTGAGAGTGTGAGTGCTTCACCTTGGTATTTCACAGCAGACTCTTGTGTGCACTGACTAGCCTGTCGACGTGTGTGTGTGTGTGTGTGTCTGCGTGTGTTTAGTCTGTTCACTGCTGAATGTGGGGGCAGCTGGTCCCTCTCAGTGGCTTTCACACACACTGACTGTGTCTTTTCACTGTCTGTCTGTCTGACCGTCTGCCTGTCTGTCTCTCTGCCGCAGGACAGACGGACAGACGACACGCCACTTTCTCACAGGCAGGAATGATCTTAACACGTACTGTCTTTTCTAAAGTGACTGTCAAAATGTAAACATGTGTGTTTGTACCCATCTAAGCCTGCGTAGCCAAATAAGACGTTTGTGTCTGTGTGTGTGTGTGTGTGTGTGTGTGTGACAGAGAACGGGTGAATTTGTACGTGTGTGTGCGTGTGAGTGTGTGTGTAGGTACGCATGTGTGTGTGTGAAGCCCAGTGGTGGCTTACACTACTCTATGTTTGCTGTTCCCATTCCTGTTTTTATACATTTGCATTTTTTTAAGGCTGAGTTTCTGTCATTGGCTGAGTGAGCGAGAGGAGGCGGATCCTCCACGCCACCGCCCTGTCACTAATCTGCCACTCTGTTCCAAATTAAAAAAACCTGATTGGGTAAATCTGTCCTCTCTTGTCTTTTTTAATGTGAAAAATAGTCAGTTTATGCTGTTGGTGTCCGATTTGCTCTCAATAATACATGAAGGACTTGAGTTAACTTGTTTTGGTCTAATTAATCACATGATTTCTCATCTGAAATTGAGAAACAATGTGACTAAGTTTTTTGGGGGAAAAAACATATTTGACTCATTTATCTCATTTATTAGCATTCGTATTGGTATTTTTATGTCTTAAAACGTGTGTGGAGGCGATCTTTAAGCAACAGTACTTTGATGTTATAAATAATTCTCTTTCCAACACTAATTAACACATATCTGCATAAATAAATGTCATTTGAATCACTTAAAGGATCTGTTCACCCAAATTAATGCAAAAAAAAAACCATGTTTTCTCACTCACCTCACCTCTAGTGATGTCTATCTTCATTTGCCCAGCTATGAAGTTGTCTTATTTATCTGTCTCTTGAAATTTCTTCCTCCACTCAAATATGATGGAAGTGAACGGTATCTCATTCATGCTGCTCACAGTAATGATCAATTAATTTAAAAACCTCTTTTTCTAGAAATAGTGTCCCCGTTATTCAAGATAATCCACAGAACAGACTGTCAACGTTTTTTCTAGGTAGCATGTGCTGTACTTGTACCGTACAATGAAAAATGTTCACAGTGAGTAACCAGGACATTGTTGCTGAAAAGACTCACTGCTGTTATGAATTATTCAAATGTAATTTTTCAAGTTTTTCAATGCAGTGAGCACCACAAATTAAATACCATTTGCCTCAATTGTATTGGTGTCTCAGAGACTGTTATCTCTTAGATAACAGGCTAAAAAGCTCCCAAAACAATCTGCATACTAGACACCACTAGAAGTAAAGTGAGAATATATGTTTTTTTTTGTAATTTGGGAGAACAGACCCCTTAAATTCTTGCCCTGGATTATTATGACTCAACTCCCCCAGGTGCTGGATTCAACTCAAACACCAAGCCTGGGTTTTGTTCACTGCTTTTTTTTCTCCGGACTCAGCAGTGCACACATGAAACGGTGGATAAAACGGTCTGCTCAGATTGGAAATGTATTTTAGTAACACACATGAAAAATAACTTTCATGTAGACATGAAGTCTCCCTCTGCTTTTTCCACACACCAGCATTAGCTTGGCCTACATACCATTTCTGACTGAGTGACATTACACGCAACCCTGATCGCCTCAACGCCATATCTGACAGAGCTACTGTGCATGTAAATGTATGATCACAGCCTCTTACCAGCCTATTTACACTCGCTGAACCCAGTGGACCCTCGAGGGAGAAAGCTAGAGATGTTATTATTCTTGAGTCATCACATAAAAATGTACTCATGAAATGATTAGATAAACTGTCCGTGGGGATTTGTGAGCGCACAGGAGAGGAAATTATTCTAAATGAGTGTTTGGTTTGCATCAAACTGATTGAGACCAAGGTCACCTGTGTGGAGGAGTGTGCAGAGAAGACAACAAGCTGTCCCTGGCCTTGTATGGCGGGGCTGCTGATATGGATAATACGCCTCACACTGAGGCTGATGGGGGAAATTGTATGTGAGCTGTCATCTGTTCGGGAGGGGTGGAACAGAGGAGAAGCAGAGTGGAGGTATACAGAAGCAGGTTTTAGTGGCTGGGGTCCAGCCAGTACCCCATCTGGTGGGTGACAAAGGAACAACTGCAATTAAGATAAACTGACTGAAGACCTGCAGGCAACATTCAGGATTTGGAGCCATTTATAGTATATATATAACTGAATAATAGATAGTGAGCTGTTATATGTTTAGTTCATTTTACTAAAGACTTTTTCAGACCAACATCTTAACAGAATAAGAAGCTCAATGTAAACATTATTCACCTTCAATCATTTCCTTCACATCGTTGTAGCTACCATTGAGGACACTGAGGTCATGTCCTCAGTGCTTCAGTGGATTTTATAGGAATTTGAGCAGGAGTTCGTTGTACATGTTCATTGTACAATTAAAAATTTGTCTGTATTTTATAGGCTCATTCCAGCATTTTGCAGACTAAATATGTTAAATTGGACTACTTGGAGTACAAGAATTAACTGAAAATATTCCCTAAAAAATGTCTTGTCTTTTCATATGATTCAGTTTTCTAGCTTTTTAGTCCCTAATTTATAATATTCCATAATACCAGACATTGCATG
The DNA here is from genome assembly GCF_910596095.1 of Thunnus maccoyii. NCBI lineage: Eukaryota > Metazoa > Chordata > Actinopteri > Scombriformes > Scombridae > Thunnus > Thunnus maccoyii. The sequence goes on from NC_056547.1 coordinate 17,993,042, forward strand.
TAGGGCTGCAACTAGAAATTATTATTATCATTATTGATTAATCTGCCCATTGTTTTCTAGATTAATCAATCAGTTGTTTGGTCTGTAAAGGCACAGAAAATAGTGAAAAATCACGGTTTCCCAGAGTTCAAGGTGACTTCTTTGAATGTCTTGTTTAGTTTGAAAAACAGAAAAACCCAAAAATATTGTTAGTCAATTATACAGTTTACAGTTTATGATGATATAAAAAACAGAGAAAAACAGATAATCCTCAACCTGGAGAAGCTGGATGCAGCAGATGTTTGAAAAATGCTTGAAAAATGACTCAAATGATCATTCAATTATCAAAATAGTTGCCGTTGATCAACTAATTGTTAAATCAATGAATCATTTAAGCCCTAATTGTATACCTGTTGCCCTCTTTACAAAGGTTGATGGACCAGGGGCAATAATGGAAATAAGTTTTGGACTTTATCGTTGTTTAATGTACAATAATGTCTCCAACAAACCAAAAATTAAATTCAGCAGTTAACTGAATAAATAAAATATGAAGGTCAACATTTTCGGAGGGCGATGGGGATACACTGAGGGGATTTGGACTCATGATCTGAGTATTTCTACTTTACAGTCCTGCTTTTCTGATGTTCTAAAATATTAGGGCATATTATTTTAAGTATTGCAAAGAATAATCCTGAAAACTGCAGCAGCTCAGTGTTAAAAGGCTGAGTCAGTCATCCCTGAAAACCCAAAACACATTATAATGCAATGAAAGCACTTTTATAATATTCTTTTAATAACCTTCAATGTAATATTATGATAATAAGATTTACAGGAATATGGTTGTTTTTAATCATAGACTACATAAATGTTCCCTTTACATACCCAGTCTTATGAGAAATAACAAATGAGAAAGATAATACACATATCAGTCCCATCAGGATGATTATCATTATTACTCAAAATAGTGAGTGGAAGTTATGAAAAGATCATTTAGATTCACCTCTGACTATCACAGACGTACCATGAATACACATATTACAAGCTCCTCTTGCTTCATATTCTATCTCTTATTTCTCTGATACACTATTGAATAAAATATGACAAGTTTACTGCAGGTAACCAACAATATAACTTGTGTTTTTGTGTTTATAAACATAACAGGATGCAAATGTTGTTTTAACAGCTTTTTTCTTAGTTGATCCAAGTGTAGATTAAATCATTGTGTGACATAGATAATCAGCTCAGACAAGTTTGGTACATGAGTAACAAATTGGGTCAAAATAGCACAAATCAATCAGGTAAAGTGAGTTAAGGGTTAACTGAGAGAGAGAGGAGTCAGAATCCAAACAGTACATTTTCCCAAAATAATATAAATTGAGGGTATAAACGATAATCAATAAATCGTGTCAGTCCTGATGTATCTGAATCTGTTCAGCTCACTGATTGGCTGTTTGAGTTTTACCCTTCACGCGATAATTCTCCGTCACACTGCAGAGGGGAGCTAATCAATCAATCAACCTCAGGAGCAATTCGCCTCGTGACCCTGTGTGGCTTAATTGATTATTAGTACAAAATTTGTTGGTTTTGACGCCGGTGAGAGTCGGAATGGATGAAGATTGTGATTTAGAGGCAGATTTTGGTAAGAACATGATGACATGTAATTGTTTTATTGGCTTGTTTTGGCGAATCAACAATGAATGGTAATTTGCCGGCCATAGATGGTCTATACTGAACTCCTGTCATTTCGTAAACTTTGAAAGACTTCTAAAAGTTTTTAATTTTTTTATTTTAAAGCTCATAATCTTTCCTGTGAGGTGCGGCTCCCTGTGCTGCGGGGCTCCTCAGAGACCCTTAAAGAATGTAAAACTCGGTTATTAACATTCACGACCCGGTGTTTGTACATGGGGACAGGTTGGCTAGTTTTAGCTGCAGCTAGTCGGCCTCAGTTAATTAACGGCCAGGTGAGGTGGCACGAGGCGCTGCACAGCTGGGACACTAATTAAGTCACTGCAGGCAGCAGCTCCTCCTGAGGATGACGCTTATCAGGTTTAATTCAACCTGCAGGTCACCAGATGACTCATGAAATATGACAGAAATACTGTAACTCTTCTAACATTATCAAGTTATTTCTTTATAATAGTGACACTTTCCAGCTGAAATAATCAATACTAAAAGCCTCCAAAGGCCTTAATTTAGTCATTGAAAGTGAAAGTTATGAAATAAGATATAAAAAATAAATATTATCTTGAATTATCAACCTGTATAAAAACTGTAATGAACGGGCCGTAACCAAGACTCCAGATACTGTTTACTAAGGTAGTGGTCCCCCTCAAAGTATAACCACCACTCAGGAAATGTTGACCCAAAAGTGTTTATGTTAAATGTCTAATAGGGCTGCTTGATTATGGCAAATTTATTATTTAATTTATTTGAGGTTATTTATTATTTAATACATGATATGTATTATGATGTCATTTTTCATTGGTATGCTTTTATTTGGTTTGCTGTAAAAGAATGGGATGTGTTGGATTTATAACACAAATCAGAACGAGATCATCATTGCGAAACAGAATGACGCACAATAATCATTTTATCTCGATTTATCTTGTTTTCATATCATTGGAAACCAATTTCGTAATTGGAACTAAAATTCTAATTGATCACCCAGCCCTAATGTCTAATTATATTTTCTGTATATGTTTTACTTACATTTATACCCAACATGGTCTAAATACTGGTTCAATGTAGAGCTGAAATGACTTTTCATTTAACCAATTTGTCCGTCAAAATCTCCACACTGCCAGGATTAAAATTCTGGTGCTCAGTTGGTATTAAGAGGCCCAAAGTGTGCCAAGAAAATATCCACCACACCATGACACCACCATCACCAGGCAGGATGGATCCATGCTTTCATGTTGTTTATGCCAAATTCTGACCCGACCATCTGAATGTTGCAGCAGAAATTGAGACTCATCAGACCAGGCAACGTTTTTCTAATCTTCTATTATCCAACTTTGGTGAGCCTGTGCCAGTTGCAGCCTCAGTTTCCTGTTCTTAGCTGACAGGAGTGGCGCCCAGTGTGGTCTTCTGCTGCTGTGGCCCATCTGTTTCGAGGTTCGATGTGTTGTGCATTCAGAGATGCTCTTCCGTGCACCTCGACTGTAACAAGTAGTTATTTGAGTTAATGTTGCTTTTCTATCAGCTCGAACCAGTCTGGCCATTCTCCTCTGACCTCTGCCATCAACAAGGCATTTTCGCTCAGAGAACTGCTGCTCACTGGATATTTTCTCTTTTTCTGACCTTTCTCTGTAAACCCTAGAGATGGTTGTGCATGAAAATCCCAGTAGATCAGCAGTTTCTGCAATACTCCCGTCTGGCACCAACAACTATGCCACGTTCAAAGTCACTTAAATCACCTTTCTTCCCCATTCTGATGCTTGGTTTGAACTTCAGCTGATCGTCTTGACCATGTCTACATGCCTAAATGCATTGAGTTGCTGCCACGTGATTGGCTGATTAGATATTTGCATTAACGAGCAGTTGAACAGGTGTACCTAAAGTGGCCGGTGAGTGTACACCTGTGCATGAAGGGCCTAATCTAAAATGCTACATGTTCACTTATTCTTTGAAAGAAATCAACATATCAACTGGGACTCATTATGAAATGTGTGTCAAGGGCCGTGATACAAAAAAGAACCACAAGCACGTTTGATACTGAGTAAAATCTTTACACAAACACATTTTTAATTTCTCCTGCTTCTGATTACCAGAAACTCTACGTCAAAACGTGTGAGCTGTATTTTAGGCAACAGTAGCTTTATTTAAATACAATCTTTTATGCACAGGGGAAAACTAAATGTGCTTTTTGGGCAGATTGAGAAGGAAAAATAGCTAGAAAAATATAGAAAATAGCACAAATGATAGTAATGGATATTCACAACAAACTCAAGGGAGAACACACCCAAATGATTCAATCACAAAGAATGTAATACATACCATTGAAAGGAAACAGAATAAAGAAAAGGCAGCTTTCAAAAGAAATTAGTCTGAGCTACAGCTTAGTCGAATAATCAGTTAGTCAACAGAAAGTGTATTGCCTTGCTATTATGATAATCAATTAATCAGTTTGCATAATTTTATTAAAAGAAAAAATGCTAAACTTCTCCAGTACCAGCTTGTTAAATGTGAATATTCTCTGGTTTCTTTAGTCCTCTATGATAGTAAACTGAATATATTCGGGTCATGGACTGTTGGGCGAGGCAAAAGGAGACATCTTGGGCTTTGGGAAACAATGATGGACACTTTTCACCATTTTCCGATATTTTATAGACCAAATGACCAATTTATTAGTTAAAAAAAATAATTGAGAGATTAATTGATAATGAAAATATATGTTAGTTGCAGCCCTACAGTAGTCTGAGCACATCTCAAGTCCTCAGTGAGCCTATTACAGCAACAAGAAACATAAAAACTAAAAGCAGCTTCATTGTATTTTGAATTGACCATCAGTGCAGCAAGAATACCAGAGGCAGATGACCTGAGAGGTGGGAGAGAGTGAGAGTGGGTCATAACTTTCAAACATATCTATATATATGGTCAGAACTTTATAGACAAGCAAAAGATCCTTAAAGTCAATTCCAGTACATACTGGAAGCCAGTGCAGTGTTTTGAGGACAGATATAATGTGCAATGTTTTTATTTTAGTCCCTGTTAAAAGTCTTGCTGCAGAATTCTGACACAGGTTACAAAAGCCAGGTCTTGTTTTGCTAAGTAGTGGTAATAACATAACTGACCACATTTTACCTTTAGGGGAAGTGGTGAGGGCCTACAGCGACCTGGACAAAACTAAAACTTCTCAATACACTTTGTTGCAGACTGTCCAAGCCTACTGTGTGAGGAACTGGAGGATTTGGAAGCAAAAAACGACCAAGGGAGGACACAGATGAGGAGGAGGGATGGAGAGGAGGAAGTGTTTAGTCAGGGTGAAGATGAAGAGGCAGGAGAGGAGACAGAGCGAGAAGAGAAGGAGGGGGAGGCGGAGGAAGAAAAGAAAGTTGTTGTGTCAGAAAGGGAACTGATAGCGACAGAGGGAGAAGAGGAGGAGCAGGTGAAGCCTGAGAGTAGGCCGGAGGCGGAGGAGGTGCAGATGGGAAACAACACGATTGAGAACAACAATGAAACAATCGCCGATAAGCAAGAGGATAAAGAAACACATAGTTCAGAAGAGAAAGATGAGCAGAAGAAGAGTAGGAAAAGACGAGGCAAGAAGCAAACAGAGCGAGTGAGAAACAAGAGAGGTTTAAAAGATGTGAGCGACAGGTTTGAGGAGGAAAAGAAGAGTCAGACACAGGAAGTGTCGGCGATGAGCTCAGAGGAGAGCTCAGCTCTGTCGGAGCCTCACGTTGGACTGATGAACAGCTGTGACCTGTCCGACCCGATCTACCTGGGCTGCGGTGGGACAGGGCTGTATTGCCCCCCAGTTCCCATCCCTCTGCTGTACTCTTCACAGCCCCCGGGCCCAATCCAACCTGCACCTCCTCAGCCCCGCGGGACAAAAAGGCCTCACAGCCCCCCTCTTCTACCTCACAGTGTCCCCCAGCAGGGCCCACAGCCTCTCGAGGTGAGAACAGACTCTGTCACGGTTTACCATTCACTTGTTCACTTAATCACACTTGATGAGCTTCATTTATGACTCCACACTTTTCCCCTTTCTTCCTCTTAAGTAGCTTCATGTTTGGAAATCATCTTATTCCACACCGTCTGGAGGTGTAATATATGTTTTGTGTCACCTTTTTGCAGCTCTTCATATGAGCTTCATGATCACACATATTAATGGAAATATTCCAACCAAAGACTCCATGTTGTTATGGCTGCAGCATCCGATCTAATGAAAATGTTCCACCTGTCTGCTGCTTCATTTTAAACACATTTCTCACTAAATTCTGCCTGACAGATTTGAGATCTTTGGAAACTGTGGGGTGTTTTTAGGATGTAAGTTGTGCTGCAACAATTAGTCAAGTCAAATTTATTTATTGAGCACATTTAAAAAGTTAAATTAAAACAACACAAAAATGAATAACTGTTATAGACAAAGTTAAAACAAAGACAAATTAAATTAGATTAGCTGGTTAATGGATCGACAGAAAATTAATTGGCAACTATTTTGATAATCGGATAGTCATTTTTGTCATTATTTCTTAATTAAAAGTGGCAATCTCGGAGATCTCCAGTTCGTTCTCTTTGCAGCACCAAATGGTGTGAAGTGGTAGTTGCAGTTGTGTTTTTGACCTCACTCATCCTCACTCCCAGAGATCTGAACAGTGTCGCTGTGTGACATCACGCTAGCACAAGCGAACTGAAGAGCTGTTGCACCATCACCATTGTGTTACCTCGTTCAGTGATAATGACTTAACAGACATTTATGTAAATGAAAATCTTTGAGATTATAACTTTAAGCAAAAGTACCAAAGATTTGCTGGTTTCAGCTCCTCAGTTGTGATGATTTAATGCTTTTCTTTGTCATACATGATAGTAAACTCAATATCTTTTGATTTTGGACTGTTGGTCAGACAAAACAAGACTTTAAAGGTGCAGTGTGAAGGGTTTAGTGGCATCTAGTGGTGAGGTCAGAGATTGCAACCAACTGAATACTCCTCCCTCCATGGAAGAGGTCCCACTCTCTATGTAGAAATAAACTCTCATTCTAAGGTAATGAAAACACAACAGTTCCTATTTTCAGGTGATTATACACCAATTAAAACATACTTATGAATATTATATTCCATTTCTGCCAAGTCTGTTCTGACAATGCAGACGTCACCTTTGACTTGAAATTAAAACGGGTATTTTTCATATTTCCTCACATTTTATGGACAAAACCTATTAATTAAGAAAATAATCACCTGATTAATCAATAATGAAAATAATCGTTAGTTGCAGCCCTAAAATAAAGTTCTATGGGTTTGAATAATGTTTGGCTGCGGATGAAGTTTAGTCTCCTCAGCCTAACAGACACTTTTGCATGTTCTAGTGAAGACCTCCAGGTTTCTAATAATAACTAATGTGTCATGAGTAATTACAGTCTAATGGGTATGAAATTATGCACACCTACACTTTTCTGCAATATTAATGATGCAACTGTGAAGATAGCTTTCTGGGCCCTTTTCTTCAAATGTGGCATGACTAATTCAGGCTAACGTGATGCTATCAGGCTAAAATAATCCTGTCAATTCTCATCCAGCTAATTTAGTTCTTTGAAGGCGGTTTGAAGATTGATTTGTTGATCCTGGATCTTTAATAAGGCAGAATGAGTAGAGTTGAAACCATGATCGGCATTTATGTGATTGCTGTTAAATGAGGTAGGTGTGTTGGGAATCCTCCCAGCATGCACTGGGGTAATTGTAGACATATGTCTGATTTTATGTGTGTTCCTGCTGTTATTTTGTTCTACGTTGTGCTCCATAATGTTTCTACTGTTTCCACACTTTCATCACACATGAAACCTTTCAAAAACTTAAAGATCCCTTCCAGACATGTATTTAGATATTTAAAAATACTGTGGTTGGAACAATGATGTGTGTCTGATATGGTTTTTCCACAAAAAATTATATTAACCACATTCAAATCCTTAAAGTATCACATATGAGTATAGATAACTCTTTATTATAGAAATTAAATTTTGATAACACACCACACACCAATAAACCGTGATGATTTATAAATAACCTGCATGTTCTCATCTAAAATCTTATATCAACATGTGAGAAAGTGAGACATTTGTGTCTGAAAATGAATTCATGTTTGGGCTTCACCCTAAAAGGTCTTGGTCATGATGCAGCTAACCGTCAATAAGCTGCACCTCAGCAGGTTTGGGTTCAAGGACTTGTTGCTATGACAACAGTTCCAGATTAATTTTAAGACAGTTTAAAAGAACCAAAGAATCCAGACTCGTGTCAAATCATCAACAGTCCAATCTGGATGACTGTTATCCACGTACGAAGAATGGAGGCATGAATATGAATTTGATAACATCAAACTGGCAACTCGTTTAATTTAACTGTTAGGCTATGTAATGGGAAATGGGGAAAAGTGATTATTTTAATCATTGATTTCCATAATGACATACTGTGCCTAGACCATGATATTTATCAGTTATCTGTATTTTTTTTGCAGTAAGACTGTTTACCACAAATTGTTGAACTACTGATAAAATCATGGGTTGTGCAACAGCAGGAGATTTCAGCTTCCATGATTTCAGGCCTCAGTACCTCCAATAATTGTTTTCACAAGATAAAAGTAAGACTTTGAAACCACGAAGGGAAATCTAAACCTTAAAATCGCACTAAAAAGCTTTTGCTTCAGGTAGGTCTGTGACTGCATTATTTTGGTTTTGGGGTGGTGAACAGTAATTGTTGATTGCTATTGATTAATTGTTGGTAATTTTTCAAACAAAATTGACAAACATTTGATGGTTTTGGCTTCTCAAATGGTAAGATTTGCTGCTTTTCATTATGGTATTATGGTAAATTGATTACTTTGATTTGGGACTGTGTTTTCCATTGCAGTTGTGGTATTTTTTAATAGCTTCTACATTCTATTGAACAAACAATTAGCTAATTAACTGAGAAAGTAGTTATCACAATAATTCATCATTATTTAAAGAAAACAATGATTAGTTTAGATCAACACATCAGCGTCACATATGAGAATACATACATTAGACTGGAAATTAATTTCTTTTCCTTGAAATTCTGAATCTGCTTTGATGACAAAAAAGAGAAATTGTTGCTTTGCTCTCTTTGAGCTGAAACATTTGAAGTGTAGTTTTTTTGTCTGTCATAAAACAATAGCCAGGTGTCCATAAGTACAATTAAACAGTTTTTGCTTGCTGTAATAATTTCTCCTATTCATAGGCCTACTGGCCGATATGCTTCCCTGTGATGGGGGACAAACTCTTGTCTTGCCAAGTTTATTTACAGCTAATATGAAGTTTTAGCAGTCTGAGTAAATGGATATCATTCAGAGATTAAGTCTTTTTAGTAGAAAATTAACTCCTTTTGTTTCTCTGCTGAGCTGCAGTGGAGGAATAGTAACACAAAGAGGGATTTTCATACTTAAAAGACTGTCATTTTGGAAGGTATCAACTTGATTTGTCTGACTGCTGAGGCCTCATTTTAATTTCAGATAAAGTTTGAACTGGATTTTTGTCCTCATCATTTGCACTGAAATTGCTTTAAGAAGGAATCTCTTTAAGGCCACAGTACTAAATATTATAGCAAATAAAACCTGTGTCAGTGTTCATTTGCAAACTAAAAAAAAAAGTGAATGTATCCTTTAACTGTGCCCTTCTCTGTAAGCCTCAGAGATGTTTTGGAAAACATACGTCCCTTTTAGCTTTTGGTCTTTACCTCACTTTTTCACATCCTCTAAAATTATGTTCACCTGAAACAAACTTGATTGACACCAATGTTTGGCCTTTTAACAGGGAAATACAATACATTTAAAATTATTTAGCATATTGAATTTGACTGAGATGAGCGCTGACGTAATGTTTGACTGGTTCACGGCAGATGGAGATAACCCAGGTCTACTCCACCCGGCGCTCCATCCGCTACAGCACCAGAGGCCGAGGCCAGGCCCTGAGCTTCCCTCTGCTATCCGGGTTAGAGACTGTGGACAGCTGCCTGCTGCCACCTGCTCGGAAGAAGAAAGCACGAACACTTTACAGTACTGGTGAGGGACATGTCTGTTTGTCCAGGTGTGCACAGATTTGAGTATTATGCAAATATTTGACCTGCATTGTGTGTTTGTGTGTGTATGTGCGTATGCGTGCAGATCAGTTAGAGCACTTAGAGGCCCTGTTCCAGGAGGACCATTATCCTGACGCAGAGAAGAGGAAAGTCATCGCTGCGTCAGTTGGTGTTACGCCTCAGAGGATTATGGTTAGACAGCTATCTTCCTCATTAACCCTATGACAAAATCCTCTTATGATGCATTACTTGATGATCTACTTCCTTGAAGAAAAAAAAACTATTAGCAAACTGTGCGTGAATAAAATCTTACCTTTTGCTTTTCTCAACTCCCCCATCACAATCCTTCATCATCTCTCCTGATCTCTGTTTTACTGTCTACCTCGATATGTTTCTGTATCCCAGGTCTGGTTTCAGAACCGCAGGGCAAAGTGGAGGAAAGTGGAGCGCTCCACCACAGTCAAGGTTGAACACAGGCAGAGTAGGGCTGGAGGCAGTGTCAGCCCCCCACAACATCAAATCAACCCCACACTGCCCAACCTGGCATCCAACAGGTCAGCAAACTCAGTCTATGTGTTTGTTGTTCATGTCCTGATATGGTGTGTATTACTCGAGGTCAATGTATCACCCGCCCTTAGTGGTTGTTGTATAAAATCTAAACCAAAGTTGTGTTCTTGCTTTTCAGTAAAGGAGCTCCCTCTTTTTCTGCTCACTTTGCCACTAAGCTGCCCCAGCTCGCCCCTGCTGCACCTTCTTTCCCCTCCCTGTCCGCTCACACGCCGCCCTCCTACGGCAGCCTCCTGGCAAGCCTCAACAGCCCAGGTTTTGAAATCCACATTGATGCACACAATTTCCCAACATACTGCTTGTAATGCAGGTTAGGCCATTGTGCTCCGTAATTATTATTTAAAGAGGGTTTGGTTTCTGAGGAATTATGCTACTTCTCTGCCATACACCAGAGTCATGATACGTTTATTATTTTCTTGTGTGAAACTAGAGGATTTTCTAAATGTTGAAATAAAACTAAATTAGTTTAATGTCTATGTGATCAAGTGGCAGGGAAATGACACCTTCTCCACAGCCGAGAGTTTAATAATTTTTGCTCAGAAGCCTAGCGTTAACAATTTAACATTTTTATAGTACTATACTATAGTACTATTGCCATCTAATGGCTGTGAATGCTGTGGTGAACTGTCTCATTGTTTTGTTGTTGTTTGTACACAGCCAAAGACTAAGTTCACGCTAACACGTTTTAATTTTAAAACAGTGTTTTAAAACGAAAACTATCTCTGTCCACATGAACGTTTTAGCATCATTTCAAAAATAATATCCGTCCATACTAACACACCTGAAAACGTGTATCACATGACTGCTGGACATGGGAATTGTCACAGATAGCTCGAATAATAGCCTGCCTCCTACGCATGTAGGCAGTAGTAGATTATAGATTGCAGAATTTAGCTAGCATAAACAACAAGGTCAGCAACGCCTGTAATTTGTTATTCATGTTGAATTAACCACTGGAAGTCAAGGCTGATGTTGGTTGTTTTCTTCCGGAAAAGGGTCACATGATAGGGCTGTGACGAATCAGGGAAGGATATGTTGTGACTGATAAAACCCAATCATGTTTTCATTGTTTGCATCATTGTTTTCAAAAGTCTTCATTTCCACCTGTCCAGATTAAAACGCAATCCCAGAGTTTTCAGTGTAAAACGGGGTTGAAACGGGATTCAAAAACACTACAGTAGTGTGGATGCTAGGCGTAAACATAGCAAAAGTTATGCATTTTAAAAAGAAAACGTATTAGCATGGATGTAGCCGGCTGTTTAGGGAAAAACAACAGCACTGTGAGACTAAACGCACCCCTCAGATTCATTCAAACAGGTCCACTGCACAGCACGATGCCAGCGCAGAGGGCTTCAACAACAGAGAAAAAAACAGGGTCGTCTGGCAAAAATTTAAAACTCAATGTTTGCCCAAGAACAATGTGGCATCATCAGGCAAGTCGCTGTATTGACCAAATATGTATAATCACACATTCCTGATAGATTTTGTGCCATGAAAGCTGTATTTGTCCTGTCGATCATAGCAAGAGTAAAATTCTGTTTCATAGTATTACAAACCACTAAAAGTGGGGCTTCTTTTGGTCTGAACACCTACAAAGGGGAATTGCTTCCTGAGAGGCCCTACCGAGGGCTCCAAAGTCCCCTAAATATTATCTCTGCTCATGCACAGTTAAAGCAAAATAGTTGCTAAGTTTGATTTCAGACCAACCATCAGCTCTACTATCCTGATTCCGTAGAAATCCGTGAATTGAGTTGATTTTGGTTCAGGCTCATTGCTCAGTGAATGTTTGTTTTGGACTCTGCACTGCAGTCCCACAATAGATGAACAAATAAACAGCACAGAGTAACAACACAGGCAATAAGAACACACATGAGATAAAACCAGTAGCCCTCATCATAAAAAAGATAAGAGATGCACGGATGTCAAGATAGTAAAATTCCCTAGAAACCAAACGGCAGTATCTCTTTAATCTCAGCGTTTAATCTGTATTTTATCTCCAAGGTCAATCCAGAGTGAGAGAGGGGGGCCAGCACCCGCTTTCATCTCAGGGGGGGTTGGCAGAGTACCACCCCCGCCCCATGCACAGTCCTCCCCCACTGCGGAGAGCCAGCCTCCCCCTCTTCACAACGACCTACAACAATGCCAACCCCACTCCACCTCTCCCCAATACCCCGGTCCACACTCCACCTCTCTTCCTGGATGCTCTTGAGGGCGGCTCCTCCTTGGCCCACCGGGACACGCAGTCTCTTCAGACTGACACTAGGTCAGCAGAGCTCACAGCCGACTGTGACATGAATACTAGAAGATGATTTGAATAGATGAACAAGAGATGATAAGACGACAGTAGGGGACTGCAGAGTTGAGAAGGGAACCTGTGAAATACTGATATTATAATGGCACAAACTGCGCCTGTGGTGGTGAGAAGTCGCTTACAGCTGGATCTGTGAAACAATTGAAGAAATCATGCAGGGAGGCATCTCAGTTAGTTATTGCTTTGTACAAAATTATAATTAGTTGACAACAAAACTAAAAAATGAAGCTGTTAGAAACCTAAAAGGGCCAGTTTGCTCAAATTACAAAAAACATATTCTCAGTGGAACTACTTTCTACCAAAATAAGAGTCCCTTTTGAATTGGTTGACAATATGTTGGAGTAATTGGGACTTTTTTAATTAAATGTAATTTTAAATTCCTCCATTGTATTGTGGGGGGGTGGGGGGACTGGAGGCCCCAAAAATCATAAAGACAGATACCTCGGAAAATAAACCAGAAACTACCTGCATGGGTAAAAACCAGTAGTGTGAAAAAATGTTTTTTTGTAATTTGGGTGAACCGACCCTTTAAGAGGGGGCTGCTATGACAGCAAGTTGATGCGAGTGATGTAGAAAATAATCAATCAGCGTGTATGTCTGTGGTTTTTCTGTCGCCGTACATCTTTCAGGGATAAAGATAGTTCTAGATATTTACACAAACTTCTCCACCAAAGTAAATATTCAGCCCTCACTGTGCCCCCAGTCTTAGTGACTCTCCACTCGTCAGTTTGGGAACAGATGAATAAAAAGACAGATGCACAGGATCAGAGATGCTGTATGTGGAAGTATTTGAGCAGATTAAGAGATTATGACCATTGAGGTATCTCTGTATATGTATGCGTTTGTGACTAAATCCCTGTATTGTCCTCAGTTCTCTATTTGATTTTGGAGAGAAGCTCGACTATCTGACGTCCAGCCAGCAGAACAACACTCTCTCCTACCAGCTCCAGACCTCCTACCCCAGCCAGCCGCAGCACCAACCTCAGGCATCTCTGCCCCGCATGGCCTATCTCACCCCGTCTCCCTACCTCACTCCCAACCCTCCAGATTCCAACCCCACCTCCTACCTGACCTTTGGCCCCGGAGGAAACTCCACCGGCGTGGTGACCTACTCCACTGGAGGCCACGCCTACTTCCAGTCCCAGAGCACAGGACAGATCCTGCTGCAGTCCACTGGTCACCATGGTGAGTCACTGGGATGAGAGGGAGAGTGATGGAGCTGTGTGTGTTTTTTAAATCAGTGTAGATTTGAATTTGAATGTCTTTTAAATGGTAACCTCAATGTCCTTCAACATAGAAACACAGAAGTCTACTGGATAATTTAACAATAATAATAGGTTTATGATTTGGCCCTCAGTTTTAAATATGTCAGCTTAGTTTCTATAAAATCATGTTTTTTCTGCCAGTTTGGTGTATACTGAATAGATCTTAATGCTCTAAGAAATTTCTAAAGAAGCCAGTGAAAAGTGCAAATCTGAAATGTCGCACATTCAGAAGCTTCATAGCTGCAGTTGGGAACAAAATGCTGCACCACCATTGCCAAATTCATCCAGAATTTACCCTGAATTTGAAAGTGAATTAATGTGCATATATATATATATAATCTGGTTTTTACTTTTCGTAATTTTAAGTTGTGACTTGCCATTATCTGCATGGGCAACATCATTTTTTACAGTGATTTGAAAGTTGTTTTTTTTTATAGAAACACCCCTTAGTAGTTGTAGTTGACTTCACTCTGCATGTTAGTAGTTAGCAATTAACAGGACTTTTACTTCTGGACGCCCAAAATTAGACCTCACGTGTCTACTCAGTTGTCAGTTCATGAGCAAGGACCACAACATCAACTGAAATGTTAATTTAAGTGTTTACTTATTTATTTAATGCTAGTTATAGTAGAGCTGGACAGGAAACATGATGAGAGAGGGGGATGACCTTCAACAAAGGTCCCTTGCCTGCATCAGGATCAGGATCACTGCAACAACCCAGGACACCCCAATAATAAAGAATAATAAGTGTTTAAATATGAAAACATATGAGAGGGGACAATGGTGGAGCAGGATGACAGCTGTGAGGTGGGAAATGCTTTGGAGAGGATCTAGTATAGCCTGGGCTCATGGATGAGTAGGGGACCAATGACAGATAAGGGATGAGAAAGAAAAGGGGAGAGAGGGGGGTGGACCACAGAAAAGAGAACGAACAGGCTTGTATGTCAGGTAGGCATTCATGGATGAACGATAAGAAGAACGTTATCTTTATCTCAGTTGTCACATCTCTGTTTGAATCTGTGTGTTTCCGTCCAGGTGGCATTACAGCGTACCAGTCGTACCCGTGGGGTAACACGTACAGTCAGCCAACCATGCATCAGCGTGCTCAGTGCCCCTCAAATTACCCCCCTAACATGGGGGCAGCTCGAGACCACCAGCCACCCTCCTCCACCACCTTACCTCCCCCTCCTTCATTCTTCCCCCGGGGAGACCACGGGCCCACACACGCAAACCCCCAGCGCTCCTCACACACCCTGACACACACCACCAGCAGCACCACCACCGTCCTCCCACCTGTGTCCACCCTGCGGCCTTCTCGCCTCAGAGTGGACAGCGCTCCAACGAAGGTGGTGCCTCTGCTGCCATCTCAGGTCAGCCTTGCCTCTCCAGAAAGCCCTCCAGTGCCCCCTTGTGTCAAGATTGAGTACGACAGCCCTAGAGAGATTCACAGCCACTTCCACTGCGACTTCTCCCCCATACATTTTTGACTGCATGTTTGTTTGAACTATATTGTGTGTAAGTGTGAATATTTCTATATTTTCTATTTGTATAACTATTAGCATGTCTGCCAGTTCTCAGTAGAAATATTAATGTCAGCAGGCTTGGTTGTGCTGCATTAACAAGGCTGCAATAAATGCTCATTGTTCTGTTAATCTTTATTTCTGCATTTAACTTCCTCAATCAGGGGTTTCCTGAGCATTTTCACTCCGCGGACCATTTTCATTGAGACAAAACTGAGACGTCTCCATCAGTATGTGCATACATGTTCACAAATCATGTATGTTTTGGTTTAGGTATGATCACCTCCCAACACACAAATAAGCCTTGATAGACACAGAGTAAGCAGGCAAAATGAAACTAAACAGAAACTTCACTTGGCCTGCATTGTGTTTTTTTTTACGTAATTAAAACAATACAGATCAGATTAGGAACGCTGAGGTAGTGGCTTCACACAGAGTTTCATGTACTGCTGAATGCTGAACAGCTGTGATTATATAATTATAATTCAGCCCTATTGCCAACTCTCATGTTTCCTCGCAGTTTGGTAGCAAATATTATGATTTAAATGAGAAATGCTTCTTGTCTGGCTTATTTCAGGTCTGTCTTTAGGCCACTAGAAGGCGCTGTTCCTTTGTGTGAGTCGACCGCACGCTGGGATCTATTTAACACTGTGATATGTCTGACATCCCTCCATCATGGAGGATATGTGACAGGCACTAATCCGCTGGAGGAGAATAAGGACAGACTGATGTTTCTGGTAGAGGTATCCCAGACAATCACTGATACACCCCAAATCCTTAATCTGTGTTGCCATCTGCTGTGTTCTCACACTTACTGCACTTTCCGCTCTGTTTGTTCTTAGTATGCCAGTCAGTTGCAGGAGCTTGTGGAAACCAAATCCCTATATGAAACTCTGCCTATCAAAGAGCTGAAGGCATTTTCCTGAGACTAGAAAAGTGATTTGGGACCAGCGTGTCTCTTTCTTTAACTCTCAGTAGTGAAAGTAAAACAAAAAAGTTTCTCGTTTTAACTCTAGTTAATATTCCTGGTTCGTAGTCCTGCTGTATGTATGTAAAGTTTGAAGTGAAGCTCGGATGACGTGGGAGTAAGAGAAGGAAGTGTTTGATGAGAGCGAGGAGGAGGTGGCAGGGACCAGGGGAGAAGATAAAGAAAGGGAGGGGGGGGCGGGAGGGGGAGGTGGAGGAGTGAGGCAGTGTGATGGTCTGGGAACAAGGGAGGTGAGCTGAAATGAGCTGTTGCTATGGGAGGAGAAGAGGATGATGGGTGGGCTCTGCCAGTAGGCGTGGGAGGGAGAAGAAGACGGGGATGAAGGAGGAGTGTGTTTGTAGCGCAGGGGGTTGTGGGACGAACAGAACTGTTGGTTATGTAACTGCTGTATTTGGGTTTTTAATGAACCTCTCTCTTCCTGCTAACTGGCTACTGAGCTGTTACTGTTGGCAGGAGGAGCGCTGCATAAACACACATACACACACACACAAACTTCATTTGCAGTGCATAAATTTCTCAAACTCTCTCTTACATAAAGAAGCACACACAACACCTTAATATCAGGAGTGAAACCCAAAGTGTGAGAGCTCTATTCAAACTTTGTGCAGTCAGGTTTTTAACTCTTTAACTTTTTTTATTTAGCGTATAGGTGAAGCCTGTCAGTCTGTGTATCTCCGTCTCTGTATAATTAATGTGTCAGTGTGGATGGTTTCACATTTCCTCATATTTATGTGCCAGTGAGCCTGCATGTGTGACTGAGGAGGGCTTCATGTAGGTTTAAGTTTGTAATTAATTTTTCCATGACTTCCCTGGTGTGAACAGAGAGTGCTCAGAGCACAGCTGGAGGGCATGAGAGTGTGTGTATGTGTGTGTGTGTGTGTGTGTGTGTGTGTGTGTGAGCACAGGTATGGGATGCTCAGTCCACCCCGATCCCACCATGTCAATATTTACTCAGTATTCTGAGATTGGAAGAAAGAGAACTTGTTTCAATATTTATGGATGTGGTCAAACACGAGATCCTCGCAGTCTTTCCAAACGCAGTGTCTGTACGAACGCACACACACGCACACACATACACACACACACTGACTGACTGAAAACCATGCACTGCTTGGATAAAGTCAAGTTTAGTTAGTAGTTTATTGATATTACTGGATAGGGTTTATTGATACAACTGATTGAAAATAATAATGTTAGTAGTGGAACAAAGCTGAAACCTGGTTTGGAGATCCTCCAGTCCTGTGGCTCTCTGGTTCAAAGTACACCAGGGTGTTGATATTTAGTTTGTTTTGAAAAGATACAACAGATAGACCTGTGTTGGAGTTGGAAGAGGAGAGAACATGAGGGAAGGTGGTTTGAGAAAACAACAATAAAAAAAAATAGATTTGCTTATTCAAATGTTGTATAAAAACAAAGATAAACAGTGGAAGATAAAATATATCTCACCTCACTGTTTATCGTAAATACAGCCACTGACAACACTGTTATTTGAATGTGGTCTTGTATAAAAATGCCTAATGATATGCAGTGTGGCTGAGATGTTTTCATTTACACTATGGGTCTGGCAGTACTATTGTGTTGAATATTCTGTAGGTTGAACTCTCTGATCCGGTCGGGCTGTTGGCAGTGAAGAAGGACTTACAGGAACATTTTCTTTTTCAGTAAAAAAGCAAATATGCTTTGTCTTTATATTAGATTTCTATTTTGCTACTGGAAAGAAAAAGAGAAAAGGAAATAACAGAGCTTTTGGGTTTTGTTAAATTTGGTAAGGTGATTTGTGAGCATCATTACATGAACATGCCCTTGGAGTGAGTGCTGGTTATGAGAGTCAAATCAACAAATTTGATTGTTAATATGGGACTGTGATAAAGCATTATTTTTGTTATAAAATAATATGCCAGTTATTTTCTTGGTAAGTGTATAAAATGTAGTGAAGATGCCAGTCAGAATTTCCAAGAGCCCAAAGACGATGTCCTAAAATTACTAATTTTCTCCAGTCAACAACTAATTTGCAAAAGTATCCAATGTACTATCCTAGAAGACTAAGAAAAGCAGCATATCATCACATTTTCGAAGCTGGAACCAGTGAATTTGGGCATTTTTGATTTAGAGATGACTTAAATCATTAATTATCTAAACCTTTCTGTCGACAGACTTAACAATCAATTGTTTTCGTTCTATATTATCCATCAAAATCATGTAAAGTGTAATGTGATGTAATGTAAAAATGGCAAAAGATCCACTGGTTCCAGCTCTTCTAGGATAGTAAATTGGATACCTTTGAAAATTTATTATTGATTGGACAAAATTAGTAATTTTTGGACGTCATGTTTGGGCTCTGGGAAATTCTGACTAGCATTTTAACTAAATTTTCTAGACTAATCAAGCAAATAACTGGCCAAAGCAAGCAGTTTGAAGATATCAGCTGGGACACTGGCAAAAATAAATATGTCTAACTAGTTTCTGACAAGAGATTAAGTGAATAACAGTTATTTGCAGCAATACTTTGGATGAATACAGTGAATTGTAAAGGTCAATATTTTAATTGGTCAGACATCATCATTTTTTATCACTTAAGACACATTTCGGGCCTTTTTTTTTACCATCCGTGTCTCAACAGTCCACGTGTGTTTTCTGTGTAACTCTACTCATGTTTAAACACACATGATAAATTACACGTAGCTCTGAAATAGTTCACAAATGCTGATGGATGCCGTTAAGGTACATCCAGCTACCTGCTTATGTTTGTGTTTGTCCTGCCTGCCAAGCAGACCTTGTTACATAACCCATGAATATATGTGTGTGTGTCTACTGTATATGTTTGTGTGAATATGTGTGTGTGTGTTATGTCTTCCCTATAAGCCAAATAACCTATTCCCAGAGATGACACGCTGTCCAGGAATAACATCTCTGCTCTTTCATCTCCAACCCATCACTACCATAACACACACACACACACACACAGCCTCATTCTCTGTTGATTTTGCAGCATGTTCAGTTCAGTAGGAAATCTGTCTGGCTTGTTACTGTACAGCCTGAGCCCCCATACTCCTCTTCCCCTCCCAGACTAACTCCTCAATTGCGGCTTGTTCAGGTCATATGTGTGGATGGAGGTGTGTGTGAGGAGGAGGAGGAGGAGGATGGGAGGGTGCAGAGGAATGCAGGGTTGGGTCGGGTGGAGTGGGATGTCGAAGGGGAAAAGAGGGGTCTCTGTTTAGTGTGTATGTGGGCTCTATAGAGAGATTAAAGAAATGTATGTGAGCTTATTGATGAAAGTGTGTTTTCCTACTGTGTTTACTTCACGGGGGCCCGCTGCCTACCTGACAGCGGAGAGGAGAGTGATGGAGAAATAGGCGGGAAGAAGAGTCTAGTGGAAGCTGAAGTGGAAGTTTTTTGATATGGTCGCAAATCAGGGAATTTCTACCTTTTGATTTGTATGTTTGTGTAATCTGTTCTGTGGTAAAACTGACCTCAAAATATGATAAAATTCAGGCTGAAGCTTAATAAATCTTCAAAGATGTGAGAAAGGAAGGATGAGAGGAGAAATGGGTGAGAAAATGAGCAAACAAGTGTTAAAAACACAAAATATGCAGAAATTCAGGAGCATTGAACTAAATTGAACTTAAGAAACGAGGCATTTGCTTGTATACTTCAATTTATACAGAAATGCTTATAAAGGCACACACACACACACACATCCCAACGTGCAGACTAGCACGAACACTGTAGGCTGTGTAAGGTGGTTCTCCTTCACTTCCGCACCATAAATGTGTTTGCTATACGAGGGAACACGGGGAGAAAAGAGGAATTCATGTTGGTGTTTATTTGAGCTTTGGCCAAATCCAACCTGGGGCGGCTGTGCTGGTGCGCACACTGCACCAAACCCCAGCCGCTCCTGTACCCCCAGCCAGACACACTCATACTGTACACACTCAGGGAACTCAAGCGCACACACAACACGAATTTTACTATACACACACACACACACACACACACACACACACACACACACACACATACACATACCTGTCCACCCTACCCATATCAAGGTGTGTTTGTCTTTCCCTGCCCACCGTTTTAGGTCCTCCCAGGGCAGGTATTTCCCTCTCTTCCCCACAGACACACATACATACACACACACACACACACACACACATTCGAGCTAAAGAGGGGGGCTGTCTGTGTGTGTGAAGCACTTGCATTGATAACCTGCAGCTCAGAGTCACTCAGTCTCACTTTGTGGCCGTGCCCCTTGCCTGGAACTCCCTTCGCCCTGCTCCATCTCCCCTCTGGCTTCTCACTCTTAGGACCATCTGCGGACACGCTCGGACCCCCGCGTTTAGCTGTCGCCCCTCTGTCGCTGTCACCATGACGCCTACCCCGCCGTTGTTCCTGCTGCTGCTTGGCCTCATAGGAGCTCAAGCCACCATGGACCTCCGCACAGCCGCTGCCATGGGTAAGAATGATGACCTTTAACCCCTTAAGTTGATGTTAACCCCGGTGAGGACTCAGAAGCTGTTGATGGTGTGATACCTGACATCTTATACTCAAAACATTTAAACTCTGAGACACAAAACCTCAGTGTAGACATCATTGTTATGATGCTCAATTGATCTCAACAGGTGCCTGAGGCAGAGGTGCTGTGAAGGAGGTCTATTTATGTAGTTAGATCCATCTTCATTCTTGTATCCATCTGGTCTGAGTTCAGGTGATTGATCAAGTTGCACTTGCAATTTTTGCACCAGAGAGTGAAACAAACTCCCGGAGGTAGTTATATTGAAGAAGGGGAATGGAAAAAGTTCAGTTTTTATTTAGTTGAAACCTGTGTCATATGGAGCTGGTTAAAATAATTGGTTCAATACTGTAATTATTTAGTTAATTGCAAAAGAGCGTAAATCCACAGTGTTTAGTGTCTTTGGAAATTTAAGAATTATAAGTGATTTGTTTGGATTGGATGGTTAAAATTACAGACAGATGTAGTTTTGTCTTGTTTCTGATGGTTGAATGGTTGGCTGAAAATACTGTGCATGCACAGTTTGGATGGCGGTTTCAGGATGGAGCCGGTGCTCTGGGCTTACGTAAGTGTGTGCGTGTGTGTGAGTTGGAGAAACTGGTGGGAGGAAAAACTGGAGGGAGGGAGAGAGGTGAAGGGTGAGAAGGGAGATCAGTGATGTTTCACAGACACTAGAGGTTTTTAGGGAGCTGGCAATTAATTTAACGAGGCCACAAATACATGGACCCACACAGAAAACCTGCTGCGAGCCTGTAGAGATTTATTGTTATTATCAGACACTGTGGCAGAATCAGTTTTCTGTCTTCTGAACACATAATGTAGCTCCATCGTGTGATTTCAACTGAACAGTTAAAGCTTGTTAAGTAGAAATGTGTGCATCCATATCATCATAATTTCAACAAAAAAGTACTTTTTCTGAGCTTCCACAGCGATTTTGCTCAGTTTTCATCCTAATAATAATTTATTAATATTATTATCTAAGAGGTACCCCTTTTTAAAGCCATTACTGTATTTAAAGCAGTTGGCTTCTGTTTTGACATTTCCTCGTTCTAGCCAAACATTCCTCCATCTCTCCTTCAACCTTCCCCCTCTCTGCCCCTGTTGCCTCCTTGCATCCTGTTTTTTCTGTTTCCTCCCACTTTTTCTCGTACATATCTCACCAGCCTTCATCCCCTCTGCCCTCCCTTATCCTTTCACTACCTCCTTTCTCCCAAATCCCCCCCCCCCCCCCCTTCTCCCTCCTTCATCACCTTAGTTTCTTCATCTCCATTTACGCATAATTTTGTGGATGTATGTTGTAGTAGTTGTTATGGAAGCTATAAGATAATGATTGCATAATAATCACCTTTCTCACCCTCTGTGTGTAGCGGCAGGTTTGTGCAAAACCCGACCCACAGACATCGTGTTCATCATCGACAGCAGTCGGAGCGTTCGCCCATCAGAGTTTGAGCAGGTCAAAGTCTTCCTGGCCAAGGTCATCGAGGGTCTAGATGTCGGACCCAACGCCACACGTGTGGGAGTCGTCAACTACGCCAGCCGTGTCAAGAACGAGGCACGTGGTTTGAGCAAAGTGTTTGTTATGTCTCAAACTGTTTCATATATCACTGACCTTGCAATTACTCAACTGTAGGTGTCTCTGAAAACACACCGCACCAAAGCCGGGCTGATTAAGGCTGTGACCAAGATCGAGCCCCTGTCCACCGGAACAATGACCGGTCTGGCCATCCAGTTTGCTCTAAACGTGGCCTTCAGTGAGGGCGAGGGTGCTCGCGTCAAATCTCCTGATATCAGCAAGGTCAGACACACATTTTTCACATGCAGTTCCACATGCAGTTCACCATATCCCATAATGATTTTGCATCTAATTTTGCACCTGTTCCATCACAGGTCGCCATCATTGTGACAGATGGGCGTCCCCAGGACAACGTGAAGGATATTGCTCTGCGTGCTCGGGATGCCGGCATTGAGATTTTCGCCATCGGTGTTGGACGTGTGGACATGAGCACCCTGAAACAGATGGCCAGCGACCCCCTGGATGATCACGTGGACTATGTGGAGAGCTACAGCGTCATCGAGAAGCTGACCAAGAAGTTCCAGGAGGCCTTCTGTGGTAAGATGGGAGGAGAGGGAAGAGGAAGAGGGACAGATAAGGGATGTTGTCTGGATTCATTGTTTACAGTTTCGGAAGATAAGGATCAGTCGTTAGTGATAGAAATAGACAGTAATGGCTGAAAAGAAATACTCTCAGGGTGGGTCATCATCATTATCCATGCCTTCATCCTTGCGGAGAGAGCTGTCTGCTGCCCTCCCCCCTATACTGAGGGTAAGGTGTCAGGGCTTTTATCTTTTCATTCCAATTTATTGTTCCCTCCCTTTGTCCTCTGCTCTTCATCAACAAGATTCATTCAGCTGTTGAAACTCATTAAAAAATTCCCAGTGCGTGAGGGCATTAGGGCAGGAACAACCTTTTGGAATGAAATTCCCTCCTGTTCCTCAGTCACTCTCACACAACTGAGAGGCGAGACTGATCTGTCTTTAATTACCGATCCATTAGTGACAATCATTAAACGTCTAATTAGTGATGCCCTTCGGCGCTCCCAGTCTGCAGCACTTTTGACTGCTGCCTGCCACTCACTTTGCAGCAGCCAATCTCGCTGCAGATGCTCCGTCCAAGGGCAGAGCTGCATGTTGGCAGTGTTGGATTGTTATTGGATGAGCCTGTGTGTCACATTTAAAAAGCAGAAGCGAAAACAAAACGTATTTTGTCCATTTAAGGCTACTCCAATCTTTTCCACCTGTTTGTTTTAAGGATCCACTGGATGCATGCATCATCCACACATGCTAAAAACTGTTTAGGTCGACGGTGGCGAAGGCGGCAGGTCACAGTGGATCATTAAAAATCAATGCTAGATTTTCCCATTTTCAAACTGACATAGTTTCATTCTCTCCTCCTAACCCCAACCACCCACCCCCCCCTCTCTTTGTGTGTGTGCCTCTACACATATTGTCTCTGTGTGTGTGTACGTGTGTGTTCTGCATGCACATGCACACACACACACAGTGTCGGACCTGTGTGTCACTGGGGATCATGACTGCGAGCAGGTATGCATCAGCAGCCCCGGATCATACAAGTGTGCCTGCAAAGAAGGCTTTACCCTCATGGATGATGGTCGCAGCTGCAGTGGTGAGTGCATGTGTGTGTGTGTGTGTGTATATAAAGGTATTGATCCAAGCATGGTCACTGTGCTACCAGAGTAATACGCTCTGTTGCGTATATGTGTGTATCCGACATCACCAGCTTGCAGCAACTCAGCGACAGACGTGGTGTTCCTGATTGACGGATCTAAGAGCGTGCGTCCTGAGAACTTTGAGCTGGTTAAGAAGTGGATCAACCAGATCATCGACAAGCTGGATGTTTCTGACAGCAAGGCTCATGTTGGACTGGTGCAGTACTCCAGCTCAGTCAGACAGGTATGTGTGTGTTTGACATGTATCGTCACCTAATAATCAACTTGCTTCCTTCCTTCCGTTATACATGTCATGTTTCCATCTCCTTCCTGCAGGAGTTCCCCTTGGGCCGCTTCAACAACAAAAAAGACCTGAAGGATGCTGTGAAGAAGATGGCCTATATGGAGAGGGGAACTATGACAGGCCAGGCCCTCCGCTATCTGTCAGACAGCAGCTTCAGCCCCAATCAGGGTGCCCGGCCTGGAGTCACCAAGGTGGGCATTGTCTTCACAGATGGACGCAGCCAGGACTACATCGGAGACGCCGCCAAGAAGGCCAAGGAGCACGGTGAGAATAAGACAGATTACCTCTTAATGCACGGGTGTTGTATAAGTAGATTTATATAATACCTACTTACACCAGAGAACTCTGTATGTTACAGGTTTCAAGATGTATGCTGTCGGAGTGGGCAATGCAGTGGAGGATGAGCTGAAAGAAATTGCCTCCGAGCCGACTGGAGAGCACTACTTCTACACTGCTGACTTCAAGACAATGAACCAGATTGCCAAGAAGCTGCAGATTAACATCTGTCAAGGTCACTCATTATAGCATAAACACCCCAATGATCACTCTTTATGTATACACAAATGAACAATAGCTGAACTTGTGCTTTCTATTCCCACAGAGGAGGACCCTTGCGAATGCGACTCCCTCGTAAAGTTCCAAAAGAAAGTAGAAGATGCCCTACAGGCACTAACAAAAAAATATATCCTTTACAAGAGGTGAAACGGTCTGAGAATATCGTGTTTTGATGTCTTTTTCATATTTTCCGTCTTATTGTTTCTGTCCTTAACAAATATCTTACTAGAGAGCATGTCGAAGAGGATCGCTTTGCTGGAGAACAAAATCGTCTGAGGACTCACATCCCACTCTTCCCTCTACATATGCACACCCACCTACATACACACACAAACAATTTTTACTTCCTGTAAAATACTGAAGAGGAACCTGTGTGTGCGTGTGCACCCTGACCTCTGCTTGTAGCCTGAGCTCTCCCGAACCACCTCTGCCTCCTCCTCTCTCGGTCTTACCTCTTCCACCCTTGGTCTCCTGGGACACGAAGCGCCGGTTGCCATGGGGACAACGCCTTTGTGTGTGTGTATGTGTGTGTGTGTTTGTGTGTGTGTGTGTGCGCTCCGAAGGTCATCCTCCATAGCCAGCCTGTGTGTTTGTTAATAAAAGTCTTCCCTCATAGGGAAACGGTGACGGTACACTGAAAGGTTTTTCTTTGTTGCTGCCTGTGTGCACACAATGTTGAATCTCCCCAAACCCCCTCCCCGCAGAGAGTCTGTGTCTCGTCATGTCAAACGGAGAAGCACATCAACCCCTCACTTGTTTCTCTTTAAATCTGTCACTGTCATGTTTCCCTCTCTCTCCCCTCATATGTGAAGGCTTCAACTTTCTTCTCTTACCCCCACACAAAGGTATCTTATATATGGTATATATAAAGGTAAATTAATGTAAGATATATGTCTGATAATAAGGGTACACCATTGATGTTTTTTATTTTCCTAAATAAAGGTGATTCAGGAAGTACATATTATAAGATTGTGCAACTATTGTATGCAAAATTAACATTATTGACACAAATGTACACATAGCCACACATTATTTCTTAGTTTGGCACTGTTTTTTTAATTGAGTAAAAATAAGCTTTAAAAAGTGTGCAGAATATTATCTCAGTGGCTACAAGATGTGGTCTCCGAGGACCACAAGGGCTTGACATGTGTTCCCAGCAAAACTGTTTAATTCAATATCAGAGTTGAGTGCAATGGCAGATGTTTATATGCACAACTTTACTGTAATTTTCCATAAAGTCTTTGAAGTACTAATATTCTTCCCAGATGGTAGTCATGAGGACAAAAACAAAGTTGGATCCGTAGTCTAGTGTGGATCTCTGGGTTTTTGGAAAACTCCTGCAGAGTGCAGCCACGGAAGTAATGTAATGCTAAAATAAACAGTAATGACCTCAGTTTGTTGGCTTACATAGAGGATAAATCAATTAGCTTGTAATTTTTCAAGTAGAAATGACAAAAGTCTGCTCGTTGCAGCATCCCTATAGGCTTTTTAGGCTTATTGTCGGATTAAACCATTTTAAGACATTGCTTTAGGCTCTGGTAAGTGTGATCGGCATTTGCCATCAGTTTTGACATTTTATCACATATTAATATATTATTTACATAGCTACAGTCCCATGTAAGTGTAGTTGTATAAACTTGTACATTTTTAGAAAGCTTATATCAGACGTTATAATGTGTTTTAGCGTAACATTTGATAACACAAGGAAGCATTTATGTGCAGAAACCTATAAAATTAGCAGGTTAGGCCAGCTTGCCTGCAGAAACCAGCACATTCCTCATAATATAATAAAAAAAATAAAGATGAAATGTTAGTTAGTTAATCAGCGCAAGGTTTTTGCACCCAGCATTATCTACAAATGGTAGGAAAAACATTTAAAATTGAAAGTAATGTGTGCATCCTCTCTGTGGTGCAGATCATTAGTGGAAAGTTTCGCAAACGTCACTGTGACGTCACACCTGAGAGAAAAAAAAAAAGCTGCTCAGCTCGGAACAGCTGAACGAAACCGGCGAGTGAACTGTGAAGCTGACAAAAGGCGTTTTTCCGTTTCATACAAGCAGATTTTAAACTTAAAATAGATTGTGCGCAAGTCTGAGAGTCCAGTCTCAATACTCATTATTTGTTTGCAGTTTTTTTTTATTATCGAATCACCGTCAAATGCGTTGTTAAACAGTTTGCAGCATCTGCTAGCAGCAGCTAGGCTAACAGGTAGCCAGGTATGAAAAGGGGAATACCTGATAGCTTTGAAGGTTGTCCGTCGGCGTTAATGATTTGTGGAGCTGATGATTGCGCAGTTATCTAAGCTAAAGACAGGCAGCGGACATCTCAAGTGTTTGGCAGTTAAGGAAACTAACGTTTAGGTGTAGCTAGCGGTCAGTTAATACTTCAGCTAACTAGCGGCGGTGAACTCATATCCGAGGTGCGTTAAAGGTGCTCCGGTAACAGGACAAGAGATGGCCAGTGGTCCCACTGCAGGCTTCACTTGCCGGGCAAATGGAGAGAAATCACCGGGGCGAGTGTCCGCTTCTGGCCGCTCACGTCGCCACCTGTCCGAGTCAGAGAGTGACGGTGGCCCGGCCCTGAGAAGCTTAGCGCGGCTGTGCAGCAGGGACGAAGAGGAGCGGGCAGCGGCTCTGGAGGAGCTGAGCCAGGGGGTCCTGGTGGGCTTGGATCTGGACCGGCCCGGTTCGACACGGCTGAGCAAACAAACGCTTCTGCATCTGCTCCGGCTCTCCAGGTCGTGTCCACTGCAGGAGGTGCGGGGGAGAGCCACGGAGCTGCTGCGGACTGCACAGGTAATGTTGACATACTATACTATAAGGTTACAGTCTTCTCTGGTTATAATGTCTGTGCATCAGCAGGAACACGGAGGGTGGATGCACAGGGGAAAATATTCACAGAAAAACTGCAGATTTGCTACTAATAGGCAGGAGTTTGCCTTATTTTTTTTTTTTACGAGCATTGCTCTCCTTCTTAGTGCATCAGGAAACTCTAAGATTAGGTGAATGATTGATTAATAGTCATCTAGGAGCTGCGTAGCTACAGCTCATTATCATTTTCTATCAAGATTGCTGGTTGTTTCATCAGACATTGATCTACAGGAGGTGATGCAAGACTCAGCTGCGGTGTGCACAAACAAGTGGGCCGGGCACGCCCCCTCCCGGTGCCCTGAAAAACACACCAGACACACCCCCCGCGTCATTGACACTGCCTGCTGTAGCTCCGGGAAATAAAAAGTCAGACTAATCTGTTGAGAATAACAAGCGTTCATTTTGTGGTGACCTGCTGTCGGGTTGTCGATGATGTCGGTGAGTTTAAACGCAGGATTTTAATATGAAGAGTGTATGGACTGTAGGTTATGAAACACGTCTCTCTTGTTATACAATACAGCTGCTGCGGTCTAAATAGGTCTCGTCAAGTTCAAGGGGGTTGAAACTCAGCTGCAGATCTGCTCAAATATTCTTTCTATTTTAGTACTTCTATGTTAATATTCTGGTTGAAGGTTTTTAAGAGTAAAACATACGTTTGAATCAGTGACAATCTAACCCATTAGTTCAGTTTGTTTGCTCAAAACATTTTTACATTTTGATAAGGTGTAATGTATAGACCCAGAAATATGATCTGCAACTATTTTTTGTCGACTGATTCACTTAAGTCATTTTTTCAAGCAAAAATATCCTCAAGTCCCAGCTCCAGTTTTTCTGAACTCATTATCTTTAAGTTTTTGGCTGTTGATCAGACAAAACAAGCAACTGATGACAGCGTATTTTGGGAACTTTGTGATTTGCATTTTTCACTACTGTTTACTTATGTCTTTTAACTGTCTGTGTCTTCATCACCACTAGGAACAAGGAGTTGAAGTACCGCGAGCTCTGGCCTCAGGCCCAAGTGCCTTTATCCCCGCAAAACAGGTGTGTATGTGGCTTTTTAAAAATTGTTATTTTGGCCATTTGAAGGCCTTTATCATTACATAGCACACAGGTGCACCCCTGTGTGACTTGAATAAAAAAGTTTATTCATTTACAGATATTATAGTGGCTTAATTATGAAAAGTATGAACTGTTAAAAGTGTCATCTTGTCCTCTTTGTTTTCCACTTTTGGTAAATGTTGTAATGTGAGATCACAAGGAATGCAACGTTGGTTATCAGTTTTTTTTGTTTTTTTCATTGATAAAACATCTTATAACCATCTCATAATCAGTGTGACATACAGTCGTCCTTTATTTCTAATCCCAATATCTTACTGGATTTCTCACAAGCTGGCATCATGATAAACAGTCAAGTCAGTGTGTGTATTTCTGCTACTTGTAACTATAAATAACCTTCCTTTAGAAACATAATTTAAATAAATAGACCTGTTAAGGTTGCTAACAATCACCAAATTCAGTGTTAGTGTACTTATTTTTAATTTTATTCCACTTTGACTCAGAATTCTTGTTATCCTTATCAGGGAAATCGTGGGTTCACACACATTCATCCCTCTTCTATTGATGGAATTTTTTATGGTTAAAAGGAAGTTTCTAAATCCAAGTAGCTGTATAAGCAGTTTGGCTGCTGCAATACTGCAGTGCTTGTTGCTTCATGTCATCAAGAGGCGCAACACTAAAGATGTGTTGCCAAAGCTGATGACTGAAAATGCTGACTTAATATGTGACTCACTCCAAGATTTCCAATGGAACGAGTAGGAGTGTTGTATCAGCTTTTCTGCCTCACAAAGCCGCTCGTTTCTGGCTTTAAAAGAAACATTTTACTTTCAAGTTAATTAAAGTCCTGAATTAAATTGTACATATTATCAAAAGAGATGAATGTGGCTGTAGTTTGTGGGGAATCAGTTGTCAGATTTGAACATGTATTTTATCTTGGTCTTCCTCTTTAGATGTTGAAAGAAGGAACGGACCAGGACATCCTGATTGAATCTTTTCTTTCATTGGGTCGTGTGGACCACATCACCATGGTGATGGCGCTGCACCCTGCTTACCTCAGCTGCTTCCTGAGGACCCAGCATGCATTGTTGGAGCTGGACGGCCCTTTGCCCCACCACTGGAGACATTATATCGCTGCCATGGTAAGAAAACCACAATATATGATTATTAACTCCTTTCAGATCCAACACCAGCAGCTTCAGTTATGGTCTAATGAACATTTGTGAAAATACGACCCCGACTGAAATATTTTGATTTAAGACACTGCAAAAATATTCAGAAAAAAAGGACTATTTTGCAATCAAGAGAATATAATATTGAGTCAGCTTTTCCCGAAGACATATGTTAAAAAATCCCCTTCAGCCCCCTGCAAAGATAATAAAACATGTTTATGCTACATCAACTGTTGATGTTAACAGATTTGCTGACTTACTTTAGTTGATTAGTTGTCCTGTTACAGCTGATATAGCACAAGACAACAGGAAACTACAACTAAATGCAATAAACAGTCGTTAAATACATGAGAAGGGCCAGTGAACTTTGAAATTAAGATATCATTATAACAAAGACAGCTTTTGAGTACATCATTTTTTTTAAATTTACACCATCCAAAATAATATGTCACCATGTTTTATAAAAAAAACCAACAATGCACATTAACATAGACCTTTTTCCAGATCCCCCTTTTCTTTGTCAACTGTCTGCTGTGAAAAAGGTCTATTATCCTTAACTATAAACAAGTCCATTGGTTGGTTAAACTTTTTAGCATTATGTGCAGTGTCACTGCGGTTTAAATCATATTATCAAAAAAGTAATTTCTCTCTGATAAAAACCCACATGATAACTTGATGGGAACATATTTTAAAGTGACCGTGTGTTTGCTGCACTTTTATTTGCATCTTAATTTATTCCATTGTGTCAAATGAGGCAAAAATAAAAACACCCCCTCTCACTTTCTCTGCCTGACCCATTTATGATTAGTTTCTTCTTACACACACACACACACATATCTAATCATATTGTCTTTATTCCTCCCTCGGCTAGTATTTGTAGAACAGTTTATTGCAGTAATATTCTTTTCATCCTGCCACTTTTACAGTCAAATCAGCTGTAGTGACCATAAATAAATAGATTCAAACTGAGTGGAGGGAGTGGAGGAAGCATAATGCATTAATTGGAAAGAACCCCATGTTTAGTTTAATTGAAGTGACAATACTACATTTCAGCTTCTCTACACCTCCAACATACCCTTTCAGTGTGTCATAGCTGGTGAACACAGCTGCAGCTAATAAAATTAATGGAGTTAGGTGTGATTTAGGCATACCAGTTGCTAAGCGCTGGTAATAATGACTATTGTTTGCTCTCGAGCGTTAACTACCCTTGATCAGACCTCTCGTTAATTTTGTTGCCGCATATGTTACAGTTTACAGTTTGTATTGTTTATTCTTTATTTTTCAAGACATGTTAAACCGTAGCTAGCATAAATTCAGCCAGATGTTTCTGATGTGATCGTTCATGTTCATAATGGTGCTCCACCTTGGAATTATATCACAGATCACTGACTCATGTTGTGTGACTCATGTGTTTCAGTGCCAAGTTGAATCAGTGCCTGAAAATCACTGACTGACTATCCGCTAAACGAGGGGGATTTGAGACATATTCTTACAATATCAAATGATTAAAATTTGTTCTACATGTCTAGAAAAGTTAAAATAAATCTAGCAAATATCCTTCAGTATTATTATTATTAAAATTATTATTGTTTATAATTAATTATTATTATTAGTCTTTTTCATTTGGGCATTTCATGTCTTTCTTGTC
The DNA here is from genome assembly GCF_910596095.1 of Thunnus maccoyii. NCBI lineage: Eukaryota > Metazoa > Chordata > Actinopteri > Scombriformes > Scombridae > Thunnus > Thunnus maccoyii. Next base: position 18,024,763 of record NC_056547.1, read on the forward strand.
AAGTTTGCTGGTAAACCCAATTTTCTTTTGAAACAATAAGATCATTCAAGGAACTAGTAGTATGTATAAAAATATATTTTCACAGTCGGGTTGTCGGTCAATTTAAAAAACACTCCAATGGCACAAAAAGGTAATTTCAAAAAAGTGAATTCTGACTGTCAGGAAAGAAGATAAGCCAATGTTGTAGGAACACAAAAACATGAAGAGAATGAGAAATGGAATAATTTTGTTCTTAAGAGAAAGTTAACATGTATTATGCAGCCATTACACTGTATTGAACCACTAACAGGTCTGCTGAAAACCTGCTGAAGTCCCCCCCATAAATATTAAATGACTCTCATCACTCATTAAGACATCACACTACATTACAGACATCACACTTTCACCTCATCTACTGGTGGAGAAGTTTAGTTGTGATGCTTTCACTTTCGAGCCTTTGACATTTATGAGCATGGACTAGTCCTAAAGGGGATTTTACATATCAGTGTGTGAACAGGTGTTGGGGAGTGTTACTGCATATATTAAAAAAGTTGAATAATGAGGACTACGAAAAAAATAATAAAATCTGGGGGTGTGGAGTTACCAGCCCTCTATAGCCCGCTCAACATCTCTGCTTGAGGCTAGTGACTCCAGGCTACATTATATGCTACTAGCATAACAAACCAGAATCTGTACAGTCCATAAATTGAGTCAGGTTGCATCGTGGGTAATGTAGGTGCCAGGTTTAAATAAGGAAGAAGAATGCATAGAATAGTACGTACACAAGCTTTGTTTGTAATGGATGATTGAGAGTCTTCGTCATCTCATAATCTTCAGCTTTGATTCTGCCTCGTGTTTCGCAGGCTGCAGCTCGACACCACTGCTCCTACCTGGTGCAGCATCACAGCGCAGGTTTCCTGGACGCTGGCGGGGAGGAGAGTTGGCTGAACGGCCTGGAGCATGCTCCCACCAAACTCCGCAGCCTGCAAACACTCAACAAGCTGCTGGCGCACAGACCCTGGCTCATCACACAGCAGCACATCCAGGTCAGACACAACGCCCACTCAGACACTCTTAATCTCTCTCTTCGTAGCATTTTGTAGAATCTGACTGTTGTAAGGGAAGGAAACAAGAGCTTTCCATGAGTTTTGCAATTTATAATGGTCCAGTACTTAATATTCTCACTTATGAAAATATGCAGTATGTAATGCCAGCGGTCCTCCACAATCCAGACTTTAAATTGGCTGTTTGACAAAAATTCTTATCACAAGGTCCACTTGCTTGTTTTTTCAAAGCTTTCAGCCACATTTTCCTGGCCCTCCTCAGCAGATGGAGTTTGCTCAGTTGCCAATGGAGATTGTTTACATGTTATCATGTGAGCTAAGTTTGGATTTGAGCATGCAATCAAGTGGACCTTGTGATAAGAATCTTTTATGAGGCCCTCCTCTGTGTTTTGGTGTATTATATTGCACTAAATTGGCAGGGGTTCATATTGTTTTGTTCACCACTGTATTTGGTGGTGCAATAATGGTAAACTTATTCTGTCCTGTAGGAACTAGTGTGTCCTGGAGCAGAGCCTCGCTGGTCATTGGCTGAACTTATTCACGCTGTGGTCCTGATGGCACATGCTCACTCTCTCTGCTCGTTCGTCTGGGGCTGCGGCTTAAATCCTGAACCTGACCACGTCGGAGGTCATACCTTCCAGCCTCCTTCACCCAGTCACTTCCCTCACAGCCCGCACAGTCCCGCTCATGAGGATGGCAGACAAGAGGTGAGTCTAGTGATCGTTTTTCACCATGACAGGCCTGAACTTAAATGTCAGCAGGACAGAGACAGAGAGGTATTTGTTTCATCAGCAGTGTTTCATCAGTCACACCGGTTTAGTAACAGTGGAAGAAACCGCTTGTTTCGCACTGTTGATGCAGTTCCTGAAGTCCTACTTTCTTCTTCTCTTCCCCAGTTGGTTGACGGTGCAATGGAGGTGGAGGTGTTGATGCAGAGGATGGTGGCGCTGCAGCAGCAGGAGGAGGAGTGCACACAGGAAGAGATGGTCACTCGCTTTGAGAGGGAGAGGAGTGAGAGCATACCAACAGGTACAAACATGCCCGCTCATCCACACATCAATCTGTCATTTACTCAGCTCACTTTTGTTTACTCGCCGCTTCCTCTTTGTTGTGTTTGTTTAGCGGTGGTGCGGGGCGCTCCACCTGACCTGGTGTTGTGTCTGGTGGAGGATCCGGAGTTCACATACGAGGACTTTGCCCCCAGAGGAGAGCAGTCACCAACCACCATGAGAGCCCAGGTAGTTTTGGAACATTTCTGTGTGTTGAAGTTGATTATGTTTTGCCTTCCCAATTTATTTATTCATACTTTTGACAGTGTACCTGTTTATTGTCTGTGCTTAGTTTCATAGCGCTGTGTTTGTAAATGTTGGTGTCTGATGTGTGCAGGACTATTCATGGGAGGACCACGGCTACTCTCTGGTCAACAGATTACTGCCAGACATGGGCCAGCTCCTGGATGAGAAATTCCAGGTACTCTCACCTTTCACCTAATATAAATACACTAATAAACACCAATAAGCTGGTACAACACTGATGTGTGGATAACATGACAGGTCTGCCTGCTCCAGGGAGTTTAAGTGAGTGATGCACAAAGAAACTGAGATTTGGAGGAGATGGTGTGGGCCTACATGCTCATTACAACTCCTGCAGTGAAACTACTTGGTGTCAGGAAAACAAGCCATTGGTGATTTGATTGTAGAACAGTGGTTCCCAACCTGTGGGTCAAGGTTCCCACAAGGCGTCACTGGATGACTCAATTCTGCTACAGAAAATGTCATCAAATTTTCAGATGTTTCTGTAAGCTTTGCTTTTTTTCTCGTGAAATACTGGACAGTTTTACCTTTTCAGGCCTGATTCATAAGAAACAGTCTGAGAAGAGAAAATCTCTCCTCAATCAAGTGAACTCAAGAAGGGTTAGAAGTAGATATTTCTTCATATTAAGGGGTCACAAGAAAGGAGAGAAAAAAGGTTGGGAAGCTCTATCATAGAAGATTCATAGTTATCTATCCTACACAGTCCAGCAAAGGGATCAGCAGTACACACTGGGAAACAGAAATGACAAAATTTTCTATAATGTGGAGAAAAACACTTGTGTTTTGAAGTGGGCGTCCTGGCAACCACCTGATTAAAGTACTCCATCGCATCTTGGTCTGATTGCAGAATATAAATTGATCTACTAGTAGAAAACAGATTGATTAGGCACATGGGCGTAATTTATTGTAGGGACCACGGGGATATGTCCCTACCACTTTTCTGATTACCTAAAATTATCCCCACCACTGATTTGATATTAGCTGCATATGTGTTTAAATCAAGTATAATTTCCATCAGCTGGCTTTGGATGAATCAGAAACAGCACAGTGTGTTTAGTCCGAGGACAAAGAGCTCGAGGATAGAGCACAACAATCCAGACTGTCTTTGCTTTCTATGATCATAACGTCATGGTAGCTGTATCAAATTAAACATGTTGATTGTTCATTGATATGAAAGACACATCTGTCCTGGACTGGCTAACTCACTACAGACCAGGAAATGTAATAGTCTTGCTAAGGTTAGTACTGTACAAACAACAATAGTTAGGCATATTAACGTTATACTAGTAGCCTGTATACTTAGCTAACACTAGCAGATAATATAGTTAGCTAGCAAACTAAATGTTTCAGAGTGTGCTGTGGGGTGATTTTGTGCTCTTACTTTTAACTCGGCTAACATTAACTGTTCTTGTTCTTCTCATGTTGGCATCATACTTATTGGAAGAACATTAGTAATTCTTCCAGTTTGCTGCTAGTTTGCTATTCTGTCTTCCCCAGTTTCACATCCCATCTGAGTGGTTACAGAGTTACTGTAGTTAACCTTACAATTAATTATTTTCTGATTGAACTGCCTGCAATATTTCCTCTTAATTCAGCAGTCTGAATTAGCATCATGGATGTCAAGAAAAAGACACATGAGGTCTTATTTCTTGGTAAATGTAAGTAGCTACTGTATGTAGTAAAAGGTTAGCTCACTTGCTTTGCGTCTATGTCAACAGTAAGTTAACTTATTATCTAGTGTTGTATTGCAAATCAGAAGTTCCCTTCATTTTCATAACTTGTATAGCAAATTAGGAGTTCCTTTTCATTTTCATTCAACTTTGTCTTTAATACAGACATCAGAGAGACAGAAAAAGAAAATGAGAAAGCCGAGGCCAGGCAGGGAAAAGACAGAGGAATGAGCTGATTTCATCATCGTTTTAAACCAGTTTCTTTCATCACTCATTATAAGTGCATGCGGGGTCCTTTTTTTCATTTTTGTTTTATTTTCCAGACCTCCTGCCAAATTTATGTCCCCAACACTTTCCAAATCAAACCTTAACCTTTGCATAGACATATTATTAATGATTAAACTGTCAAATTGCAGGTTGTGAGCAACCTAACCTACCACAGGATGGCCATGCATGAAGGTGTGGACACTCACACGCTGAGAAAAGCCCTGTGGAACTACATCCACTGCCTCTACGGGATACGGTCAGTGTCTAAACTAAATATTTAAAATGGGGTTTCGTCTCTGTTATGTCACTAACGTTTTGTTTTGGGTTTTTTTTACCACCGGACATACGCAGATATGACGATTACGACTACGCAAGTGTGAACGTGTTGCTGGAGCGGTCTTTGAAGGTGTTTGTTAAAACCATGGCCTGTCACCCTGAGCAGACCACAGGACACATATACCACACCTTCTGGAGACACTTCAGACACTCTGAAAAGGTATGAACCAGTTCAAATACTCACCTGACCCGGACTCTTCAGTCTCAATGAATGAATCGTTTGACATTTTAAGCATGTAATCTCTCTTTGCTACCTTCTCAAACGCAAGATGAATCATTTGACATTTCAGCTTGTCCTCTCTTTTTTTTCCCTGTATTTTTAAATGTCATTAGAGAGGGAAGCCTTGCAGACAGGACTTGAAAGTGTGTCACCTAGTAACCTGAAAGTAATGACACGGTTCTCTCTTTTTTTTTTTTTTTTTTTTTTTTTTGCTTTTTTTTCCTGCAGGTTCATGCAAACCTAATAGTGATGGAAGCCCGGCTACAAGCAGCCCTTCTGTACACCTTACGAGCCATCACACACTATATGAGATGACACATTCGCACAGTCACGTGTTTTTGCAGATGCTGAGCCAGCTGTGTTGCACCACAGCCCCAATGCATATCACAACATGGATAGACAATCTTTCACACACACACACACACACACACACACACACACACACAGACAAACACTACAGTGAATGCTTGTATATGCATATCTTATGTTTCAGTGTTAATGTTTTGATGCTGCTTTTTGCGACAGGGATATTTAAAGTTTATTACTTATTTTGCACTGAAATTTGTCCGGTTTTGTTTCCCCACTTGAGCCTCAACTGTTTTTTTTTCTGAATATCTTGCACACGTTTCTGTCACTCAAAAGCATATATACGTGCTACATGCTAGTTATACAAGCGGAATAAGGCACAGCATTACTAAATCATCATGATTCAAGTGTTTCTTTTGCAGAATTGTTCTTGTTTATTTGACATGGCTCATCAGGCCAACATCTATCAACCAGACGATGACATGACTACTCGCACTTCAGTTCTCTCGGTCTGCAGCACACAGAGGCTGTTAATCAAAAAAAGGCAAAATAACTTGTATTTTTATATACAATAAAAGGTTACTTTGTTATCAAAATTAAAACAAGGTGTTGTGTGCTTCTCTGAACATACTTTATATTTTAGGGTTGTATTGAAGGCTCAGTTTAGTGGATGTCATGATCTGAACACAATTCTTGGGGATCAGCTCCTGCATTTTTGTATTATAACATGAAGCGTTACATAAGAGATTATATATGGACTATATGTATTTTGAGAGATGAGTTTCTTACATGTATATAGTCAAAGAAACTCGAGACAGCTGGACATGAGCCCAAACTTCTGGATGTGTTGCTGCAGGAGTTTTATGGATGCACCACAAGATGGAGACAAAGACTACAGTTCACTTCTAGTCAGTGTGAATAAGAGAAGTGTTAACAATCCATGTGTCCTACTTCCACAGCTGAAAGTGCATGAGGTGGCAATTCACTCATGTGATAAGAGAAGTAAAAGTGACATGTCATCACGGAGGACTTAAATTAGACAATTTCTCTCAGTATGTGTCTTATTTCTTCAAGGTAATTCATACGCGGATGTCACACATGTCAGGCGGTCTTCCTGTAGTTCACACCAGGGAGCAAATGTGTCACATCTCACCCTGCACTTGCGCTTCAGTCAGGCAACGATAACTCATCAAGACCGCATCAGCATGCAGGCTACAGCTGCATTGAGACTGTTTGCCACTAAGCTGACGTCAAGAGGCCTATTTTTATGTGCTTTTGTGTAAGCTTCTGTAAGAACATTAACTTTTATGTAGTTGGTTACTTCAACCTACGCTATTCGTGTGACCTGGTGTGTGAAGTAATAGCAATTTTAAAAGAAACAAATTTCAAGTTATGTTCTCGTTTCCTAAATTGTTGGGCAGTATTCAGTCCTTGTAAATTACAGGATATTAATTGACGTGGCCACGTTCCTCATAAATAGTCTGTAACAGCACGAAATGAAATGAGACGTAGTCGGGGCGTGTGCACTTAAGATTAACTGATAAATTACCTATTAAATGTAATAAGTCTTTGCGCGTGCTCTCTGGGGTGGACCTCTCTCTGCGCGCGCGCGCCACTCGTCCATTCGCCAAGGCTTCCGCTCGCGTCTTCTCATTTGCTCAGCCCAGCAGCGCGCCGGTTTTTCTCCGTGCACCCCGCGAGCCACCGGACACCTCTGACACCTCCGGCACTGACAGGGATAACGACGAATTTCGTGCCCGGTACGTCTGCCCTGTTAATAATATACTAACTAAAAATGTAATATTTAAATATTTAAAATGAGTCAAGATTGATGGTTAGTTTGTTGTTTTTGTGGGACAGCTGATGACTTACTCAGCTGATAGAGGGAATCTCTTGAATAATACATGAAATATAGGAAAGTATTTTTCTTACATCGCCTGTTAAATTAACTTCTTTATTCTTCTGTATGTGTGGAGGAAGTAGCCCATAGGTAACGTTTCTGTGAGACTGAAAAAGACGACTGTAGACTGAACAGAGTAGGTAAAGAGACACTGAAAGTACCAAACTGACCAACATGACTATTTTTTTAGCAGCCCACCACCACCTCAATGCCCTCAGCTTTTTTTTCTTCCGGTTTAACAGTGACAACTGTTGATTTCGGCGTGACAATTGGGTAATTTTGGAGTGCACACTGTTTCAGCAGTAAATAAAAGGAAGTTTGGGTCGCTTCTGAGAAGTAGCTTATCAAGTGTGGCCACCAATACTTCCACCTTACTGCTGGAGGGGAGACCACATATGATGATATTTGGAAATTGAAATGCCACTATTGCAATACCAAAAGAGTAGAAATCACCAGAGAAGCTAGTCATAAGTTGATTTCTTCACGTCAAAGACCCTTTAGTTATTGATTTGGCCTATTAGTTGTATAGTCGTAGTAACAGATGTTTCATCAAAAGGGTCAAAAGGTCAAACAGTAACTTGTAGGATCTGGATCTGTGGGATCTGGGAGGATCTGTGGGTAAAGTTGACTGGATGATGTGGGATCAAGTGAATTTTCTTGTCTGTAAGTGCGCTGCACATTTGTCAAATCTGCGATAGATCAATAAAAACATTAAACTTTTCACTATAGGATTAAAAGTTCATACCTATCAGACTATGTAAAATATTTGCGTCAGAAGCAGCATTTTCCTTTAGTTAATGTGACTTTGATTTATTTGGCAACACGCCTACAGGAAGCCACCTTGAGGAAAAGGCAGGGCTGCATGTATCCTCAACATGTCCATCTGTCTGAGGTGTTTCTGCGGCTCTAACAGGCTCCAGTTGATTTAGGTGGTCACTCCGTCATCATCGTCTATAGGTGGAGGTTACATAATGACATCTCCATCCTCTGTGGTCAGAATTTGTCTCACCACTCATTTCAAGGGATGGGATTCTCGTGTGTCTGTGTTAAGATGGAGTAGTCGTGGAATTTTGAGGGTCGGATGGGGGGGGAAACGCGATTAGGCTGTCCAAGGCCGGACTTCATCACTTCCTGTTTCTTTACGAGGTCAGTTCCTGTCTTTAGCCTCGGGGCTAAGCAGGAAGGAAGGAGGCGTGGTTAGGGTTTTTAGTGTGTGTGTGTGTGTTGGGGGGGTAGTAATGGACCATCACACAGCTTTCTCACCAAGCAGCTGAGGGTTGTGACAGTTGAACGTTCGTCCAAGATGAGCAGCAACCTTAAAAAGCCTGATGTTGGATGGTCAGATGACTCTATCACCTTCCATTTTTTTTAGCTTGACCTCTGCTTCCTGTTGGTCCTTTAACCCCCCTGATGTTTTAGAAAGTGTTTAACTTCAGTAACTCACTTCATGTAAAAGTTGATGTATGAAATCCTAAAAGCCTCCTCAGTCTGTATCTGGAGGACATGACGACATCATGTGGAAACAGGACGTCCTGATGACCGAGCCACCTTACTTTTCCATCCCCCCCCCCCCCTCCTCCTCCTTCCCTCCAGTTTCTATCCCTCTCCTTTCTGTGTTATGCGCTCTACGAGTGTGTATGTTATGTGTGTGAGGGTTTGGTGACAGCCTGCTTCCCATTGTCCTATCATCCCTGCCCCACTCACACTCTGCATCCTGTGGGGCTTCCTGCAAAATGTGAGAGTCAGAGTCAGGCAGAAAGACAGGCGTGCAAAGGGTGAGAAAAGAAAGGTAAGAGCTGTAGAAACAAGAGATGAGAAGTAAAGAGGAGAGAGGAGATCTCGAGTGAAAAGCACAGAAACTCAACAGATCCGAACAATCGTGCGCATATATGTGTGTGTGTGTGTGTGTGTTTGTGTTTCAATGTGTTCTAGCGGTGAATTCCCCCGCAGGGAGCGCTTATCTGCAGTCCACTGTGCAGGAAAGGGTGTGTCACTTGGATTCGGGTGTTTGTGAGTGTGACGACGACGAGGGTGATGTTATTGTGATTTTATAAGAGTGCGCAGAATTTAAACTGATGCTTTGTAGGCCAGAATTTATTTGCTTCCTTATATTGTGTACTAATATCCTTCATTTTACTCTTCTGTGATATGTTTTTCTCAGAGAGAGGGTCACTCAAATCTCAAAAGAGCATAAAACCAAACCACACAGATAGTTTTGGTTTCATTTGTCCAGATTTTAACACATTAGTCTCTAAGATTTCTGCTTTCAGCTCAACACAAAGGAGGCCAAGTGAATTTCTTTTATGGTACTTAAACTATTAAATATTACATTTAAGAATTTCAACAGCAACATGCACTGGCGTCATATGTGATGTATTGTTACAGCTGTTAGAGATTAATTTTACCAACTTAGTTGTGTGGTAAACTTGCGGAAACTTGATGTCTTAAAATGTGTCCACGTCACTCTGGACTTTTTGCAGGCACTATTTCTTCAGTAGACAGTATTTCGAGTGAATACTACCGACAGCAACGTCTGCTGATTACAAAATTCAATTCACCTCCATTGTATTGTGTTGGTGGATATTTCAAAACCCAAACTATTTGCATAAAAACAAAATTTTTAAAAAAAATTTAGGCGAACCAACCTTACACAATAACTTCATCTTAAAAACTGGCAGACATGAACACGAATGCTTAGCTAATGTCTAATAAACACAAAGTGTTATTCTATTCTATAAAAGGGGCTTGTTGTTGCAGACAGACTTATCGCAAACTAACACCACACTTCTGCCCACCAGAGGAAGTCGCGTTTGTTTCACAGAGTATTAAAATTATTTCAGTCAGCAGTGATGGTCAACAGTCAGTCTGTGAAGAGAAGTTTAGTAGCAAACAGGAAATACTTTATAAAGTCTTTGTTTTCTGTTAGCATTGTTGCACCACATGCAGGTTTTTCAATTGGAAATATATCAATCAATACAGTTACAAGTGACAGTCAGTGTATAAGCTGCAACACCAGACACCCATTCATTTTATCTTTATGTTAGCAAAGATATCACTAGAGGATATAATTTCAAACTTATGACCTTTAAAAGAAGGGGAATTTCTGTTTTAAGTCGTCCTATATTGAGTGCTTTACATTTGTGTGTGTATGCATCTCATTTTCGTTACTTGGTTTCAGCTGGCAAAGAGGAACTCGCAGTTCTTAAATTACTCTGATGTGATAAGTATTCATGTGGTGAAGTAACAAGTTGTATACCAGTAATTCTTTTATTTTTATCTCGCTGTGCATACTTGCTCGGTGCAGCCTTTGTCCAGTGACGTAAATGTTAAAATGTGTTTTTTTAAAAATTTCTTATGTAAACATCTAATTTCCACACAATTATTAAATGTTATTTATGTAGTATTACAGTTTCTGTGCGCGGAGAGGAAGACAAGCGAGCTAGAGAGAAAAGGTTTGGTCAACAGGAACTCAATGGAGCAATAGTGACTGTACCTGTCTACGTGTGTGTGTGTGTATGTGTGTGTGTTTCTGAATACATATCCTTGTTATTGCGCCGATCCTGTCTGTGGTCATCTGCCAATCTTGGAATCTCAGAGAGAAAGAAGAGATGAGAGAAAAGGGCAGATGACAGATTAGGTTGAAAGGAAAGAGGCCTTCTTCACACCCTGTCACTTCTCCTTTCTGAGGTTTATCACAGAGAGGAAAGAAAAGCAGCAGATCAGGTGCGGTGGACGGGCGGATAGAGGGAAAATGAAAGGTTATTGTTGGAGGGGTGTTGGCAGGGAGGAGGGAGAACACGAGAGGAGAAAAACAGCAACAGAGAGGAAGAGTCGTGTGTGTTGGAGTGTTTGTGGCACTGCAGCTGCTTTGTGCATGTGTTCGTGTGTGTGTGTGTGTGTGTGTGTGTGTGTGTGTGTGTGGATGGACTCTGTCCTCAGTTTCCAGGAAAAGGGGGGAGCCATCAGAGGGGTGGACAGGAAACTCTAACAGTGCTCACTTCCTGTAGCTCTCCTGATGGCTGACCTGATAGTGAATGAGTGTGTACGTGCGTGCGAGCTTCTGCGCACGTTACATTTTTGCATATTTTGCTCTGGGTGAGCAACAGACTCTCCTGGACGAGGCCCATTATAGCTTATGTTGCTTTAAAGCTTGAGAGGAATTTCGGGGAATTTGTGGTTCGAATGGAACAAACTTGACTCTGCTCATTGGGAGCTCTGGGTTGTTTTTTTTTTTTTCATAATGCAAGCGAATTACCTTTGTTTTTTTGTCGCTCGCTGCCATAACCTGTATTGTTCTTCCTGTGTGTGACTTCCCTCACATTCCTCAGTAGGTGGGGTGGCTGCAGGCTGGAGTTTAGTCAGCTTGAAAGGTTGCCAGTTTGAATCCTAGGGCCACTCACTCTAACTACACTCAGTTGTTAGGTACACCAAGCTAAAACTAATGCAGGCCTACAATGAATCCTACCGTCATGAGCTGAAACTGTTTTAGAGAGCCATTAATTCAACTTCATGGTTATTTCGGAGGCTGTAGTTGGTGGTGATGTTGGCTTGTATTGCATTATGATTAGAGGTGTTTCTAATATTTTGTCTACTCCAGTTTTATCAATGTCAAATATCAAATATTTTGAAACTACAGCCTCCAAAATGACAATAAAGTTGAATCTAATTCCGCATCTCAAGATTATTTTAATTATCCATTAATTTTGAGTAATTGTTTGGTCTATAAGATAAAAATAGTGAAATTTCTCCTCACAGTTTCCTGATCAAATTACTTTTTGTCCGACCAAGTGTCAGTATTTAGTGTACTATCACATAAGACAAAGAAAAGCAGCAAATCCTCACAATTTTGGAGCTGCTGGAGCTTTCAGTTATGCTTGAAAAATGACTTATACAATGAATCAATTAGCAAAATATTTTGCCAATTATTTTTCTGTTGAACGACTCATTGATTAATTGGCTTATCCTTTCAGCTCCAGGTGAATCAACATATCTCAAAAACGGTTTCAACAAAAACTAAAAATTACAACCTTCATGAAGATATGATTTACTGAATAAATTTGTTTTAACTCGGTTCACCTGATAAATTGGCAACTGAGCGTTAAACTGTTACTCTCAAGAGTGCTGTCGAGTACGTCGCCCAGCAGGAGACTTTTTTGTCCTGTATGAAAAAATAAGGTTGCAAAAAAAGGTGATGGATCAACTCGATTAGCTTGATGGATCGCGTGCAGGCGTCTGTGCACACAATTAAAATGTTTTACAGTCTTCTCTGTATGTTATTTCCTCTTGATGTCCTTGGCTCCAGCATTTGCTTTGTCAACACACATTCTATTGAAACAATGCGGTTCGCTCAAAACTGGAAGTCGTACGAGTGTCGATGTGCACATCGACACACTGATCTTTGTCAAACACCTTTCAGTCACTGTCATTTTGTGTCAGTTACCCCTGTGTGATGATGACATGAAAAGGTCTATTTCACCACAAACCTACACACGCACACACACACACAGCTGTTGGCCAGAGAATAACTGAGTACCCTCTTGAAACTCGATGCAAAAAAGGGAAGTGGCTAACCTCACATCTCTCTCTCTGTCTTTCCTTATCTCGAGCTGTCTCCATTTTTTTTCTCTAACTCTGTCTCCTTGCGTCTCCCTTCACGCGTCTCTTTATTCACGCTTTACTGCTCTTGAGCCTTTCTCTCACATTCTTCACCACCTTTCCCCTCTCTGGTTCTCTGCCACTCATCCTCTCTTGCCCCGCTCTCTCATTCCACCCCTTGTCACTCACCTCTTCTCTCTCTTTCCCCTCTTTTTTTTTTTTTTCTAGTGGCGATGGTGATTGACAGATGATCTGACAGAGGAAGACATCAGGTGAGGAAAAAGTTAACTTCTCCTTCTGCGTTCTCCACCTTCCTGACTTTACCTCTACCAACCCCCCCCAATCACCCCCACCTTTCGCTCTTCTGCCTCTTCCCCCCGTTTCAGGGAAGTTAAGTTCTTTATTTAAAGTTTGTTACTTCTCTCTTCATAGTTCTCTCTATTTTTTTCCACCACAGTGACCTCCTGCATGCTGGTTGATGTCTATTGCTTTCACTTTCTAACAGCTTCTGTTTGAAGTCTCGGGTTTCACTCACGTAGGCAGGAATTAGATTGAACCTCAATTTATTCATGTTGAATCTTGTGGTAATCCACAAGATTCAGGTCTGTAATTAATTAAGTAGTTAAGTAATTGCTGTAATTAAAGGGGCACTCCACCGATTTTACACATGAAGCTCAGTTTACCCGTCATGAGGAGTACTACTCTTGTGTGGCACTGGAGGGAGTTTTCAGTAATTTGAAAAAATAACCCTGATCAAGTCAATTGTACGTCTCAAGCTTGGGCTTTTTTAATAGAAACTGTGGGTGTAGAGTTTGAAAGAGGGTTTTAAAATTAGCATTATGGGAAATGTCGGATCTGGTATTTTTTGTTTTTGGACTCATTCTAGGGAATCAAAGTCAGGACACCTTGGCCTCTGCTGCTTCAATTTTTTTTTTAAGTCTGTTTTTAGCCCCCCTACTTTATGGATGTGAAAACTAAATTGCTTTAAACAGACTGTTATTCTATTTTTTTTAATTTTTATATTCCTTCTTATTTTTATTCCAAACTAACCTTTGTTGTTATCTAAAAACAAACACATTAAAAACAGGCTTTTATGAACTGTGCACATGGCTTGAATCACTATTGTAGCGGCAGAGAGAAGACAAACTTTACATTTATATATTGCAAAAGTTTTGGCGTGTACCTTTTCACAGACACTGTCTCTGTGCAGGTTATTATGGGGTGTGCCTGTTGCAAGCAGAAGAAGTCCGCCAAAGCAGTAGTAACATCAACAGCAGCAGTAGACGTTACAGATCTGTCTCCTAGCAACTTGGATGTAGGGTTTTCTGCAGGCTTGAATCAGGGCCGTTACTGTCCCGACCCCACTCAGACCATTCCAGACTTCAACAAGGGTTTCTCATCCAGCACCATCTTCCCCAACCCCAGCACAAACCAGCGGTCCGGAGGCATAACAAGTAGGACTTTCTCTCTCTTTGTGGGTGTGTGTGTGCTTATATGTGTGTACAAGGGATCCAAATAAAATGGTCTTATCCTATTACTTATATTAATTTTACAATATACCTTAAGTGCAGCTTGAAATGTGTATAACTGTGGTCACTAAAATAAGAAAAAAGGGCAATGTCGTTTCAATATATCAGGATATGTATGACATTATCATGATATTACACTTTTTCTGGCTAATTAGACCTCTGGTCAGGTTTAAGTTGGGCAGAACTGTGGTGGAGTTACATGAGGTCACCAAACTTCATGAACCATGAAGAACGACAAAAATGTAACTTCCCCCACCCTAACAGATGCAACAAAACTAATTGGAGAATAAGGCGGATGTCAATCAAGCACAGTCTGTGTATGCCCATACAGTCCTCAGTCCAAGTAGGCAAAACAAGTGAAAAAACAACAAAAAAATCCAATATATATGTAGGATTCAAGTCGAATTGAATATATATTTTGGACATGAAGCATTCTTCTTCAGTTGGCCCACTCGAGTCATTGTATTAAAACATTAAAACATTTTAAACCATTTAAAACCATTTAAAATGGATGATTGTTGAAGATCGGTGATATGAACTGAAGCGTAATACTGAAAACTGATAATTCCTCTTTTTCTCTTCTTTTATGTGCGTGTGTGTGTGTTTTTGCGAACACATATGCAGGTGGTGGAGTCACTCTCTTTATAGCTCTGTATGACTATGACGCTCGCACAGAAGATGACCTCACTTTCCAGAAAGGAGAGAAATTTCAGATCATCAACAATACGTGAGTATAAATAGCTATATTTTAATCCACCTGTTTATAGATGGGTTGCATTTATGTGGAAAACGGTTGATGCTATTTCTTGAGAAAAATGCCTCTGATAGAGCTTTTTATAGTAAATTTTGATACAGAAATGTGACAATATGCACCGAGAATCACAAAATGTATGTATTATCAGTGTTAAATGACTCCCAAAAGGTAATTATTTTTGTATGCATACATTAAACGCCAGAGGCTGCAATTAAATGTCATCCATTAACGCTGTGTGGTCTCATCTGCTGCCTGATGATGTTGACAAGCTTAAACTGTCTGGGCAAAGGGTTTGGACTTACATTTACTCCAACCAAGTTCACACATGTGCTCATCTAGACGAGACATCTTTTATTTTTCAGTTTAGTTTTGTTCAATTCAATTTGAAGAACTTCATTCATCCACCAGCAGCAGAACATACACAAACACACATCTCAACAAAGCACACAAGAAAGAACAAGATAAATAGCCAGAATCCTAAAAATAAGAAAGTATAAAGTGCATAATAACAGAGTACATAGTAACAACTATGAGTGATGAAAATCCACTTATTAAGGAATTTTGTGCTCTTGTAATTTGTTTTCTCCCCAACTTTTTAAAAAATATTGTAAAAGCATTAAACCTTGTATTGTTAAGGGGAGATCGAGTGTTGTGTAACATACTGAACTGTGCGCTGACTGTAACATTACACCACTAACCCCAGATGTTCCAAAACACAGTATATGTGACTCACAGTGTGTCTACAAGCAAATTTTCATCATGCATGTTATTTGTGTTTTGCAGAGAGGGCGACTGGTGGGAGGCTCGGTCTTTGGACACTGGCAACTCAGGTTATATCCCCTCCAACTACGTAGCTCCTGTTGACTCCATACAAGCTGAGGAGTGAGTGCACAAACACACACACAAACACACACACACACACACACACACACATCAGAGAAAGCTATGTTACAACACCAGCACTCATGTTAGAGTTTGTATGCTTTTTTTAAAAGACATTTGGTCCATTTTTTTACACTGAAAGAGTTTATCAATGATTGACACGTAGTCTCAGGGCAGAGGTCGCATTATACGTGCTGTTGCTGTGGTGACCCGGGTGTTGTTGTCATGGTGACAGGTGGTATTTTGGGAAGATGGGGAGGAAGGATGCGGAGAGACAGCTGCTTGGCCATGGCAACCAGAGGGGAACTTTCCTCATACGAGAGAGCGAGACCACCAAAGGTGAAGAGACCACACACACGCGTACATGCACACACACGCGTACATGCACACACACTTAGTAGAGGCTTACTGCTCAAAACGCACTTTCTTTTTAACTTTTGCCTCTCCCCCACTCTATGACTCTTCCTCCACTCCTGCCCTCCCTTCTTTTTACAGGTGCTTACTCTCTGTCTATCCGTGACTGGGACGACACCAAGGGAGAGCACGTCAAGCATTATAAGATCCGCAAACTGGACAATGGCGGCTACTACATCACCACGAGATCACAGTTTGACACCGTGCAGCAGCTGGTGGAGCACTACACAGGTAAAACGTGTAAACATATGCGCAAGGACACGGATTCGTCCTCTCTTTTCTTCTCCTTCTACAGAGTAAAGAAATTGTTTGAAGTTGTGTTTCATTTTGCTGTTTCAAAGTTTGAGCTTCTTCTTAAATTTGTTTTGATTTATTGTTGTTCTCTGCTCAACTGCAAGAGAGAATTTAAGTCTCATTCTGTCTCCTCTTAATTTATACTTTGACTTTTAGTGTCTTGTCAAGCTTTGCTCAGAGTTTGTCAAACAAACAGGGTTCACACCCTCCACTTCCTCTGCTCTCTCTCAGTGTTAATCTGCCCTCTAGTGGCTTGTGCTGCACATACTGCAGAGCAACCACTCTGCAGTATGTGCACTTCAGATGTCATTAAAAGCAACCTAAGAGATTTTGACACATTTGATTGACAAGACTTTTTTGCCACTACATATCAGTGCTTTTTTTGTATCTGTATGTGATACTGCTTCTCAGAATGTGTGTTTTAAAGTGTGTTTTGCTGAATTTTCGTTGTGTCTTTGTGCTTCAGTTTTTGGTTTATTTGTCAGTTGCAAAATGAGCAACCTGCCTTGTTTTTTCTTAATCTCTGCATTTGCTGCCTTTTCTCTGTTTTCTTTTTCTCTTGTTTCCTTCCTTTTTTCCTTTGCCTGCTTGTTTGTCTCTCCTCTCTCTCTCAGAGAGAGCAGCGGGACTGTGCTGCCGTTTGATTGGCAGCTGTAAGCGGGGCATGCCTAAGCTGGCTGATTTATCGGTGAAGACCAAGGATATGTGGGAGATTCCTCGTGAATCCCTCCAGCTGATTAAGAAACTGGGCAACGGCCAGTTTGGAGAAGTCTGGATGGGTAGGACTGTTGGGACTGTGTTGCAGGGGGGGAAGGTGACAGCGGGAGCAAACCTGGATAAAAAAAGGATTAAAACAGGAGAAGGTACATTCTGTATAGTATATCTGAGTCCAGGCTGTGTTCAGTTGACAAGAACATCAGTAAGGATTTCTGGTGTAAAGACACCTGCGTGCTCACATACAGATACACTATAAATCTCTGTTTATCTGTTTGTGTTGTTCAGAGTGTCTGCCTTTAGCTGCAACGAAAATACCTGTGGATTGGACCACATAAACTTAGCCAACACACACGTAGTTGTTAGCTGTAGTCTGGACCAGTTTTTAAAATATGTGTGTTGAATAAATAATGCAGCCGTGAAACAAATCCTTAAAAAAAAATCCTTGTATGTGATAAAAATTACACAGAGGTTGTGTTTTACATCCAGGTGTGCAGAGCTGTGCTCTTCCTCCCCTGTTCTTGCATGTGCATGTTTCATCATCTCACCTCATCTCTTTGTCACCCCCCCAACCCATCTTTCTTCCATCTTTCCACCCATCACTACACTTTTTTTCTCCCATACTCCATCACCCACTCCTCCCTCTTCATTTCTCTTTTCCTACATCTCCACCCTCCTTTGCCCCTCCCTCCCTCCCCCCGCCTAACAGGCACTAATGACGGGCTGTGTTATTACCTGACCAAGCCCTGCCCCAACTCCACCCCGCTCACCATGGGCCTTGGGCGGGACGCCTGGGAGGTGTCCAGGGAAACGCTGTCCATGCAAAGGAAGCTGGGGCAGGGCTGCTTCGGGGACGTGTGGATGGGTGAGACTGACACCTCCGACCTGTGACACCCTCTGCGGGCTTAGAGGGAAAACTGTCTGTCCAGCATCGTCCTCTGCAGTGTCCGTTACTGTCCTGTGGCAAAGACTGTTAATAGTACTCTGGCTGTGGCTGACTATCCTTATTTATGTCAGGTTATGTTAGGATGTGCATATTTAGAATTACACCTAATACCAATTTATTGCCAAAGTTGTCGTACAATTTCCCTGACTAAATCCCAGTGTGAGTTTCTGAGTCGTACAGAGTTTCTCCCTGAAGCCAGCTGAGCTCTGTGCCTATCCATGTAACTCAGGTGCTGCTGGTGTTGATGTAAGACCAGTAAACCTCCCTCCCTCCCTCTCGTCTAACATCACCCTGTCTCATGTCATGCATGCTCTCCAAAGTAACAATCATTTGCATGCATCAGGATTTTTACCGTGTGTATGTGTGTGCGTGTGCTCATTACAGTCCTCTGCCTGTGCCTGGACATGCATAGTGCCTTGTTTTTCTGTTTTTTATATTTATAGTATATGTGTCTGTGTGGGTGTTTGTGTCCATGTTGTATGTACTGTGTATAAAGACATTCCCTTGTTAGTGTGCCAGAAAAATAGGTGTGTATGCTTGCACAGTATGTATATGTCTGTGTCCATGTAATATGTGTGTGTATTAACTTGCCCTTGTCTGTATGCCAGGCATGTGGAACGGCACCACCAAGGTAGCAGTGAAGACTCTGAAGCCGGGAACCATGTCCCCTGAGGCCTTCCTGGAGGAGGCTCAGATCATGAAGAGACTCCGCCACGACAAGCTGGTGCAGCTTTACGCTGTTGTGTCTGAGGAGCCCATCTACATTATCACTGAGTTCATGAGCCAAGGTATCAGGCTGTGTAAACTGTCACGCCTGTGACATACTGTAGGTGCAGTGTGAATGGCTGCTGTTAGATAGAGACCTTAATGACTCTGAAAAGAGAGCTCCTCTGAAATTGGACCTAGAGAGTGTGTCTTTTTTTTAAATGAGAAGTGTAGTTTGATGAAACTATAAATCATTGAGAGAGAGCACATCTCCACCAAGGCAGCGCTGTCCTCCTGATTTGTTATTTTAATAACAGAATATATTTGAGAAATACTTTAAATACATCCTGGATCCGGACCTGTACCAAGAAATAATCACTTGTTCGTTGCCCCCGTGGCGTAACTTTTCCACCAATTTAAAAACTGTCAGCAAATTTGAGATATCCTGCTCAGCATGAAAAAGATAAACAAACACTAATGAACATATTAACTTTTTGGCAGAGATAATAATTATTAATTTTGAAAAATTTGAAAAAAGGCAAAAGAAATTTGGCAGAAGAGTGGTGGTGTGACCAGAGAGACTTTTCTTAAATTGGAAGACCAGAGTTAAGACATGGGGCCTCCCTGTGGAGGTGGCCGGAAGCAGGCAAAATATTAATTCAATATTCAAATGATACAAAAGTTGGAATTAAGATGTGTCCATGCAAAAGGAATTACAATTATTTACTTAACTGTGTCACTCTTTATGAATTTAGAAGCATCTATAGCCTAGCAGGTGTTTAATTGAATACATACTGTATTTTTTTCATGCCATGATACAGATAGTGTGATATGTGGCAACAGGTATGTGTTAACTACTGGAAATGTAAGAGATCTGTCATCGATTTCTTTTTCAGGAAGTTTGCTGGACTTCTTAAAAGATGGGGAGGGGCAGGGTCTGAAACTGCCTCAGCTGGTAGACATGGCTGCACAGGTCAGTTTAACACACACACACACACAGATAGAGACACAAATTGACAGACTAGAAGACAACACATACTTGCACTCCCTTCAGCTCTTTTTGTGTTTATAGATTGCAGCTGGAATGGCATACATCGAGAGGATGAACTACATCCATCGTGACCTGCGAGCAGCCAACATCCTTGTTGGAGACAATCTGGTGTGCAAGATCGCTGACTTCGGCCTGGCTAGGCTCATTGAGGACAACGAGTACACAGCCAGACAAGGTAACGGGATGTGATAGTAACTTGTGTGTGTGTGTATGAGAGACACGGACAGAGAGCCATGCTTGTACACTGAGATGATTGTCTGTCTCTGCCTCCATGCCTATATTTTTATACATAACCTGTCCTAATTATATGATTATGCATCTTCACTGTGTTGCCATGGTTTCAGGGGCGAAGTTCCCCATCAAGTGGACGGCTCCAGAAGCTGCACTATATGGACGCTTTACCATCAAGTCAGATGTCTGGAGCTTTGGCATCCTGCTAACTGAGCTCATCACTAAGGGACGTGTGCCGTACCCAGGTACCGGATGATTCATGCCTGTTCAAAATGTCTTTATCTAGTTGCAGCTGGTTTATTATCTTTGGCAGTAACATTTCTCCAGGATTAGGTATTTTATTTTCTAGCTACATCAAAACATGTTGCAGATGACAACAGAGAGTCAGAGAGTTTACTTACTTTCTCACACAGAAAAACAGCATCATAGCGCTGTCGGTCACTGAGCAGCTCCACTGGAGACTTTATAGCAGCAGTGCTTCAAAGTAGATGGAGAAGGAGGGAAGAATAGTTCTTAGTCTTTGTCTTAAGCACATGCCACCCTGCTGTGCAAATTAGCACACAGATCATGCCGTTTCTCCGCCCAAACATTCCTGGTTTTACTGTAGTTTCAAGAGTTAATTGATGCTGTAGTAAATCACAATACTTTCATTTTAATATACTGTAACATTAATACACTGACATCGATCATTGCTGATTGAACAACATATATGGATTAATAAATAGTATTTTTTTATGTCGGGTTTTCTGAAGAGATTTGAGGTGCAAGTTGTATCATTCCTTCATTTTAAGACTTTTTAAATGTGGAACTGTTGCCTGTTCATAATGTTATAATATAATTTTATTCATTTAAAGGAGATCTTTAATTACTGAGGTTAATGAGCTCTTTTACAGGACTGTCCTGGTCAAGATAGCAGCGCCTCACACAACATAAAACAGTTCACAGAGTTTACAAAACACATAAGATCAGAAGCATAATAAAAATTGTTAGAATAACCACAATAACTATGTCATGATAAGGAATATAAAAACAGATGTGTAGTAGATTAAAACTCTTAAAAGTAAGCACATAAAATAAACACCTAAATCCTAAAACAGATGTTGTGGCATGTTGCCAGTTTACGGGTGTTTAATAGTTGAATGATGTTGCGTCATCATGTGGCTCTGTGTGCTGATGAGCCTTCACTCTTTACACTTTATTACACATGTTCATTATGTTCTAAACCCTAAAGCAGTTCATAATGTTATTTAAAGATGATTCCTATTTTTGAAATTATTCTGCCAAGGTTGGAAGTTTGTTTTCTCCTCCAGTTGCAGCCATATTGTGACATGTGCTTAGATGTTTTTGAATGATTTTCTTGCAGTATTTAAAGTATGTTTATAGTGGTAATATGTCATCTTGGCATCATTGTGAGTTACTGTGTCACTCCCACCACTACTGTTTTGATGATTTCTGGGAGTTTTATCATTTTTAAATCCTTTCTCGTTTTATATTCTCTCCATATCCATCATATGTGTTGCTTTTTAATCCAACCCTCTTTCTCTGATCCACCCTCAACCTCTCCCCTCCCTTCTCCATCCCTTTAGGCATGAATAACCGTGAGGTGTTGGAGCAGGTGGAGAGGGGCTACCGAATGCCCTGTGCCCCGGGCTGCCCCGCCTCACTCCATGAACTGATGGTGCAGTGCTGGAGGCGGGAGGCCGATGAGAGGCACACTTTCGAGTACCTGCAGTCCTTCCTGGAGGATTACTTCACTGCCACGGAGCCGCAGTACCAGCCTGGAGAAAACCTGTGACCGCACGCACACACACACCGGAGAGATGTGAAGTGATAACCGGACAAACGGAGAAAGACAGAGACATAGAAACATACGCACGAACACACTGAATGGCGTGTCGTAGTACATGTACATGCCTTTCATTGTGACACACACTCATGCACACAAATATTAAGAAACATATGATTGCCTTGTTTAATTGTTTAAAGACAGGTTCCTCCTTTTGGTCATGATCACTGCAGCCCATCTGGGACAGATCAGTCAACCATGTTGAAGAGCAGAGTCGGAGATCTGCTGCTCAGGCCTTGCAGTAATGTTGCTTTACTCTGTAACCATGACAACAAGGAACTGAAAGAAGATGTAGATGGTAGTGTTGGGGTGTGGGGAGTCGAGTTGGTACATGATCTATTCAGCTGCCATATATGTTCAGGTCCTTTGATTCCTTTTTCTGAGAAGAACGCTTTAGTAAGAGATAAATATGTTAAATATGAAAGGCTCGCAGGCGCAACAGGTTGTCAGACAACAGTTGGAAAATGTCAAAATGAACCTCATGAACCTGTGTAGTGTCTGAATAGATCATGTTCAGACACTCCACAAATATCTATGTAAGATTGAAGAAGATGGCTGCTCCTACATTACCTGAACAGATGTCTAGTTTTCAACCTTTTCAGGGTTTTTTAATAAAAAAAAGGCTGTTGAACTGATCCAAAATCTGTGTCCAAACCACCAACATGTGCCTAATTTAGTGAAATTAAGGGCTGTTTTAGATTTAAGTACCTTCATTTTCTGTGTTAGTCGGTTAGAGAGATGGTGAGGAATTGTCTTTGTTTGTCTGATAAATTGTATGACAATTTTGAATGAACTCTCTCTTTTGTTGTTTTAATTTAACTCTGATATATCTGCATCACAAAGACTCGTGTATCTAGTTAACAGTTTTAGTTTAACAGTTTAACAGTTTTCATCCATTGGGAGGGGCAGGGTGAAATGTTACACATAAAGGAGGAAAGTCAGTGTGGACTCTGGAAAGATAGTGTTTTTATTGTATTTTCTTGACAAGAATGTAACCTTTATGTTGAGATTCCCCTGTCATGTTATTGTAATAAAGATCAGATATCTTTGGTTAAGACAAGTCTCTTGATCCATGTGTATTTGAACATGTATGTTTATTCACAGGTAATGACAAAAACAAACACATGCACAATCTACATATTGTTTCCTTCTTATTTTACTTAAGTAAACATCTGACACTTGTGAAGGGAGTATTTCTACTTCATCTGTTGTGTGATTCAAGCAAAATGTAATATTTTTGTATTGTATTGTAACATCTGACATTTCCATTTACTCTTAAGAAAATGAGTAGATAAAGTATTTGCCCTCACCAGCAATATTGACTTATTAAATTAACCTAAATAGAAATTTTGAAAAGACTTGCCTTAGAACAGGCCTGAATTTTGACCTAATAATTTGTAGCTTTAGATTTTAACATAAAAAATCGTATCATATTATTAGTGTAATGGGCATCCCTGTCAACTATTGTCTGTCCTCCCACTCCCTCCCTGCCTGTGTCTCTCGCTCTAATCTCCGTC
Source organism: Thunnus maccoyii (assembly GCF_910596095.1). Classification (NCBI taxonomy): domain Eukaryota; kingdom Metazoa; phylum Chordata; class Actinopteri; order Scombriformes; family Scombridae; genus Thunnus; species Thunnus maccoyii. Next base: position 18,048,296 of record NC_056547.1, read on the forward strand.
TTCCTCATTCACACTGGTCCTCTCTCTGTCCTCGGTAAACTACGGTTCCCATAGTTCCAGAGGTGTAAAGTGAGGCCAGCTACGGGTGCTCGGATGGTTTTGACAACCAGGCACGTTGGAGAGGCATAGCGGAGACTGGGGCGCACGAGAGACAGAGAGCTGGAATTGCAGAGGCAGAGACGCACGGGCGCACGGTCGATTTTCGCCTCCCGCATACTGGGGAGTCCCGTGCCTGTCACCAAAACCAGAGCCCAGCGCTCGAGCGCAGTTATGTCAGCACCTTAATTGAGGAGAAGACTGTGAACAAACGTCTCTGCTCCTTATTTTTTAAATTTCTCCTCCTTTTGTTTTTTTGCTTTCCCATCTTTGTGGGTGCAGATATTGATGTGAGCCAGAGGAGCGGTTTTTTCCGTTGGCCGCACGAGACGGTGGCGCGCGACGGCAGGAGGACACAACGTTTACATTAATGTGGGAGGACTATCTCCCTCCGACTCGGGGAGCCCAGATGAGAGGGAAATGCTGCGCGCTGACGGCTGAAGCCGTCAAGGCAACTGCTCCGTGACCCGGGCGAGGAGAGGAGCGAAGCACCGCCGCTGACAGCCGCGCGAGCCGCCAGCCCCGCCAGCCAGCGTTGACACCGCAGCAGCTCCAGCAGCGCGAGCCCCCAGACTCTCTTTCCCTTTCTTGGTGAGTGCGCGTGCAGCGTCTTGTGTACACAACACCAAAAAATTGCTTACTGACCGCTCAGCCAGTTGTGCTGCGCACCTCTGGCTACGTTTCTTTTTGAGTTTTTTTTTTTATGTTAACCTCGTCGGTGCCGTTAACTGAGGAGGGTCTGCATGCGTACTGCTCGTGCTGCTGGGTCATCAGGGCTTTTCTGTGAGCATGCAGTGTGTGGTGAGATCTTAAGTGATGATGTTCAAACACACACACACACACACACGCAAACACACGCAATGTGATTGAATGTGTGCGCAATGAACTCTGTGTACCCACACCTGTTTTTCTGAGTATTGACAATATTCTCATCAATTAACCTCATTATCACTGTATAGAGCCCCTACATACAGTGTAGGCAGGGCAACAGTATACAGTACCTCTTCTGGTACTGTCACGCTGCTGACACACACACACACACACACATACACACACACACACACACACAGATCTTGTTTATCTGCTGTCTCCACAGTCTGTACCTCTGTGGTTGACTTTAACGGCTCTTTTCTCATAATGAATTCACATATCAGTGGCACATATCAGGGGGTCTGATGATGTGGACAGATGTTTGCTTTACATATTAACAGCAGACACTGAGAGTCCCGGTGAGCGTCCGTCCAGCTCCCGGGGTTTCCATCCCGGCAGCTGTCAGGCCACTTAGGCAGGACACAGCAGCGGCACATCCTGCAGTGGCAACAGGGCCGGTGCATGTGCTTAGCTGGAGAGACGCACCATGCTCATGGTGGTGATTATCAGCTCTTGTCTGTGGTTTAGTGAGGAGGAGGAGGAGGAGGAGGAGGAGGAGGAGGAGGAGGAAGGGGAGGGTGGGAGGGTGGGGGGTGGGGGGGGACAAAGGAAGAAAGAATGCCTAAGAAACTGAAAGAGAGGAGAGGGAGAGAAGATGAGAGGGAGAGAGAAGTCAATGTCAGTGTCTGGGCAGTGACAGTTCGTTATTTAAGGGCCCCTCAGAGACGTGCACAGGCTGCCCTAGTGCAGGTGCAGTTAGTATGCAGAGTGATGCTCTGCCTGCCTGCCTGTCTGTCTCTCTGTCTGTCTGTCTGTCTGTCTGTCTCACTCTCACACAGTCTCTCACTCTCTCAGTTGCTGGTTGAAGAGTGAGTTCTCTTATTGGTGGGTCCTCTTGGACATAATGAATAATTTCAACCTTCTGAATGCTGGAATGAAAAGGAAATGGCCTCACCTTGGCATGCAGCCGCTGTCTGTCAGACTTGTCTTGAGTGCATGGCCTTGTGTGGGTGCATGTGTGTGTGTGTGTGTGTGTGTGTGTGTGTGACAAACAGAGAGAATGTGAACATATAACAGCTTAGGCCTATTGTGCTTCCTACCTGTATGAGCGGGGCTAGTTGTCATAGCAACGGCCTTTTAGCTCCGTTGGTGTTCCTCCTGTCCTCATTGGCAGGGTCAGCGCACCTAACACACCACATCTCGCCTCAAAGCTCCGCGTGTGTGTGTGCGCACATGTGTATGTATGCACATGTGTACTTCAAACTGTGTGTGTGTATATGTGTGTGTGTGTGTGTGTGTGTGTGTGTGTGTGTGTGTGTGTGTGTGTGCTGTGGAAGTACCTTTTGTTTGCGCCTTGCTGCAGTTTGTAGGCGTGTGGGTTGATGGCACAGACAAGCCAGAGTGTGTGTGTGTGTGTGTGTGTGTGTGTGTGTGTGCACGAGTGTGTGTGTGTGTTGCAGTGTCACAAAGATATACCCTGCTGATATGACAGCCGACAGCTCAACCAATCACCTGTTTTCTCTCTCTGCCTATCAGCATGTGAGGTTGCCGTAGTCAGACGTCCTCTTGATATGGAGGTCGTCATGGAGATGGAGAAGACAGAATGGACACACATATTCATGTTTGAGCTTACACACACATGCACAAATACACATAGACACATAAAACACTGAGCAGTGTGATTTCTTTAATGACTACTAATGATTTTCTGGTGTTTTGGGAAGTTTTGAGTTATGTTCAGGATGGTGCAACCTGTTGAATGGTTAATATTTGTTTAGAGGAGCGTTAAGTTAGCTTGAAAGACAGAGTCAGAAGCTATATGTGGTCTTTTTGGTCTTATCGTTAATCTTTTACATCATGTTACAGACCACCACACATAAACATTGCCGCCAGTAATCAGAAACGATACCCTACCAGAGATCGAGTTTGTTCAAATGCTGATTCTCCAAAAACAATCTCAGGCTTCTTCTTACAACTACAAAGCATCTCATTTCGTGATTCTGGATTCTAGCTGTGTGCAAGATTTGTCAAATGCAACAAAGAGTTTTTTTTTTGTTGTTTTGGGTACAGATGTTTTGTTAAAGTCATCTGAAGATCATTCTGGCACTCCTCTTTGAACTCTTCACAACAGATATATTACTGCCATTCAGGAAAAAAAAGGGAATTTACACCAGCGTTGTGAATGAGTCAGGCCATTATTACTCAGCACTTGAAATGCATCCCAAAATACACAAGAAATTGATTCTAGGGCACAGATTCACATACACAATTCACATCAATTCACAGAATCTGGATGGATTGAGCTTAAAGTTGTCTTCTGATGTTATCAGAAGATACTTGTTCTAAATCTGAGATCTTATATTATACTGCATGCTTTCCACTGTCTCCTGTTAAAAAAAAAACAACTTTATATCCTATAAGACCTCTTATTTTTTAATATTTAGTGATAAGACATTTTCGGAATATTTTACAACTTTTAATATTTCACACTGTTCAGCGGGCTACTGAATAATTAGACATTACTTTGTCCTTGGAGTGAAGGGTCCTGTCTTTTACGACTCCTATTAATCTAATCATCACCTGAAGTGAAATAGCTTTCGCCACAGGCAGGTAAACATGGTTCAGCTCCCACACACACACACACACACACACACACACACACACACACACACACATGCACCCACACACACAGCAACCATTTAGCATTAGTGTAAGCAGTGTTTGTATGCTCCATTCTGTCACCTCCCACACAATACATTCATAAAACGGCTCCTCCACGCCAAAGGCACTGACTCAATAGAAGACATCTCCTTTTCTCTTTTTTTCTCGCCTCCATCCCTCTTTTAACCCCCCCCCCTTCATGTTTCTCTGCCTCTTCTTATCTCTTGTCCCTTCCTCTGCTTCTTTTTCTTCCACTTATCTCCCTGTTCCCTTCTCTCCCTCCTTTCCTACATGTCCTTACTCACTTACCTCCTCATTCTCCTCGTCTCTCTCACACCCTCCCCCCTGCAGGGCTGGTTGCAGCCGGTTTGAGTCTGACAGTGAAGAGGAAGCTTCGACCTCTCACCTCCGGAGGATGGAGGGAGGGAGGCAAGAGGAGAGGGATGATGGAGGGCACCGAGTTGGAGGAGAAGGGAGGGGAGGAGGGTGAAACTGCAAGAGGCGAGGGAGAGGTCAAAGAACAGGAGGGATTTGCGAAGAAAGAGGGAGAGGGAGAGCTGGGGGAAGGGACAGAGAGAGAGAGATAGAGAGAGAGAGAGAGAGAGAGAGAGGACGGAGGGGTCAGGAAAACGAGTGATAAATGAAGGGAGAGCGGCAAGATGGAAGGATGAGGAGGATGCGATAGAGAGGATGAGAAAGAGAGAGACAGAGTGTGAAACTCTTGTGTACCTCCCTAACAAGCTGGACAGAATCAGCTCAATTATTAAAGAGGAGCGAGAGATGGGGAAAACACGCAGACACACAGACATACACACACACACACACACACACAAAAGCATCTCTCGGTGTCTGGCACACAACTCGTACTCGCCGTCTCCCACACACACAAGCAGGTTTACGCACACACACGCACACACACATCTACATCAACATACTAACATTTCAATAGGCTTTATTGCATGACATTTGACATGTGTTGCCAAAGCGCAATTACAAAAATAATATGACTAACGCTATGTAGTCAATAGAATAAAATAGATAATGAAATAAATGAATGAAATAAAATAACATATATATAAGTGATCAACTTACACATGCACAGTGTGTCTGATGTTTTATGTATCTTCATGCTCGTGCGTCAGCATGTTGGAGACTTAGTTATCTTTGTTTTTAGCGGCGTGTGCGTATACATGTGTCTGGGTATGGGTGTTAAAAACAGTGAGTCAGAGGATAAGCAGAGACTTGTTAGTGATTCTCCTCAACACCCCCGACCTAACCCCCCCACACCCCCCCTCCCTCCAACAATACCCAATTTGGCTTCAGCGCCGTCTCAACGTTTCACCAGCGTGGCTTCAATGTCGTCCCATCAATATGAACAGATAATCAGAGCAGTAAGGGGTCTGTCTATAAATCCCCGTCGTGAATATAGTTTTCACCCTCTTCCCTTCCTTTTTTCTCTCTCTCTCTCTCTCCTCCCTTCCTCTCCTTCTCTCCTCCTCCTCCTCCTCCTCCTCCTCTTCCTCTCTTGCCCGTTCCACCCTTGTTTCTAGTTCTCTTTCTTCTTTCCCTTTTCCCTCCTTCTCTGAGGAAGTGTATGCCCCCAAGGGACGAAAAGATTTGCTACCTTCCAGGAGAGAAAGAGATTGTGTGTGTGCATATGTGTGTCTCTTGCTCTGTGTGTGTGTGTGTGTCCTCCACATGTGTGGATGATCGTGTGTGAGCGTGTGTGTGTGTGTGTGTGCGCGTGAGAGTGAGAACATACACTTCCTGAGACAGAGAGGGAGAGAGAGGCAGGGATGAGCGAGTGAAGAGAGAGTGAAAGCAGGAGGCTGTGGAGGGGGAGGAGAGAGAAAGAGATAAGAGAAAAAGACAGAGAGTAGTCGGGGAGAAGGGGGAAGATGGATGAATGCACTGCGCACTGAGTGTATGTATGTGTGTGTGTGTGTGTGTGAGTGAGAGAGATGGTGGAGAGATGCAGGTAGACAGAGAGGGACGGAAGGGCTTCTTATCCTCTCAGCAGAAGTCATAATTTCTTAGAGCGTGCACAGATGTGTGTGTGTGCATGCCTGATTGTGTTTGTGTCTGAGTGTGTTACCTTGCTCAGGCTTGAGGCCAAGAACCAGAGAGGTACAGTGGTGTAGCGTTGGTGTGCAAGTGTGAGCAGCATGTGTGTGACTGTGCGTGCTTTTTGAGCAGTGTGTATGTTGAGGCTGTGGCTGATGAGCTGTCAGTACCTACAGTTGGAATGTTCACAAGGCGGCCATTGTTGTTCAAACAGCCAGCAGCCTTCTCCTTGGCAACGGGCGCTGCAGCAGCGTCTCCCACAGCAACTGTGGAACAGGAGTATGGAGGGAGGAGGAGGAGTCAGGAAGTCAGGGCCGCAGCACAGAGGCCCCTCTCCAAAACACTGGCCTCAAGGTCTGACTGTGTGTCAGGGTCCAAGCATCTGGTTTGTGTGTCCTCTGTGTGTGAGGTAGATGTGCGTGACTGTTTTTATGTGTGTTGGTATGTGTGGTTTTTAAGTGTCTCTGTGAGTTCTCGCCAGAGTGACTACGTGGAGTGTCAGTGTGAGCGTGCATCTTTGCTCGCATTTGCGTGTCTCTGCGTGTGTGTGTCTGCTTGTGTGTTTCTCTCACTCTCTTCTGTTTGTGTGTACATGTCAGCCCAGTGTGTGCGTGCACCTGCATGAACTGTGAGTAGGAGCGTTTCTGCGTTTGCACCTAAGTGGCTGGTTTCATATTCCTGTATTTGCATGTGTTTCCAGACGTATCCCTGTGTGCTCTTGTTTGTGTTTTTGTGTGTGCACATGTGCACACTCTTAGCTGTTCCCAAGCGGTTGGTCACATGACCTGACTGAGGGGCGGCCATCAGCAGCACCATGAAACTGCCTGCAGGAGAGAGAGAGAGAGAGAGTGTTGGGCTGAGTTGAAGATGAGGGAGGGGTGTTGGGGAATGGGTGCGTGTGTTGTGGGAGAGAGACTGGGAGCGGGAGGAGGGGAGGTGGGAGGCTGGGGGGGGGGGTGCTAGAAAGATGAGAGAGGGAACAGTGAGTAAGAGAAGTGAGGAGGGGGGGTAAAGGAGGAAAAGGAAGGGGTAATACAGTCCTTCTTGTCTTAAAATAACTATAGCATGTGCTGTATGTTTCTGCAGAAACAACAGGAGAGAGACAGTCAGATAGTGAGACAGTCAGATGGGGGTGGGGGGGGGGGGGGGGTCCTGGTTTTGTGTTGTCTAGTGTTTCTAGCTACTTCTCCGGTCCCCTGTGTGCATCCTTGGCTGAGCCGCAACTGTATCTGGTTTGAAGTCTGTTTACGTTAGATTTCTGTCTCTGTCTGAACGTCTGTCTGCCTTTTTGTTTGTCCGCACATATGGTTTATGTGTTGGTCTCTGTTCATTTATATGCTTTGTGTGCGTGTTTGTTGTGTGCGTGCGTGCACATGCTTGCTCTTGGCAGTAGATACAGCGCGCACACTGATGATGAGGATCATTAGGAATTTCCTGCAGCTGGGGAGGTGGTGGTGGGGTTTTTTTTTTTTGGAGGGGGGGGGGGGGGGGGGGTTGGCAGTAGGATGGGTGGGATGTGAGTGGGTGAGAAAGAGAGGAGAGGTCAGATTGAAGGAGAGTGTGGGTGGAGGTGGGATGTGTTTGTTGGACTGTCTCAGTTTGACTGACGTGTGTGTGCATGAAGCAGCAGCCCACCAAAGCCCAAAGTTTGGCTCTGTTCTGAAGGGTCTTTGGTGGTAATTTCTGTGTAGGGCATATAGGCCCTAGCAGTGTGATATGTGTGTATAACACTCCTTGCCCCCTTGGCACACTTACACACACCCTGAGCTCTCAAACCACCCAGGCCTGTTGATTGGAAGGTTTGGATGTGCTTGAATTTTAGCTGTTCAGTGTTACTGCCTGTCGGGCTAAAATGCACTGCGGTCAAGGCAGGACCTTAAAACTTGTTTTTTCAGTGACTTGAATTAAAACTTTGCCGTTTGGCTGAGTATTGAGTAAATAGTGAAAACTTTTTCCCACAGTAGGAGGATAAATTTAACATGTCAGACTCATTTTAAGATAATTTCATCATCATTTTAAGATGTCTAGGTTCTGTTTAGGTTGTGCTCATGTGAAATGAAGGTTGTTCTCATGTTCTGCGATGCTGTTCCAGTTTGTTTCTTTTACCCTCAAGCTGATGTGAAATTATATCAACATGCATCAGCAATACATTTTCATTTAAAGTTAAGGATTACAAGGGCACTCTGGTGGCTTAGGGGTTGAGGTAACCAGGACCCGCAGCATCTCTGGTTCACATCTGGCCATGACCTTTGTTGCATGTCGTTACTCATCTCTTTCTCTCATAGTTTCTTGTCATGTCTCTGCTGTCAGCTGTCACATAAAGGCATAAAAATACTCTACTACATAAAAAAACTAATTTTTAGAAAATTAAAGGTTATACAACTTGTTATTTTACTTACATTGCACCACACACAGATGACTATAATTCATGGTTATTTGATTCAATTAAGTGGCTGATTTATTACACACAGTGTTTACAGTTCACACACTTGCCACTGAAAACATCTCATGGATGACTTGAAAACAGTTAGCCATCAAGTTGTCGAACACTTTTCTTCACAGTCTTTTGATTTATTTTTTATCATATTTCTTTTGGCACAGGATTTTTTTTTTTTTTGTAGAAGAAGTTGTGCAATGTCGTCTGGAGGTTTGAGGTTAAGGTTGCACCAGGGTTGAGGTGGTGTGGAGGAACAAGAGGCTGATGGTAGCTGAGTTTCTGCACGGTGTCACTCAGTCTCTGTGGACCCCCTGACCCACTTCCCCCTCCCCACCTCTCTTTCTATCCTGGCCTCACATACACTTTCTCTCTCTCACCCTCTCTCTGTTTTATCCCCCCTTTCTTCTTATCTGTCTAAACCTCTCTGTGGAGCTCCCCCCTCCTCCCCTCACCACCTCTCTCTCACTACCTCTCTCTCTCTCTCTCTCTCTCTCTTTCTCTCTCTCCCTCTCCCCTCCATGTCCCCCTCCCTTACAACCCCCCCACACCCCCCCACCCACCCCCCCATGCTGTTTCGGTGCTGCTGCCTGTCTCTTAGCAACAACTGCACACCCGTTAGAGCTCAGTGAGTGCTTTTACAAACACACCCAGGAAAACACACTCCTACACGCGCACACTCGCAGACACACACACACACACGTGTGCGTGCACAAACGCATCCACACTCACACACACACATAGGGTCTAGCTCCTCATTGAGGGTTGCTGCTGGCAGGCCAAGTGAGTCTGCAAGCCTTTGTGGCAGTGAGATAGATGAGAAGAGAGCAGATATGCTGTACAGCTACCATGTACAGAATGATTGTTCCTCTCAGACTATGCACAACAGGGCAACTGCCTAAACTGGAAAATGACAGGTTCTTGTCTCTGCTTTCACACTGGCATGTGCACACATACACTCTGTGGCATGTTGTGTTGTTGTTGCCTTTCCTCTAAACACACAATAGCACTGAAAACTTTTATGTGCAAGATCAGAAATTTCAGACAACACCATTCATATGAGAGCTGCTCTTTGTGAAACAGATTCAACAGATCATCATGTGGGAGAAGTGCACACTATTGGCTGTTTTCACAGAGACAATACTACACCACTGTGTGTTCCAAAGCGCCAGAGCCATTCACAGTAAAATGCACCAAAACACATTCGCTACGTATGACGGTGAATATATTGGAACGGTGACTGATGGATTCCAGGAGTGTTTGCTTAAACAATGAATCATAGTAGGAGCGTTTGATTGGCTGGCATCTAAGCCTTGTCAGAATGCCCCCCACAGAGCACAGTAGAGGGATATTTGCATGTGTGTCTTTGTTTTGTGTGTGATTGTGCAAGACTATACGTGTGAGTGTGTGTGTGTGTGTGTGTGTGTGTGATATGTATGTCTTTATGTGCAAATCGATGTGTGAGTGTGTGGGAGGATGTAGCTGTGGGGGCATATTTGCATGTGTCTTTGTGTGTCGGTATGTGTTGCTCTGTGTGAGTCTATGAGCGACAGTGTGTGTGTGTGTGTGCATGTATGTGTAAGCACATGTGCAGCAATGTTTAATTAAAGCATGTGTTCTTCTTCTTTCACACACCGGTCAGATGGAGGCTTAATTAATGAATGCTGTTAATTAGATGAGAGAGAAAGTGCGAATGAGAATGGGAGAGAGAGGAGAGGGAGGGTGGGAGACAGCACTGGACATAGGAGGGAGTGGGTAAGGGAGTTAAAGAAACTATGTGTAGTGTGTGTGTGCGTGTGTGTGTTCATCTCCATGTATGTCTGTCCCAGTTGTGTCATTCCTCAGAGCAGCAGAACATTGAGGTTGTTCTGCTCCATGTGTGCAGCCCTAAACTCTGCTACAGAAAAACTCTCGCTTTTCCTCCTCTCGCCTCCTTCAACTTTTTCTCCCTCTATGTGCCTGTCTTAAATCTGTCTGCCTCTGTCTATCCCTCCACTTACCATCATTTTCCTGTCTCAATCACATCTTTCATCTCCCTGTATTTCTGTCTCTCGCCCTCTCTCATAGTTTCTCACCCACTGACTCACTCATACTAGTCTTTCACCCCCTCCCTTTTCTGTCCCCCCTCTTTCTCTCTCTAACTCTCACTCCTTCTCCCTCCCTCCTAATCAGAGCCATATGTTGGAGAGGGAGGCAGAGAGATCTGACGGTGGACAGGATTGTGTTGTATGTGGAGAGTGTGGTACAGCGTTGGAGCCAGCCGTGCGCGTATCTGCGTGCAAGTGTGGCTTGTATTTGTGTGTGAATGTGTGCAAGCATGCAGTCACGTGTGAGTCTGATGCACGTGTGGTCCAGATTTCATAAGACTTCTGTCTGTTCTTGGTGTCTTTACTTCCATTTCTCCTCTGCTCTGTTTCTATAATCCTTCCATCGTTCCTGTCTTTCTGTCACCTTCATCCCTCCATCCTCTTAACACCTCTCTATTCATCACCTCTCTGCTTCCCCCTGGTGGCTGCGATTATTCACACATTCTCATTCTTATGCACCCTCAAAGTGTGGTGCTTTGTAATGCATTTGAATTGTTTTGGCAAATTGTGGCATGCAGTGTGTGTGTATAAGTGTGTATGAGTGTGTGTACGTCTCACCGCTACACCACAGTTACTTTTTTTAATATTTATTTGAATTTTACAAAATGCTCATTTGCCCAAATTGTGAGACTGACAGATCACAGCTCACTGTATCCCATACAGTACTTTATTCTGTGAGTCTGGTCATTACATACTGATGATCATCAGTTTATGTTATTGTGCGCACTTTATATCCAGTAGAAGAGAGTAAAGTGGCACTGGCTAACATGTGTACCTACAATCTGCTGTTACACATCGAAATGAAACACTGACTACAATTAGAATAGAAACATTCATATTGCAAGCCATCTTCCAAAATAATTGCGTCTGATGTGAGATGGTGCAGCCCTCACCAAAATACTGATTCTAGTCTGGTCTGATGCTTGCTGTGACATCGTGTACTAATCTCCTATTCTCTTTTTGTTTCCCCCCACCCTCACCGTTCCTCCCACCTTCTTCAAGTCTCTGTCCCTTCCTCTGTCTGTCTCTGTCTTTCTGTCTCTCTCTTTCTTTCACTCTAGCAACCATGGGCAAAAGACAGGAGCAGAGGGGAGAGAGAGAAGTATGTGAGCTCTCCACTGCAGTATTGATGACCCAATGATCCCCTGCAGAACAGAGCCAGTCAGGCAGACAGAGTGAGGCTCAACTCAGAATCAAAATCAGAATCAGACCAAACCATTTGGTAAAAGCAACCAGTTGAGCAGGATATGAATGGTAAATGTAATCTAATGTTGTAATGCTGCTGTGTGGGTGGCACAGTTAATACAATAGAGTGCATTACAGATTAGGTTTATGGCCCATTGCCAAAAATTGTGACGATCATATCACACAATCATAATTCCATCTGTGCTGTAAATATTCGATTTTCCTATGTACAGTATATTTGATTTCTTACAATGAACAATATATTTAGCAGCATGGAATTTAGATTAAATGTCTTAAATGCAACAATGAATTTAATTGTGGATTTCCTGTCTGGTTCATGATATTGTTTTTTTTCTGTCCATAGGTTCTTGAATCTTCTTGACAACTGTTAGAGGAAGACAGCCACAAAGACGAAAGACTAATTTACATACAGCAGAAAACATCCCTTGTTTTCCTACTCCAGTAATAACAAGACTGTCCACTGAATGAGTGGCTTGTCAGATCACCTACATTCAGGCCAAACTGGGGCTCCAGTGGGCTGTGGTGGGACTCAGGCCGAGGAAAAAGGGTGTGTGGGGGGGCTGGAGGGGCTGGATGGGCCTGAGCTCTGGACCAGGGAGCTCAGGCTCCAGGATGGGTCCCAGGCTCCCTCTAATGATGGACTGGCACCGGTGACCCCCGACCATTTTCCCCCCTCCTCTGCCTCCGCTCTGGCCAACGGCCTTCATCTACAGAGAAGGCTGGGGCACGGCCCCTGCCGGCGGAGGCAGACGGAGACTCACACTACCGCTGACACACATTTATTTGCAGAGACACTCAGAAACATGCAAACGCACATAGACCCAGATGTGCATGAACAGGCACATGTGGATAATTGTGGGAACATGGATATCAACGCACATACGGTTTCTGTAGGGCCAGAACACTCCAGAACTCTCTCACCAGAGGCCATACACACATCACCTCAACCCCTGTCTTTGGCACTTGGCAATCATCCTGCATCCACCAATCAGCTGACAGCCTCAGTCCTCACTGCAGAAACAGACATACCCTCAAATCTTTGTCCAGTCCCTATTGGTCCGAACCCAAACACAGGCTCTTCTCCTCTTCCTGTAGAGGCAGAGAAGAAGTATGCACTCCGCAGCTCTGGACGTCCCCGCTTCCCCTGTCACCTGCGCAAATCCTCCCGCCTCCGCCGAAGCACAGAGGATGGGGAGAAGAGAGCAGAGAGGGAGAGGGGAGGAGAGGAGGAGGATGAAGCATTAGAGGAAAAGATCTGGAGGGTTAAGGAGGAGGAGGTGGTAGCTGTCAAGAAAGAAGAGCATTTGTCTGTTGAAGCTGTTCTCCCTACTGCTCCCTGTCCTACAGACATTGCTCTTGCTCTCACAGTACCCAAACAGGTCCCTAAAGCTATACCTAAACCTGGACCCAGACTTGGCCATAAACCTGGACCTAAGTCCAGGTCAAGGCCCGCACCGAAATCGGTCCATAAAGCAGGTCCTAAAAGTGTCATGAAACAACGTCAGGCAGCCCAGTCCATCCCTCATCGTGCTACCCCTCATCTCCCATTTACAAACACATCCACCATCACTGCACCTCGGCTAACTGTGCAGAAGGATGAACCTGTTGCAGAGGTGGAGGTATCGACCAATAACCGGAGGCGTGGACGTTTTGTTGGAGTAAGTTCATTGATAGTTACATATCACTGTCCTTACTACTACTCGTTACTGATGTAACATACAATTTCATACAATATACATCAAATAGATGTTAGACAATTTGTAATTGCATGTTTTATTTTGGTCTCTGCTGTACAGGTGAGGAAGATTGTTGTGAAGGTGGCTCGCATTCCTGTTAGCCTTAGCCGCCGACAGAAGAGCTACAAGATTTCCAATTTGGAGACAGTTACTGGGACAGAGAAAAGCAATGATGGCAGTCTGGAGGGAGAGGCAGTTCGAGAGCCGACTGCACTTCTTCGCATGAAGAACAATGGGAAGAGTGTCATGGTGATGTTCCCTCCTGGAGAACTTCCTGTTATTCTCAAACGCAGGCGGGGACGACCACCTAAACAGGCTCTGCCAGGAATACCGGGAGAGCCCCCGAATACTGGGAATGCTGGGAATTCTGGTGGTAATGGAGACCAGCCAAAGAAGCCCCGGAGGCGACGTCGGACTAAGCTCCCTTGCCCCTATCCATCGTATGTCAATGATACTAATGATGTGAAAATGGAGTATGGGGATGTTCTGTCCAAACTGGCCTTTTTAAACCGCCAGCCCCCTGCCAGTGGCCGCTGTTCTCCCCCTCGCTGCTGGACACCAAGTGAGCCAGAGAGCTTTCATACCCCCTTGGAAAACCCTGGAATATCCACCCTGCTGCACCGGCTCACTGGGTTTAGACGCCCGCGAGGTGGCAGAGGAGGGGGCATTGGAAGAGGTGGGGGAGCAGCAGGGGGAATTGGGGGCAGTGAGCGCAATAAAAGCACCTTCAGTGACTTCTTTGAATCCATTGGCAAGAAGCGAAAACTGAGCCCCATGTCTGAGCATGGATTACCTAGGAAAAGGGGGAAGGGTGTCGGTGGAGGTGGGGTAGGTAGAGGAGGGGGTATTGTAGGAACTGAGCCTGGGGGAGAGAAAATAGTCAAAAAGAGACGTGTGAGAAAAAATGGTGCATTTAAAGGGGAGGGGGTCTCCATGGGGCAGGACTGGCCTAATGGGGCAGGTGGCTGGGGGGAAGAGGGGGGTATGGACAAGGAGAAAGGTTTGGGTGGGTATCAGCTCTGCGGATCCCCAAGGGGGGGCTTTTCCTCCTGTGAAATCGGGAGGGGAGGTGCCTATAGCAGTCCAGGAGGAAGCAGAGGGGGTGGGCCAGCTGGGGAGGACTCACAAGGCCTTTTTGCTGGATATTTCCGATCACTGCTTGACTCAGATGATTCGTCAGACCTGTTGGACATCTCCTCCTCGCAATCAAACCCCCGCAAAGCTTCATCCACTCCTGGTTATGAGCCATCCAGCCCAGCTACTGGCCAAAGCTGGTCCCCTGCATTCCCTAAGTGGGGTACCAAAAGTGCAAGTTCTGGGGCGGAGGGTTCAACCCAGACACATTGCTCCTCTGCCAGGCCTCCATACAGCTATGGCAGCCTGGCCCAAACATCCCCCACCACTTCTACCTATCCCAAATCCACTCCTCCATCTCTCTCACACTCTCCTAGCTCCCCCCATCCCGCCTCTTATGGCCACTACTCCTCTGGCTACTCCTCTTCTTCTCCTGCAGGAGTTGGTGCAGTGCCACAGAGATCCTCAGACTGCAGCTTTGCATATGGGGCTGGACACAACAGCGGCAAGGTAACCCCTGTTGGTCAGATGGGTTATTCTAGCTATCAGGCAGCCAAGAGGGGCTATAGTGGATATCCTGCAGCAGGTCATTCCTCCATGGTGCGGGGGGAGTCGACAGGACCCACATCACCAGGAGGAGGGTACATGTCTGTTGCCAAAGGTAGCCCCTTCAGCTCCTCATCTTCCCCAGAAGGTTTTAAACAGTTCAACTGCAATCAGTGGAGCTACAGGTAAATCACTTGTGGCAGAAATTAAAAAAATACTCAAAAACAAATACAATGAATTCAAGAGATTTCTCAATGGCCTTTTCACACAAAAATCTGACTTTGTATGAAATGATTTTAAATTAATGGGCAATTAAATGTTTTGCTTCTCTAAAAAGTGAAGGACAAACTAACAAAGGTCTGACGAAGGAAGGATCAAAGAGATGTGAATTTTTTTTAAATAAATGTCTCACTCCAGAACATCATTTTCAGTTCTGACATTAGTTAACTCAGGGCTAAAATGTACACCGTGGTTATTTATGTTATCAGAGTTTTCTCTTGAGATTCTTATTTCTGATTGGTGGAACTGCAACAAAGAGCAGCGGAAATTGAAAGATTTATCAAGTGCAGGGAAATTGCTCAAGTGCTGTTTGTGTGTTTAATGATTTGTTTTGCTATATTTATGTTTTTTTCAGACAAGGCTATGGTGGCTGGTCAGCAGATGGCTTTGGGCCTCAGTATCATGGCTACAGTGAATATGGCTCTAATGAGTCTAAAGACATCTTGGATATCTCAAACTACACCCCCCAGAAGGCCAAGCGGAATCCATTTACTGAAAGTCTTTCAGAATCCTCTTCTGACTCTTCACATCTCGGCTCTGCAGCCATTGGTTGTGGACCTACGTCCACAGGTGGCATTTACAAACAGAATGAGCCTGTTTCTGTTGGTGGAGAGGGAGGTCAATCAAGTCTATCCAGCCTGGAGAAGTTGATGATGGACTGGCATGAGAGTGCTTCAGCACCCTCCTATAACTGGAGCCAGAATGTCCTCTTCCAGGGTGGGGGAACCAGCAAGCCTGGCCGCGGTCGCAGGAAACGGACTGAAACACAATCAGAAAAAGAAGGGGGTTCTGCTTTACATTCTGATTCCCCATCCAGTCCCTCCCCAACACCCACTCCAGGACCTAAGCGAGGGGTTGGAGGACGAGGCAGAGGGTCTAGAGGAGGCAGAGGGGGTTTGTCTCCATGTCAGAGAGAGCGGCCATCAGGGGCCAAAGGCAGGGGCAAGGCTGCCTCTACATCGGGAGTGGGAGCAGCAGGGACTGCTGGAGGTCCAGAGGGGTCTGGGCTGTTCCAGGAGGGACTGGACTATTACAGCGGAGACAGTAGTAGCCTCTCTCCACTAGCCACTCCCAATCCTGCACCACCTTCCAGCTACCTCCAGGACCCCTGTGAGTACCCCTCCCCTTATTCTGCCCACCCCTCCACACCTTCCTCAGAGGAACGATATCCAGCCTTATATCCTGGAGAGTCCTCCTCTTCACTCTCACCCAGTGTCTCATCTCCTCCTTACCCTCCTAAGCCCACCCCTCCTCCACCCCAGTCTTACCACCCTGTGCCCTCTAGGACCTTCTCCCCCTCCTGCTCTCCTTCACCACGGGTAACACCCCTCTGTGGCACTGCACTGAGTCCCTCACATCGCCCCCCTCCAAAAGAATCACAGTTCTCGCAGTATGACTCCCCCAGTTACTGCAGTTCCCCCTACTGGTATGGACAGACATCCCACAGCGGCAGCCCAAGCCCACACTCACACAGCACACACTCAAACACAGCCGTGCACACACACAGCAACCCACACACAAGTCCTCATGGAAATACACATGGAAATCCGCTGGTTAGCCCAAATGCAAACACACACACACATATGAACCCGACTCCCCATGACACACACCATCACAATACACAACCCCATGCAAACCTGAGCTCACACACCAAATCCCATCCCAACTCGCACCTCCAGAGCAACCCCCTCTCCCACTCAAACCTCCACACCAACAATCAGCCCCACCACAATGCACACACAAACCCCAACACTCACCTCCCCTCCCATACACACTCCAACCCCAGTCCCAGCCTCCATGCCCACTCAACACCTTTGCTCTATGAGGAGCGTAGCCCTCCCTCCACCATGACCCCCCACAAGCGGGATCTGACTCCCCACGCCATAAGCACAGGCCAGCGCCAGGGCCCCTTGCCTCTCTCCCCGTACCCCAAACCTCCCCTTGACTCTTCGCCCCATCAGGAGGACACTACCAGCTACTCCCTGTCCCACCAATCCTACCAAGGCATGGGACACCGCTACCCCTCCCAGGCGGCTCAGGGCAGCGGAGTGCTGTGCCAGCTCCTGGACCCGACCAATGATGACAGCTTCAGCGTCACCAGCCTGTAACAGCAGGTGAGTTTATTGAACCAAGGACCACCACTGCAACTCCAATAGACCTGTGACAGTGTTTAAATGCTGAGGATGACCATATTTAATGATTTAGAAGACCTAGCTTAAGAAGCATTCATTGATATTTAATTGGACAATATAAAGAAGGACAAAAAGACTTAAAGCTGGGGGTAGGCAGTTTTCTGGAAAAGACAAAAACAAAATAGAAAAAAGCCAGAATTTAAATATACAGCCCTCCTCATGCAGCTCCCCCCTCCACCCCTCCTAAACCCCTTCCCACCAGATGAGCACAGGCATATGCACACGCTTTGTACACTACATGCACGCAACACAACAGTTACTGCACTCACTCACACACACAACTTCCTCTCAAGGCACAACAACCTTTAGTAAACAGTAAACGGTAAACAGGACCGCCTCCCACCTGTTTGAAGTCCGCCACAAAAGTAATGAGTGTCCCATCTCCCTTCTTGAATTCGAGTGATATCACGTTTCACTTCTGGGAGCCGAGTTCACTCCTACTGAAAGTCTCTCGCTCCAGCGTTGTTGATAAGATTATGCACTGTTCAGTTTCTCCTGCACTACAGGCAATAGTCCGATGATTGCACATTGCTTTTCATTCTGCTTTCTGTTGATATTCCCATCTCTTTTTTTTTTCTCTCCTTCTGCAATTCATGCAGTCCTGTCACTTCGTATCCGTCTGTATCTCACTGCTCGCCTGGCCTCCAAACTTTCTGTTTTGAAGACTCTGACCATGCGAAATGAGCACACGGGCAGAGTGCGCGTTTCATGTGGGCTGAATGAAATGACTGGACAAACTTATTACAGGCCTGTGACAGCCACAGATAACAGATTTATTTGATTGCTGTCGGGACGTAAAGAGAATTTCAACAAATATAACAAAAAATACTTCTAAAATAAATTGCCTACCCAAGCTTTAACAAACTAGTAAACTATTCCATCAATAAACACATGAAATTGTAAAGCTGTTCATTATTTGATATTGAATTGGATAATAAAGCAGTATTAGTAACAAAAAGGGATTTATAGCCTAATTTGCTATATAATTATAAAGGCTTATCTGATTGGTATATTGAAACGTCCACTTAAATGACAATTCATTAATTGCTTTTGCTAGATTCCCTAGGTTTGTGTTTGCAGATACTCAATGAAAGTAATAGGTAGATTTCAATGGGTTTTATGGTAGGTTGTGTCTCAAAACATGTTAAAGCTGTAAAAGTCCATGTATACTTGGAGTTTAAGTGTAAATAGGTGAATTAAAAAATGGACACTTTTAACAGTGACCCTCTGCAATGCAAAGGTTTACTTTTCATTTTACCACAGTTAAAAATGTAATATTCTCATTTTACTCTATCTCTCTTCATCTCTTTCTCTCTCCCTCTTTTTTTCTTTCAGGTGCATTCAAACCAAGCTTTTACAGATTTGCAAACATTTTTTTTTCTTTTTTGTTAAGGAAACTTCTTTGTGAGACTGTGAAATGAAGGGTGAGAATTTTGCTGCCAGCTTTGGACAGTAAAGCTTTAATTCTCCAGCATTGACAATCAAGATCAACCGCAACTTAAAACACCCAAGCATGCGCACACACGTAAATGCACACCAACACACACACACATACACACACACGCACACACACATACACACGCATGTGCAGAATCATTGACTACCTGAACACATAATATCATACATATGTATGCTGGAAGGAGGGAATGGCCAAGAGGAGCTGACGGATGAATCCCAGACGCTGATGGACAGAGACAAACCTATTGCCTCACCCCTTTTCTTTCCTGCTGTGATACATCAAGGACTCAGTTTCCAAGAATCTCATCAAAATCTCTGTCTGTATCTCACCAAATCTTACTGGTCCTGTGCTGTACATCTGCAGTATGGACAAAACAGGATCACACTGCTCTTTCTCTCTCTTTCTTTCCTCTGTCTGCTCTCAACTTCCCCTCCTCTGCTAAACCAGCAACCGTGTTCTGCACTCGACTCACTAACTCAGCATTTCTGTCGTATGCCCTAACCTGAACCGCATCTGAGCCCAAATCATCCTTTTAAATACCATGAGCCCAGCAACTGTCCTACTCTGTGCGCTCCCTGTGTTGTGTCCCATGAGAGAAAAGTGGACTAAACCAGTTTCTGCTCTTGAAATACCAGCATCTGTACATACAACTCCAGCTCTGAACCAGGGGCCGCCTCTTCACTCTGAAGGTCCGTCATCAACCTCCTCAGCGTTCTGCCATAGTTTCTCTGCTCGGGGGGGGGGAGAGAGAACTGCAGCATGGAGACTCTACATCCTGTGTTTTGCTGTTTTAACTACAAGGGAAAGAGACATTGAAATCACACAATGGCCCCAAAGAGACTCTTGTTTTCTGTCGGCAAATGTGAGAAAGATGAGGATGTGATTGCGTGAGTGCAGTAATGCATGTATTTGTGTGTATGTGTGCATATATGTGTGTGTGAGTGTGTGAGTGTATGTGTGTGTGTATGTGTGTGTGTATGCCTGTGGGGTCAAAAGGAGTGGGGCTCCCCAGACACCAAAGTCTTGGCGGGGCTTCATTCTCTCTTTCACTCTCTCCCTTCTTTTTTCTGTGGTCTTGTGTTGTTTGGTGGTTTTTGTGATGAAAAAAATTGTATATCTGTCCGTTACATATCATGTATGTATCTGAGGTGCAAAATATTTAAATACACATTCTGTTCTTGCCATTGGTAATCTTGTCTATAGTATAATGCTTCTTTAAGGGATTATGGGAGGTGTGAGCATGTGTGAGCATGTGTGTGTGAGTATGACACACACACACTAAGTATTGGGCTTTGCCCAGGCTGTCTGGGACTGTGAGCGAGAACGAGTTCAGTCAAGGACACAATTCGACAGGGAGTGAAAGGGAGGGAGGAGAGGGGAATGGATGGTTGGGAGAGCAGGGGAGGATGTGTTGGAAAGGAAAGAGAGAAACCAGACTGGGGAAATCAGAAAAGAGTGTCAGCGAGGTATTAAAGCCACTGAAACAAAATGTACAAAAATGTACTGTTTCAAAATTCTTCTTCCAAATAAGGAAATGTATTAAAGCAGAGCGTAAAGGCTGGCGGTACCAAGGAGCTGACAGAAAGGGACCCATGCTCATTTCTTGTCCTCACAGGGAAACTTGATATAATACAGCAAATATTGTACATCTGCAGCTCATGTGTATATGAGTGCGAGCCAGACAGAAAGCGAGAGTGAGAGAGAGAGAAAGAAAGCAGATGGGGGGAGTTTACTGGCTGCATATTGTGTACAGTTTGTCAACAGGCTGACTAAATAGACTTAGACATGGCCGGAGGAAATGTGTTTGCTGTGACATTCCACTGTATGGTGGAAAGGGACATGCACTGTCAACAACACTACATGACAAGATAGAGAGGGGGGGGGGGGGTACACAGCAAGAGCTCTCTTTAAGACTTCTCTTTTGTACTATTTTTTTTTTTAAATAACTGCTCTCAACTTATTACTTTCTATGTAAAAGTATAGCCAACTGAAACCCACAGTCTCAGCATGTTTAACAACACTTATACATGAAGTGTGTTGTTATCTTAACATTATTACTCAACAATTGCTGGTAAAAAAAAAAGTATTCAGATCTTTCACTTATGCAGAAATAGAAATACTACAATGTAAAAATAACCTATTACAAGTAAAATTCTTGCATTCACATTATTTAAAAGCACACAAGTGTTATTAGCAAAATGTAAATCTAAAAGTATTCCCTATCCAGAATGACCCCTGTCAGTGTTACATATATTATAGTGCTTGATTTTATTGATCCATTTACATGTAAGCAGCATTTCAAGGCTAGAGAGAGACATTTCAAAACCAACTTTATTTACTATTGCTGCACAGTATTGTTTATAACCATGCATCATATTTTATAGGTTTTGTATGTATAATTTTAATCCCCTAACTAGTAGCTGTTAAATAAATGCAGTGGAGTAAATTTCCCTCTAAAAAGTTGTAGGGGTAGAAGTGTAGCATAAAATATGTCTGTAAGCATTCAAGTAGCATATCTCAACTTGTACATAAAGTACAGTGAGTGAGCACAAGTAGCTAATTATAGGCCACAAGCAGTGACTGAACTCAATTTTTGCTTTATAAATAAAGTCACTGCATTACATTTATCACTAATTCAACAGTCACTGTTCATGCGGATGAGCTGCTTGTGCGTCGCTTAGCAACAGCTTAAGCAACCGTTAGTGAGTTAGCAACTTTAAAATCATTAGCTTAACTGTCTTGTTTTTTAACATTATCATGGTAGTTAAAAGTTTTTGGCCTATAAACTCAATATGTGATGGTGAGGAAAAGGGGGGCAGTGGGACGTTTTTAACAGGAATGTCAACACTTCGGTTCATGAGTTAGTTATTAATGGGCTAGCGTGAAATAAAACGTCAGTCTGTGTCAATAAGGCCACTGCTGACCGAGGAATGCGCTTCGTCATCAAAACCTTCCCCTGGGGGTAAGAAGGAGGCCGGGGAGGAAAGAGGAGGAGGGGAGTTCTCAGCTGGGACTTTCCTCTCTGCCCTCCAGAAAAAAAGTTGAATCACAGGGCACCGCGCCGGAGATGTTCCCCGGTGCCGTCACGGAGGAGGTATGCGGACCTGTATGCTTTGGTGCGGCCGTGGTGGTCTCCCCCTCCGCTCGGCAGCACTGCTCCTTTTAATCCCTCCGTTTCTCCTCGCGCTCCAGCTCCTCGTCGTCGGGCCGCGGTTACCTCGAGCCGCAGGGGTGGGGGTGGAGGAGCGGGAGGGCGAGGTTGCGTTTTCCGTTATCAGCATCGAACCGGAGAGGAGCTCACGCCAAAGGGGAGCTCTGTCCCGGCGACCGGATCCGGCGGAGGAGGGGGAACAGGAGGAGGAGGAGGAGGAGGAGGTGGTGGTGGAAGATGGGAAAAGGATGGAGGGGGCACGAGCATATGAGGACGAGAACGAGATGCACTTGCGCCAGGTAAGTAGCGCGAGACAATAAGTTTATTGAAATGTTTCTGAATGTTTGCTGCCAAAAAACTGATATTTATTGAATTACATCAAACTTGGCGACTTTTTGGGGGAAAGTGACAATCAATTTTCATTTTTACCAACAGTATATAGACTAGAATAGATGAAAAAACAATGTAGTCATACCACAATTAATTTACCTTACATGCACAATCCAGCATCATTTACTGATTTTAAAGTGAGTATAGCAGAGGACAGATAAAATGGCCTATATATGTTAAGATTAGGACTAAAAATGTGTGCTTTCTTCATCCAGTATATTCATTATGTTGTGTCTGTTGAGCTCCTTGAATTATTACAGACATGATGGAACAGGTGAGGGCAGGAGAGGAGTTGAGCACAGCACTGACCCTAGATCAGAGAGAGGTGACAGCTGTTCTCTCTTTCGCTCTTTGCCCTTCAGGTTACAGAGAGCTTCAACCTTCATCTCGTGTTTGTGTGTGTGTGTGTGGGTGCATCTGTCCTCTCTGCTTCAAACTCCTTCCCCTCGCTCCTCACCCCTCTCTCTCTCTCTCTCTCTCTCTCTCTCTCTCTCTCTCTCTCTTTCATTCTCTTTTTCTCTCACTGTCTCCTTTTCTGCCCGAGGCTAAACTCTCTGACTCATTCTAGTGAATCATCACCCCCCTCCTCCCCCCACACCCATCCCCATCGAGGTTGCCATGGTGACCACAGGGATCAGTCTGGGTTGGGTGGGGGGCTGTGTGTGAGTGTGTGTGTGTGTGTGAGTGTGTGTGTGTGTTTATGTATTACAGTGCCTCAGGCAAATATGTTACCCGTAGGACTGAGGTCAGAGTCTGTGACCTGCCTCCTCAGCACTCATACCTAGGGCAGGGGGTGCAGCAGACACACACATTACTGTCATTCCTATGCATTATTCAGCCCACTTCCAAATTCCCGTGAATCTGTTGGTATTCCTTGTACTTGTTGTATCGATATATTGATGTGTGTGTTCCTAGGTCGGGCCGAGACCTTTGGAGTTGCAGCAGTGGGCTGCAGACGAGCCATCCTTCTCAGCAGAACTCGATCGTATCATCACATATCTCACAAGGCCACAGGTAGGCTACACAGAACATCACATAAAACACAGTACTGCTGTCAAATGAAAACACATCCAGAGTCATTTACTAAACTGAAAACAACTAATTAAGAAAATTTACTCATCAAATCTCAGTGTGTGAAAAAGTGTCAATGTGTGAAATGTCTTAATGCACCTTAATATCATTGTTTCCTGACAGAATTTGAACAAAACTAATATTTATTTACTGTATATTGTACATTTAACTGCTTGAAACTTTTATGTTTTCATACATTTTTACATTTTTTAAATATATTTTACAGACTGCAAAACAATAAGACAGTTAAGCACTAAAGAATGACAGGATAAACAATTACAAACTCTTAGATGAAATCAAATATAAAGTTACTTATAAAGGAATTAGGTACACATGCATAGTCTAATACAAAGATTCCCAGACTTTTTGGCTTGTGACCCTTTAAAACAAAGTAATGCTTGTTTAACATCTCTAATCAGAGGTTGAATACGGGCCTGAAATGATAAAACTATCTAGTGTTACATGAGAAAATATTTAACATTGTAAAAGTCAGAGAGAGTAAACCTAAGTTTGTGTTGCAGAAATGTTTTCCTCCTTCTTTTCTGTCTTGATAATCATCTTGTGACCCCTTCACTTTATCTTGTGACCCCGTGGGGGGTTGAGGGTCGTGAGCCTCAAGTTGGGAACCACTGGTCTAATATGTAGGGCCCTCCCTGAAGGTCTCACTCCAAACTCATAAGGGACCTACAGATACTGCAGCCAGGAGTTAGAGCTTGCCAAGCGTTAAGAGTAATCAATAAAAACTTCTCTTTCTCAACTACTTCTTCTTCGCTTCTACGACTGCAGACTTGTGGGGGTTAACATAGCAGTAATACGATCAGTCAGGCGCTGTCAATATCCTGGCAGCAGATTTCTGCCAAATCTGGTGCCAGAAAGGACTTTCAGTTCCAGACTGGAAAATCCCGTTCAAAAGTTAAGACTTATGTAACACCAAGTTTTGGGAAACTGGCAAGCACAATAATATATTCACCAATTTAACAGAGTATGTTGTGGTGATTTTGTTCATTAATTACTTGGTACTTGCCATAAATTAAGATGACACTTTTGTTAAATAATTGTCATCTACTGAACCGCACATTTAAGAGTCTTTTTTTTTTTTACCAGAAAACAATTTGCTTTACTTAAAGGTACTGAAATGTTCTCGCACATTTATACAACTACTCCTTAAACTTCCTTTCTTCTTATTTGTATGCTAATTTCGTGTAAGCCGTACCGCAGACTTCTGTTCAATCCTTCTCATGTGAGCTCTCTTTTCCTGTCCATCCCTAGCTGAACTGCTCCAGGGTTTTATCTCCAGGTCTGGCTCAGGCATCACAGCCGCCTGCAGCTTCACCCGTCTGGTTGCTGTGCGCTGAGGAGTGGCTCCTTCCAGCTGCAGATACACCATGTGTTGCATACTCCTTCAGGTGCGCCCATGTATCTGTACAGTATGTGCATGCGCCGGCGATGCTTACGCATTCACATCGCTGGCAGTGTTGGAATAAACAATGCAATGCATATTTAATCATGCACGCAATAATCTTCAAACCGCCTCTGTGCTCCCCTGCCTCTCTGTCTATCTTTCTGTGTTTGTCTCTCTAGTATGGATGGGGGAGATGCAGACTTTCTAAAGACTGTTTCAGGGCTGGAATGTGAAGTCCACACTTTTGATCCCAGTAACTCCAATGCATCTGGTGGTCACCTTGGCAACAGTTTGGCTAGTAACCATGGTAATGGAGGTGTGGCGAGCCAGCACAAGATGTGGCTGGAGTGGCGGGCTCCAAGGAAGCGCAAGCACAAGACAAGAGGCAACCTGGGTAGTGTTTCTCAAACACTGGCAGATATCATGGCAGCTCTGGGACATCACACAGTAAGACACACACACACGCGCGCGCGCATGCATGCACATACATACACAGACATTTAGAGAAACCGTGCCAAACAAACATACCTCAGAGTCTTTTCACCCCAACATACCCAGAAAGCTCTCTTACTTGTATGTTCCCATAGCAACAGGGCTCTGCGCCATCCCTGGCTGCCATGGCAACAATTTAAGTGAGTGAATCACACACTGGCTCAGTTACATCGTGCAGCCACAAGAGGGAACTGCATACCTACAGTTTGAATATGCTGTATGTTAGCTGACACAATAAGGAATGCTCTAAGACATTTATAAATATTCAGAATTCATTTTCCTTTGATTTTCAAATATTTACATATACTGATTAGGTCTATGTTTACAAAGGAAAACAGTGAGGCAACATGATAATTGAGAGAAATAACATGCAAATGTACATAAGTCTGCGTCACTGACTTGTATGGAAAATGTACAGAGCTTTTTCACTGTTTTCTTTTTTTTATCAGTTCCAACAAATATATATTTTTTTAGGAAAAAGATCTTAATTATCTTTCAATTTGAAAGTAAAAAGGGCTGCTGCTTTTTGTGATTTGCTAATTTGAAAAGTAACTGATAAATTCATTATGTAACTTTGATGAGTATTGGATATTTATGGTATTTATTATTATTATTGTCCATTTATTGTTATATTAATCTCTGTTTTTCTTTGTCTTTTAGGTTCACTTCCTGTATGTTGATCTGCTCAGTGCTGAGTGGCGAGTTTTCCAGAGCTGGATTGAGTCGGGAACTTTGCAGAGTGTCCATCATCTGGTTGCCACGGTGCACCTGCAATGGGCAGGGTTTGAGGTGGGCGGAACCAAGGAGGAAGTGCTCCGCTATTGGTTCAGTGTCCTGCAGGGTCTCCAAGCCTCCGGACTGAAGCTGGTCCACAGCTCTGCAGGAGAGGGACACAGTGTCTTAAAACAGACAGTAGCAAACGCTCACAGCTCCTACACACTCAGCTGGGCCAACATGAGACACTGATACTCACACATGAATGGACAATGGTGTACACACATGACCAGACATTGTGGATGGCCTGAAACAAAAAGGAGAGGGTCAAACTTAAAATAGTTTGTGGAGTTAGACTTCAGGTTTGTTTCTGTTTTCCTGTGAATCAGGCACACAGGTCCTTAATATGACATCTCCATCTAGTGGAGATGAAAGGTTTTGCCATTTTATGTGTCTCCACCCTCAGAGGGAAATACTGTAGTGCTTGAACAGAATACTGGTTGATTTGGCAAAATGTGGAGCTGAAGGATGGATTTCTCTTGGCACAATGAAAGAATGTTTAACATATAAAGAATGTAGTTTTCTCACTGGCAATATAAGATCAACATAAAAAACACAGTTTATCTTAATATATCAATATATCATCATCATTATATCATAAAGGTACATCCTATTTTGCATTTATTTGATTGATACAGCTAAGATCCAGATGCTTGAATGTAGTCTTTGAATTGATGATTTACTGTATATAAGAACGTCTCTGTAGGCCTTAAAATGCTTTTTTGTGCAATAAAAACTGTTTACACAGAAGACAAGAAAATGCTTAAATGATAATGAAAAAATATAGTGTTTACTGTAAAATTTCTAGATTCTTTGCCATCATACTGATGCATTTTTTGCACTCTACTATGTACTGTATAATAATAAGAAAAACAATGACACCATATTATATATGTGCATTAATATCACAATAAACTCAAAATGAATCCAAAGAGCCCATAGTTTTATTTTATTTATCTTTTAACACCCTGATCATCCCTGGTAACAAGAGGTTTTAATGTCCTTAGAAGATAGGTTAGAAAAGATGAAAGCTGAATGTTTTCATGGAAATAAGGTGATTTTTTTGTTGCTTTTCCTACAGATATACATTGCAACCACATGCAAACCATACCAAATCATCTTTGGATATATATGGAAGCACAGTTATAATTCATGTCTTCATATACAAGTGTGTTCTGTATTACAGGCCTCTTTAAACACATGACAGAGGGGTGTAATAAATGCAAACATATTTATACATCTTAAACTTGATATATATATATATTACTAACTGTATGAGTGTGTTTCCAATAAATTATAAGTGTCATTCAATGACTGTGTTTGCGTTGTTTGTCAAAACATATTTGCATTTATTTGATTCAATAAGCAAAATTAAAGAAGTGGCTGCAACAGTGACTTAATTCCAACACAAATAAAGTTTAAGACCTACAACAGGCACTGTGCCGCAAGACAAGGCTATAATCGCTTTAATTGCCATCACATTGCAACAGCCAAACAAAAACATTATCCCAGTACTAGTATTTGCCACATGATCATATAAGTTTTAAGCCACTTAGATAAAATATTTGATCTTTACTGGATAAAGTCTTGATTCTCCTCCCATAAACCTTGTGTACTTCCAGTTTGCACGGGCTAAGCTAAGGTGAAGGGTGCACTTAACACTCGGCCCATACAGTTATTTATCTGCTTAAGTGCTTTTCTCCATAGTGAGTTCTTGTTATCTTCTTATTCATAAAAGGCCAATGCCAGTCATTCCTCGGACGAGTTCCAACTCGCTGGAGCGCACGTCGGAATGTGCTCCTGCCTCCACCCTGCGTTACGCAAATTGCGGCCAGATGTTTGCCACTAGTCAGGGCGGAGTTGCGCTTTTTACGTTGAATTTTCCACATCCTGTTCTCACCAAAAATAAGCGACAGGCGCGGCAGCCAATTAGCTTTGAGGAGCTCAGCGGCTTGACCAATCAGAAGTTCAGAATCCCGGGACTTGCGTGATCTGTTTGTCCCGTCCGCGTACTGTACCGCTCAACATTTCTTGTAGAAATCTTGAGAAAGGACAACAACCAGACTGTATAGAGGGAGCTTACAGTCGCTAATTTTGACGGTAAGTAAAGTATGATTAGTCAGTTATGTTTCCATGAATTGAAGGGTGTAAATATACTTTTGTTTGACTGTTTCTTCGAGATAAGAGGCGTTTACAAGTTACTTCCTGCTGTAACAAGGCCGAGATCCCCAGTTACATTTTAGCATATTTTAGCCAACCTAGCTTCATGTTGAGGGCGCTAAAGTGTAACGTTCATTTGTTTTGTTGTAGCTAGCAGAGTTAATTCAAGATATTAAACTTCTAACTAGTAAAACATTACTAGTTTCAGTGTGTCAGTTTGACAGCCCAGGGCGGCTGACTGTAGCTTGCTGCTGAAGAGACCACTAACCACACAGTGTGAAGCTGTTTTGTGCTTAAAGCTGTGGTTCAACCTTATAATGGAGAAGAGGTTAATAAACGTGACAGAGCTACAGTATGCTCCCTTTGGAAATACTCACAAAAACGTGGCTGTCATCCCCAAGGAAAAGGGGCAGACAACTTGAATCCATTTGTGTGATGACCTCACCATTCTCAACATGAAAAACTTGTAATTAGGCAACCAAAATGGGGAATAGGAAGCACTGCAGGGTATACTTACAGTGAGCTAAATTCTGCTTGCCTGCACTGTCTTGGTAGCAGGAAGAGAGAGAGTCTGCAGTCACTGCACATCTCTGTCATTTTCTGAACAGAATCCATATGGCAAAGATACTGCTTTGCGTGGGGGGTCGACATTAGCACGCACTGACTGCTATTTTTCCAATGTAATTTGAAATGTTTAAGTTACTGTACGCATAATGTCACAGAAATCATTACTCTACCAAAGATTTTTTTTAACAAGTTTTTATTCTCCAGTTTACTTCACATAGACCGGGTGGATTATTTTGGGGTCTGTGCTGAGGCTTTAGTTTTGCTTCTGCTTTATCCCTGTCTGGTTCAGTGTGTATTTATATATGTGGCTGGATGTCACATGAGCATATGACTTGTTCAGGGTTGAAAGTAACAATTATTTTTGTTATCGAGTAATTTATTTATTGTTTTTCGATTCACTGTTCGTACATAATTTGTCATGAACCATACCCACCCATGAAAAATACCCACCATAATTTCCAGAGCTCAAAGGGACCGCTTACAAAAAAAATTAATAATATCAAACAAAAAAACGCAGTAGATCCTCATGTTTGAGAAGCTGGACTCAGTGAATTTTCAGCATTGTTGCTTGATAAAATAACAATTAAAAACAATCATTATTAAATTTGTCAAATAATTAGTAGACTAATCAGACAGTAGACTAATCAATTAATTCTTTCAACACAAGACTAATTTGTATCACTGATCTATGTAATACATGGTAATACATCTCTGCCTCAGTGTTGTCTTATAGTCTCTTAATGTTTGTATATCTTTGGCTCAAATGACCCCTGTTCTCTTCCCCTCCAGGGTTGGGCCCCTCTACCCACCACACCCCACCATGCCTCTGGTTACCAGGAATATAGAACCGCGACATGTGTGTCGCCAGACCATCCCCACCAACATCCGCAGTGAGCTAGAATGTGTCACCAATATCAGCTTGGCCAACATCATCCGTCAGCTCGGCAGCCTCAGTGAGTGTTTGCAGTGTGTGGACAGGTGTCAGTGGTTTGTAACACGTGGCGAATGTGTGTGATGCATATTTGCATGTTTATGTGATGACTACAATTTGCTTTTACTTCTAATGAAGTTGAGATTTATTAATATGTATTTATTGAGCGTGTGTGCAACGAATATCTTCAGATATGCAAATTATACATGCAAGTTAAGCCCTGTGTGTGTGGCTGTGTGTTTGTAGGCAAGTATGCAGAGGATGTGTTCGGGGAGCTGTTTGTACAGGCTGGAGCATTCGCCATCAGAGTAAATACGCTGGGGGAAAGAGTGGATCGTCTGCAGGTCAAAGTCACTCAACTGGACCCTAAAGAGGAGGAGGGTAAGTATTCCTTCATTACCAATACTCATGTTAGTGTGTACATCAATTTGAATACAGCTAATATATATATTATATAATAGTCTGCATTTTAATGTTTAGTTACTTGTCTGAGAGCATGAAATAAATCGTTCTCAGTCTATTTTCAAACTGCAAATACACACACTAAGTGTAAAATATAATGTTTGAACATTGCTGACACTGCTAATTTAAAGAGAAAAATTGCTTAAAATTGGTTTGCCTGTTCTAAAAAAAAAAAAAAACATGGTAAAGATTTAGTCACTCTTAAAAAGACAAAACGTATCCAATTAACATTACTTTGCCAGCACCTCTTCTCTATGTGGACATTGAATATTCAATTACATTCTCTGTTCTTTCTCTTTCTCTTTCAGTCTCTCTGCAGGCCATCACTACCCGTAAGGCCTTCCGGAGCAGCCTGACCCAGGACCAGCAGCTCTTTACCAGGCCGTCTCTGCCAATGCCTGTACAGGACACCTATACAACCTGTGATCCACCCCCACCACTCAATCATCTCAGCCAATACCGGTAGGACTTGGCATGAATCATGAATCATATTCATTCACTTGAGCAAACCATGAAAGGAAAAATAAGACCACGTGCATGCACATGTGCACACGTGGAAGTACACGCAGGCATGCTATATGTTTGTCATCATTATGCATTATTCATATCCACCTCTTTGATACATATGCTTTCAAAACTCATCAAAGAGTGGTTCTCAAATAGAGGCTGGGCTGTAACATTGTGTGTCTGTCTTAATGAAGCTTTCTCCCGATTAAAAGGTGGAAAAAACAATTGCAGAATTTCAATATTTATGATGTCAAACATCACTAAAATGTCAAAATTGCTGCCATGTTCCTAAAGACACGTAGCCCACTTCCTTTAGTCTATACCATGCTGATGTTCTACAGTTTTCTTCTGTTCATCAGTCAACACGTGACAGAGAGAAAATAGATCTGACCTATTTATATGATCAGGCGGTTTTTTGTTTCACTGTTTCACTGTTTGAATTTTAAAATTAACACTGATCGTTTTGTTCTGGTCTAAAAAAAAAAAAAAAGAAAGAAAGAATCTGAAACATTTCATGTCAATGAGGATTGACCATATAAAGTAACAAATGGTTATGTAATATTTGGTTTAAATGGCTCTGTTTATACTGTGAGTATTCCCCTCAATTGAACGAAAGCAGCATTAGAGAAATTCTGTGGGTAAAACAATAATCATGAATGTCACAACCCAGTTGACACATATCAGCGAGATCTTGAATATAAATTATGCACGAGACGAGAGGTGTCATCAGAAGCAAGATAATTAGAAACCAGAACAGCAGGAGGCTGGGTTGGTTGAGGAAGAAATCTGTATAATCAGTTACCACAGCAGTGGCATCAATGATAAACCAATTATATTATCAAGACTCTTTGACTGGTGACAGTGGTTTTCATTTGACCTCAAATGTGGTAAATTTGTTCACTTTCATGCTTACCATGTACCGTGGATGTCACAAGAAAGTAGCGCTTTCTGTTCCTAAAAAGGGAAGTTTTATGGCGTGGTAATATTTTGACACATAAAGCGGATAAAGCTCTGTTACGTATGTATGTACATTAAGTGTAGCTGATGCCTAAAGGTATTTATAATGTCTATAAATGATTTTCTACAGGGAGGATGGGAGGGAAGCCCTGAAGTTTTACACGGATCCTTCCTACTTCTTTGACCTATGGAAGGAGAAGATGCTGCAGGACACCAAGGACATCATGAAGGAGAAACGCAAGCACCGAGTGAGACACGCATAAACACGCTCATACACGCAAAAAAATAAGAAACATAGCAGTCATCGAATTTAAACTAAAACTTTCGTTCTGATTTAGCTGTTAATCACTCTTGTCGCTGTCTCCTTTTCTGAGTAGAAGGAGAAGAAAGACAACCTGAACCAGCGGACGCTCAATCCTCGTAAGATCAAGACCAGGAAGGAGGAATGGGAGCGCCGCAAGATGGGAGAGGAGTTTGTGGTGCCGAAGAATGATTTGATGTAAGTTGAGAGATGGAGTGAGTTGAAGTCTCCGCAGGTTGATGGAGATGCGTTTTGGTGCAACACTACAGACTCAAGAAGCATTTGAGTGCATTTTAGTGACGACTAGGCAATAATGACTCAATGAATTCAAGATTACTTTCACTAGTGAACACAATGGAAGTATGTGTTTACAGAAAGGGCACTCGCAGGGTAAATTCAACTCACCCCCCCCAATTTTTTTTTTTTTCTATCAACCAATCTG
This sequence comes from Thunnus maccoyii, assembly GCF_910596095.1. Lineage (NCBI taxonomy): Eukaryota > Metazoa > Chordata > Actinopteri > Scombriformes > Scombridae > Thunnus > Thunnus maccoyii. The sequence goes on from NC_056547.1 coordinate 18,080,607, forward strand.
TACACAGTGATAGGCCAGTCTGTGGTATGTCCTGTATGAAAATGTTCTCTGGGGATTGGGTGTAGTACTGGCTGTCCCTAACAAATGGCAGTGAACAAACGTATGAGTCACATCAGGCCTCAGGGTTGTTATTTATTTTCATTGTAACACTGTAAACATGTTGAATAGGCATAAACATATGAAATAAATACCTAAAAATTATCAGAGAGAAAGAACAAACAACAGTAATATTTATTCTTTTTGTTAGAATTAAATAGAAAAACAAGAATATAAAAACAGAAAAAGGAAATAAATGTTAAAAAAATGTTAAAAAGAATATAAAAAGTGAAGAACGCCTACAGTATTTCTGTACTTCTGTGTTTTTAATGTGTGCACATTGTGTCCGCTGCAGCTTAATCAGTGATGCATCAAATGATTCACCATTTAATTTGTTGGCTTATTTGTAACTCAATCATAAGCCAGGCCTGATGCGGAAAAAACATCAAGCTGTTAAGTTGAATAGTGAACACAGCACTTTGTATTTGGTTATTTTTAATATGTGTGAGAACAGTTAACACAGGGTGCAAGTCACTATTTGTGCCTTCTGCTTTAAATGCATTTGTTACACTTCCTCTTAAATGTCTTTGGGGTAATTTTTCATAAGAAGTACATGGCACACAACTGCTAAGTATGTAAATGCCAAATATTATTTATTGAGGTAACTTATGAGACTACAGATGACTAACTTTATTTTGGTCAATAACAATGCATTAAATGTGTCTCAAGGAATTCTTCTGAGGGTCTGAATGGCAGTATTGGATCTGGAGATGGCTTCACTTCTGAAGGCCTGGAGCAGAGTACAGGCTCCTACGCTTATGACCCCGGCTCCCCTCTCCCTCCGCCTGGCCCTGATGACTTCCTGCCCCCTCCACCTCCAGACATGGCGTAAGTAGCATCATACGTACAAGCTCATGCATACACCAACACGCTGCTGCGCTACCATCACCAGCCATCATGTTCTGAACATACAGCTACACATGTACTGCGCAGCTGCTCCAAGACACATTGTCTCAAATTATAGGGTACAACAGCAGAATAGACTGTAAGCTCACTGTTCACTTTCAGCCTGTGATTCTTTTATGAACATGAGCTGCTCTGGTTGCAGCTGCAAAGAAACTGAAGGTTTATGGAGGGAAATTGAGGGTCTATTTTGCTCTTTAACTTCTTCTTTTATCACTAAGTTCGGTTCTGTTTTTGGCAGGTTTAACGATGGACAGTATGGTGCACCGACCCAGAAACGTGTCAGCGTACTGAGTCCAAACCACCCGCCTCCTGCTCCCCCAATGGCCTCTCCGCCAGCCAACTCTCGCCCTAACCTCTCCCCTCCCCCTGCACCTCCTCCCCCACCTCCACCCTCCGGCTTTGGGGTTCCCCCACCTCCCCCTGGCTTTGACACCCCACCTTCCCCTCCTCCCCCCTCCTCCTCTCCTTCCGCCTATCCCTCCCCACCTGCTCCCCCTCCTCCACCTACTATGTCCGCTGTATCTCCTCCACCCCCACCGCCCATGCCTACAGGTGGTGGTCCACCACCTCCTCCTCCTCCTCCTCCACCTCCCCCTGGTCCTCCTCCCCCATCCTTTGAAATCTCCACTCCCTCTGGTGGTGGAGTGGCACCCAGCTCTGCTCCTAAACCGCAGCCAGAACCCGCCGGTGATGCTCGGAGTGACCTGCTGCAGGCCATCCGACAAGGTAAGACACTACAGGGAACAGATCAGTGTAAAATGGATGGTGACAGTCCTCACTGCTGATTGGCTGATATACATCTGAAACTAGCAAAACAAGCTAGTGTATGTACAAAGTGTATTATATACTATAAAATATAGATAAAATGTGAGACCTTTCCGTTTAAAGGTGCCCTGTGGAGTTTTCTTGTAAACAAACAAAATTATATTTACATTCATTGGTTATGACCTACATGTATTGTGTGTATTTGTGAGGCCTTTTAAACTTGATCTCTGCATTAACATCTTTTTAAAACATTTGTAAAGCAGATTTTTAGAAATATTTTAAATCCTGAATGCTCTTCATTCTTACTTTCGCTGGTGCATACTACATTTCTTGGCATGTTACTTTTGCCAGCTGATGATTAATGACTTAGCATGAAATCTTCATTTGTGTGCATGACATAGACACAAAACAGGGAACAACTTGTAAAAACATTGCTTCATAGCACTACTAGTGGCCACAAATTCTATAGAGTACCTTTGAGTATGTTTTGCTATAATAAATAATTATTTTTTAGTAAAATGTTCAATTCTTCTACATTTACTTAAATAGAGGATCTGAATACTTCTTCCACCAATTACAGCTTTTATTGCAAACAAAGATTTCCTGAAAGTGGTATACATGCATTAAGAATAAAACCAGAAAAAAACAAGTCACGCACTCATCATAACCATCCTCACTAACTCCCTCTTAGGTTTCAACCTGCGGAAAGTGGAGGCACAGCGGGAGCAGGAGAAGAGGGATCACATCGGCAACGACGTGGCTGCCATCCTGTCGCGTCGTATCGCTGTGGAGTGCAGCGACAGCGAGGATGACTCTTCAGAGTTTGATGATGATGAATGGTCTGAATGATAGTTGTCCTGGTTTCACCTTCACTACCACCTTTGTATCTTTCCTCAGCTTTAAACATCAGAGTTTTACCATTCAGATTACATTCTGAAGCACCACTGAATCAGAGGTCCATATTTCTATGTGTGAGTTTGAGTGTATACTATGTACAAGTGACCTATTATAAATCACATTCCTTGACCCATTTATTCCTATTTATCCAAATTTATTCCTTTCAGAGGTGCACAAGTACAAAGATGAGTGTGTGTGTGTGTGTGTGTGTGTGTGTGCCTGGTTGTGTCCCAGTTTTCCATTGCTTCATTGGCTGACACACATTGATGTGAGTGTTGTGATGTGATGCACGTCTCTCTGCGATGTCTGTGCGTAAACACATCACATCGTCTTTAATATCTCTGTCTTTATCTTGGTGTCTATCAGAATCAGGAGCCCTGGCAGGGAGCCTGATTTGATCTGCTTTAGTATATTATGGCAAAGGGTAATGGAGAGGGAGTACACACACACACACACACACGCACATGCACACAACCTCTTCCATGCACAATATTTGTATGTACTCAGTGGAAAGACACACTGTGGTGTGATGACGTCAGAACACCCTAGCTCATTCATAGATTATAGATGATATAGCTGTAAAGTTTATGGTTTATATTACGTATTGAATCATGCAAAGATGATTAATGTAATACCTTTAAATCTTAAAGCACAGTTTTTTATCACTTTTCCTCTCTACACTTTTTATACCCGGTCTTTTTTTTGTGTGTGTCGTAGTCATGGGAACAATTGACTTGTGGATGAGAGGTGGTTGTAGCTTCTAAACAAATTCATAAATGTATTATTCAGTGTGAAAGGGTATGTCAAGTCAGACACCTGGGGTGCTAATGAGATCACCATACTGAGCATATGCAGACGTTTAACACATGATTCATTTTGTACGGGGTTTTTACTCTGTTATGTATTTCTCTCTGAAATTTTGAACTTTCCTGGGGATGAACGAGGCTCTGATGCTTTAATCACTGTGCTCTGCATAAAATCAGGCAGCCTTTTGCCTTATCCTGCTACCTGAGAGGGGCTTTTATACTGCAGTTTAGTGTCAGTGCAGGTTGAGCTCCATTGTCCACACTGGTCACTGATCAGCGTCTTCCAAAAATACTAAGTCAAATGTAGAACTGACTGATGTTTAGTGTGGACCATGTATTTTTCAAGTGCCTTTTGTTTTAAGTCTGCCTGTGTTACAGCACAATCACACAGCTTGCTTAGCCAAAGTTCTGCTTCTCCTGCCTTAAATTTCCAAATGATTATCATTATTTCAATAAAGATAGAGTGAATGACAGTGATTGTTTTTGTCTGTTTCTCTGTGAGAATGTTCGAATAGTGTGTATGGTGTGGTATGTTAAATAACAAGTTCCCAAGGATGTCAGTTCTTGGCAAAAGACTCCTCATGCTTTATCCATGACTCATCCTTTTTAAGTCAGCAGTGGACACCTTTTTTCACAGTACCAGTGCTGACTGTGTAGGGTGTGTGAAAATGAATTGAACCAGATAAAAGTTCAGAAAATGAGTAGGAGGAGAGAAAAACCTCTTGTATAATCACTCTATCCTCATACCAAAGCTGCTTCTTTGTAGATTTTAAAAGGATGCAGCAGGTACAGAGTGATGATAATGACGTTGAAGTTTGCTTTAACCACCTAATAATTTAGGATACAGGAATAGAAAGCACCAGGCTGTGTCTAATTGAGTTAAAGAGAGAGAGAAAGAGACACTAAAAGCCTCAGCAGCAGTGAAGAGAAGAGTGCTGACATCGCCTGGTAGAAAAAATCATATTTATTATTCATCGGTATAAAATATTCATTCATTTCAAAAAGGTTGTGCAACACGAACATATGGTCAGTACCTTTCAAGTGCAAAATAGAATCTCAAAGATCGAGAACATTGTGTATTCTAGACATTCAAGTAAATAAAATTGGGCTTTGGATCAAATACAGTACCAGTCAAAACTTGCATGCACCTTCCCATTCACTTCAATGTGAAAGTGTGTCCAAACTTTTGACTGGTACTGTATGTCATTACACTGTGATTGGCTTACAATTAAAAACCCATTCCTTCCTCTTGTCTTAAAGTGCCGGTCGTCATTAAATCCACTTTTGATGAGTGGGTACATATATAGCGTCTCTGTGATTGTTTCATTCTGGGGGATCCAGTGGAGCTACAATTGACTCAGGATGAGGCACAAAGTATACACAAAACAGTACATTTAGTCTTTGTGATGACAGCAGAGCTGTTCCAAGATGGCTGCCAGCCAGAACAGTTCAGTACATTCTGATTTGTAGAAGGGCCCTCGTCTCTCAGGGAAGTGCTGCTCATGTGTGTGTGGGCGTATGTGAGACTTCATGTTCTTGATTTGGATGACAGTCAATACAGCTGTGTGTGTATCTTGGCATACAAACTGATATGTCTGGCATAGATTGGCGAAGTTTGGCAGTCTACACGTCAACAGGGTAGTGTATGTGTGTGTTGTGTGCGCATCTGTGGGGGCAGCAGGCTTGGAGCAAAACCTTGCGAATGTCTTTGTTTCTCAGACTGTAGAGTATGGGGTTCAGCAGGGAGCTGCCCGCCGCCGGCACCAAGGTGGCGTAGGTGTACAGAGGAGGGCTGGATGCATCACCCAGCAGCCCCCAGAGGGAGAAAGGCATCCAGCAGCCCACAAACACACTGAGGACCAGGATCAACCGAGAGAAGCCCCTCCCACTGCTGTGTTTGCTTGCATATGATTGGTTAGAGGGAAGGAAGTGCCTCTGGGTAGCAATGGCGTGGGCGTGCCGCCTTGCCACACGACAGATCCCGGCATACAATTGCAAGGTCACCATGACAATCACCAGGAAGCCACCACACAGCAGTGATAGGTATGTCCGAGTCAGAGGTCGTGCTACAGAACAGGAATTTGGCTTGTCTAGACAGTGCCATCCCATTACTGGTCCTGCCCCGATGACACATGCACCCACCCAGACCAGCAGCAGGAGGACAGCGGCGCGGCGACGGGATTGGCCGGAGCCATAGGTGAGGGCATGGCTTAAGGACAGGTATCGGTCCAAGGCAACACCCATCAGGCTACAGAGGGAGGCAGTCAGTGATGTCACTAGCAGTCCTGAAGTCACTAATTCCGACCAATCACTGGGCTCCACGCAGAACAGGAAGAGGAAGTGCAAGATCAAAGCCACGCCTGCCAGGAGATCTGCCAATCCGAGGCTGGCGAGCAGCAGGAAAACAGGGGCGCGCAGAGAGGGGGTGGCCAAGATGGTGGTGACAACTATTGCATTTTCAGTGGCGATGAGAGTTCCTGAAACACACAGGGCCACGCCCCACACTGTGAGGGGCGGGACTTCATATGGAGAGGAGTTATCCACCTGGTCCAGAGGGAAGAAGGGGTCCATACCAGAAGACTCATCCCAGCCCAGGTCAGAGGTGTTCAGGATCATGGCTGGTCAGCGATCACACAGACACAACCTAAGAGAGAGAGAAAAAAGAAGAAAACATGTTGACATTAGCTCTGATGGGTCATTAGTGCGTCCCCATCTGTCCATTTAACAGCCTCTGTTGACCAGAAGCTGTGGTTTCAGACTGTGGAGCTGCTGCAGGCATCAGGCAGAGCAGAAGAGCACTTAATGGGATAACGTACTTTAGATCTTAATGCAGTTGATATAAAAATAGATTATCACTATGAGTGCATTGAGTGGCATTAGTGATTGTCATGTACCTCACTCTCTTGCCTCAGTCATCTGTATTGTTCCTTATTCTTCCAAAGTGTTTAAAACAATGTATTTAGTTATTTAGTAAATTAATAAGTATTGGGGCAGATATGTAAGCACTGAATTGACTAATAAGCCACAGATCTTTGTTTTTACAGCCTGAGCTAATTTAGTCCAAGTTTATCTTGTCCCTAGATGAACTTTAATGAAAAACATATACCTTGCAGTAAAAAATGGAAATGCAATTACATAACAAACAGTTAATTTACTCTGTGTGGTCAGGCTGGAAAATGCATTTTAAAAATGACTCATTTTGAAATTGTGCCAGTCAGATAATCAATTTTTTTGCCCATACATTCTGACTGTTTCATTTTCATTTTTTCAGAAATGAACCTGTTCTGTAATCATACTGGCTCCTGAAATGTCAGTGACGTCACAGTCTTAAATCTTACCAGAACTCATGCAAATCAAATTTAATTAATATGTAGGCTATGTAACAGATAGATAGAGTAACGAAAACATCCCTGTATCATTATCATTTTAAATGTAGTATCATTATTATTATTATCAGGCTATCATTAATGAAGCTCAGTGTTAAGCACTTCACTGTTTGCTCTTGGCTTTATCCTCCATCCACATATTTCATCACTTTCCAAACATCTTAAAAATAATTTATTGGGATGTTGTGTGGTTTAAGAATGAATCACTTTCAGATTTATTGTGCGAGCTGCAGTCTGAGGTTTCCCTCCCGTTGCTGTCCAAACATGATGTTCATCAAGAGGAACACCACATTTTAAACCTCAGACAGACTACATGTACCACTCAGTGCTGCTTATCATGAAAGATAAAAAGCTTCCACTGTTAATTATGCTTCACTTTGGCTTTCTGAGTAATTCGACTAGTTAAGAGACTTGTGCTGCCTGGTATGTTATCAGTTTGTTCTTGAGTACATATCAAAATGTCCTTTCAGCCCACTGAAAGGAAATTCATCAATCATCTTTTAAGATTTTGTTCAGCTCATACTGGCGGACTCGTTCTCCTCCCTCTCCTGTCTCAGACTGAGGAGGAGGTATATCCCACCTCCTGGTGCGGAGGACCCTGCTGTATAATACAATTGCAGGTTCATTGCACCACAGAGGATGTCCCCAACGCACGCACGCACACACACACACGGACACGCGCGCACCGCACAGTATATACATGCATACATTGAGTTATTCATCTTACCTTATTAGCACGATCCTTTGACTCCTTTGCAAGACTTTAATAGAACAGATCTCTTCTCTTTTAAGCTCAAATGATGGAGATGCGGTGATGCCTGTCCGTGATGTGATGCACGGTGCCAGTTTAAATAAGGAGGACAGTCCCAGTGTAGCTCACCGCTCCGCGCTCCTCTCTTCATCAAAGTTGCGTTAAACGCTCACTTGGCATCGCCTCGCATCTCCTCTTCTTCAATCTCTTCGGAGCGATTATCGGAGGCTGAATGGATGCTCTTGCGCGCGGACTCAGCCACAAGAGAGCCAGCCTGACGTCAGCGGCTGGGAGGTTCGACCAATGAGGTGCCGACGTTGCGGATGCGGGAGAGTATAGGGAGGGGATGGAGTAATTTCATTCAGAAAAATGCGGCATCTCTGTGGCCCCTCCCACTGCGGTTCACTCTTGCTCTCATTTCTTGTAAATAATGACCCCCACCATCCATTTCCAACACAGACTCAGACATTTTCTCAATAAGACCCAGGGGCCTTCTTGAATGAGAGGATATTGTTTGATGTTGGGCAGATCTCCAAAGTCTCGAGCTGTGGGGACAGACATCTGGGCTGGAGCTGTCCACGGTGCTGAAACGCAGCGCGATGACTCATGGGGAGATGTCCTGCAGAGCAACACAAATCTGTAACTTAAAAATATGGCTGCTTAAAAATATGGCATTGTCCCCCATTCCATTTATTATGATCATTATTTGTATATTATTGCTGTGATACTGTGAGTTTAATAGTGTATATGCACGGGGGGAAAAAGTTATAAGTGTGCCTTTAACTCAAAATCATTAAGAAAGCTTAAGACTGTGTCATGCCCATAAAGATGTGTGTGCTGATGTGGGTGGTGCGCAAAATGACGGATGAAATGGCTATTATCTAATTCATTGATTTCTCTCTCGAGCATCTTTTCACAGAAACGCAGACCCCTGCCTCCTACAGTAATAACACCAGCAGTAGGGAATCCGTGGCTTCCCCGGTTTGATAGTGAGCGTGGGTGCTGCAGGATGGCTTGTACTGTCTACGTGGTCACGCATTTCAATGCGCTAAACTGGGGGCATCTCATCCTTCCCCGAGCCATATTAGGACACGCTTCCTGCCGATAAGCTCCTCCTACGTCACTGAGAGAAAATCTAAAGTGCAACATTTGTCACCTTCAAAATGTCGCCTCTATTAGCGGGCATCTCCTAATTTATGCAAAATCCCACTTTCTTTTCTGCATTTTCCCATTTGTCTGCGATGAGGTCATTAAAACATCAGTAAGTGATATTATTTGTGGAATAGCCTGGTGATTTTCCTCGTCTATACATACAGTTCTATACATTGTGATGGTTTCTATGTCTTTGCCCTCTTATAGAATATGTGTATTTGTACTAATAAGCCGTCTTGACGCCCTAGACTGTAAATTGCAGCATTATCCATGTTTTGTGGCTGGTGTAACCATTTTTGCCAGCAGTGGGAGCATCAGTGGAGGAGGAGATCGTGTTCGACAGGACTGCAGAATATCCCCTTGTGTGTATGTGTGTGTGTGTGTGTGTGTGTGATCCACCTATACAATGTGTGAGAGAGCATATGAGATGTGGGAGTTCATGAGCAACGTCTGTGTGAGTGAAGGAGGAGGAGGAGGAGGTGGTAGAATTCATTGCATAAAGCTTGAACGTGTGTCGTGATACTGGACTCAATGCAGCTGATTTTGAGGGCTAGACCCGGGCTATGACTCAGTGCATTTGCATTACAAAGCCACACGTTGAGGGTCAGAGCATGTACTTTTTGTGCTGGTGCATTTGCATGTTTGTGTACAGGAACACATCTAGGAATTACGGACCGTTTTCTCAGTAGAGCATCCTGAGCCCCCTCTATTTCCACAACTTCTATCCAACCAGTACTTGCAGTTTTTTCTTGCACTACATGTCCAGATTATGTCTTAATATAGTTGTGAATGTGAAAAATGTGCCTCAAATATGTCATTGATTTCTGATCTGATGCAGCTTTGATTATGTAACTTTGGACAGATTTCACCTCACTTCTCACCTCTTTACAGCCAGTGAAAGAGCATTGCTGTGATTTTGTACCTCAATTTGGACATCGAATTAAAAAACCTTGTCTGAGTTGTTTATCACTGGCAAATCAACTGTGTTTGACAGGTGTGACAGTTGACTGGGCGTGCAGTACTTCATCGCTGTCAGTGACACATTTGAGGTGATAATAGACTATTGACGTACAGGCTGTCTACTGTACATAGTCACATGATTTCTGACCACTTCTTCATCCCACACCAACGTCACTATATATTTTAAAAGCATTTACGTCTACAGTGTGAAGAGCTGTCCATAATAACTACTGTATCAGACACATCCTTGATTACAATGAGTAATCTTTCTCCGGTTAAAATCTGTCTTTAGGAGGACAATGTGGCTTGAACCTTCACGGGAAAAACAGTGAAATTGGTTCCTGCTGGTTCTAGTTTATTCCCAGTGATGGCCAACCTTTGTATTTTATTTTATTGTTTACTAGAGACTTATGGCCTTAGTGAGGAAATGAGTTGTGATCAGTTTGGCTAAAGAGTGATTTTTCCTTCTCAAAATGCTTAATTTGACTGATTTTTAGGGGTATGATTAGGTGAAAATATTTAACAAGGGAAAAAAAAGAAAAGTCATTAAAAAAACATAATTTTGTGTTACAGAAATATATTTTATGGTAATACACCTTAAGGCTACAAAAGTTATTTTTAGTGTAGATACTAAAATGATTTCTCAGTTAATTTAAGACCCTGTGTAATTGGTATTCCTCTTTGTCCCACTATTGTTTATGGTGTTTGTAAAGATGTATGTGTGAATGCAGGTGTGTGTGTGTGTGTGTGTGTGTGTGTGTGTGTGTGTGTGTGTGTGTGTGTGTGTGTGTGTGTGTGTGTGTGTGTGTGCATTGCCTGCTGAAGTAAGCAGGTGTCAGCCCGTCCAAACCGGTGTGTATTTCAGGAGGACTGAGGTGGGTCGGCTGGTTGCCTGGGAACCAAGTTTGGGTGTTGCTCATGTTACACAGGTCTCTGCATCTCCTGTCTTTCTCTCTTTCTCTGTCCTAGCAAGGAACCATATCTCTCTCTCGTTGCGACTTTTGGATACACTTTTAAGGAACTTCCTGAAAATATTTAAATTTAAAACCTTTTTGTGCTAATACAAAGTCTGCTCGCCGTTCGGTGCTCAGTCAGAGCTGTCAGCAGCAGGTGTTCTGTGGCTGTCAGGATGCAGCGGTTGGTTTTGAAGGTCCTCTGCGCCACACTGCTGCTTGTCGCAGTGGTGCCCTCTGTGTATTCACAGTCAGGTAAGATCCACATGTCTTAAATGTGTTTATGTCTTTCCAACAGTAAGCTGTTGGGATGTTATCCTACACTTAGCCTCTAATGTCTCCTTTCCTTGACTCCTTGTCTCCATCAGAACCTAATTTGATCTCCTTCAAGAGCTTTTCTTGATAATACCTCTCCTTCTATTTACTGTGAAGATGGCTTCTTCTCCTGCATTTCTTATAAACTGACAAACTGTGAGAGGTGAATGAGATTATTTTCTTTGGCATTTCCTCCTTTCTTTTGCCTACTTACGTCATTCTGTCCAAACTAATGTGACGTCTTACAATAATTAAGCTGGCAACGTGTTCTGTGGGAAGATAATTGTTTGTCGGTCAGTCAACTAGTATGAGTGACACTTCTAATTGACTGCCAGTTGTGTCCCTCCTACAGATTGTTCTCAAGCCGAGTCATGTGACCTGTGCGTTGGAGACTCCATGCTCAACCTGACAGGCTGCGTCTGGAGGCTTTGTCCAGATGGTGACACGCGCACACACTCACTCACACACACACCTGACCTCTGATAGTAATTCAATCATCACAGCTGCTGTAACATAAGCTTCCCTGGTTTGTAGAAGATGACTGAATTATTTAGTATGCCAGGAACACAGACATGATACACACACAAACACACAAACACACACATACACACACACACACTACAATGCTTGTTCTTTCTGTCTCAGGTAATGATACAGGCATGTGTATGAATGACGAGGGCAACTCGGCAGACAACGCCATGAACTGTAGCTGGACCAGAGTGTCTGAACTGTGCACAGGTAGCAACAAATAACAACACACAATAAATAACAAACTATTTCTCTGCACCTTCAGCATCTCTTATCTCTTATACATGTTTTATTTCTCCAGTTGTAGAGACTGTTGCTGAAGGAGGAGGTGAAGGTGACTCAGGTAAAATGTATTGGCTCTACTCCAGCATCCCCCCTCCCAACCTCTTCCCTCTCTTTTGCGTCAGACATTTATTATTCCCATAAGAGCTGAGTAAAACATTCCCCTAAACCACTCAGTCATGTAGGTGTCAGTGCATTTCTCTCTGCTGTCACACAGTAAAGAAAAAAATAACCCTCTCTTCTTTCCCCTCCTCCTCGCCCTGCTTATATGCCATTTCACTGTAAACCCTTGAAACTCTGCTCCTCTCCCTCCAGGTGATGGCAGCAACCCAAAATCGACCTCCGAGTTCTCCCAGGCCAAGTTTGACATGTCAAGCTTCATCGGAGGCATCATACTTGTGCTGTGCCTGCAGGCTGGCGGCTTCTTCGCCATGCGCTTCCTCAAATCCAAAGAGCAGAGCAGCTATGACCCCATGTGAGTTTGTGCACGTAGGTGTCAGAGAACAGAGAGAATGTAGCGTGACTGTATCAGTTTAAGTGTGTGCATGTAAACGTGTCTGGGTATCACTGTGTTAAGAGGTTGGTACAACAGCAACATCTGGTGGCAGTAAGTGTGATCAACAGCGCCCCACATAGAAAGAGACTCACCTCCAACATCCCTCCAGATTGTATTTGGATTCTGATCACAAACCCCATCTGTCCGTACCAAAATTTGTCTCTGTCTTTACACAGAGAGCAGCCACAATGAAGACAAGATGTATGAAGGGCAAATGGATGAGGGTGGAGGACAGCAGAGCAGTGACTCATCCAGTAGTGACGACAAGATTTGACTTTTTTTTTCTTTTTTTTTTTCATTTTTGGTTTTTTCCCCATGTGTACCCCTAGGGGATGGGTGTGTTTATAAGAGGACATTTTTCTCAGAATACTGCATCGTTTAATGAGTGTCTGTGTATGTGTTCATTGTGTTCATATGGTATTTTACACACATCAGAGACAGTTTTACTGACAAAAGAGATTCACACCAAAGAGATTTATTTAACATGTTCAGCAATTGATTTTTGTGAACTCCTAATCTTTACTTAATTTACCCATTGAGTGATTTGCCTCCTAGTAACAACACAACTAGCTGTGTGGATATGAAATGTCTTCAAATACAGTGCAGCGCAGTCATGGGAAAGAATGATACAATCCCATGTAGACAGCAGGTCAGACAAGGTCATGACAAGCATTTGAACTTTTTTCAAAAACCCTGAAATAGATCAAAATGAGACCTTTGACCTCCATTTCACCAGATTTTGGCCATCATGTAAGATGACTTGTGTATTTTATTGCAGAGTTGCATAACTTTCTAGTGTTTTATTGAAAAAAATTTAAATATTTATGCATCTAATATAATTATTTCATATATTAACTTGTAGTGAGTGAAATAATTTAGCTGAGCCCCCTGGAGCTCCCCAGACCCAACTTTCAGGACCTTTAAACTTCATGAAAAACTACTAGTATAGCATATAATCTTTTTTATATATATATAAATTCAGTTTCACAGAAGATATTTTCAGTTTTGACTGCTCACATTTATATTAAATATATAACCTTCACCCTTTAATAACAGCTCAAAGAGAAGTAATCCTGTTTATTCATGCTAATGCAGAGGATGCTGGTAAATATTATGATGATTGAGCCGTTTGGATTTTTTTGTGATGCCATTAAAATAATATGTAGAAGCCTGCCAGCCTGTGCAAACTACTGATAAATACCTGTAACTCTGAATGTCACGTGTCTGCTTTCTTGAGTATGCGGAGTACAGCTTATCACAGAAAGAGATTGTGCAGTATGTGTTGTGTATTTGCTCATGCCAGTAGAGTGAGAGAACTGATTCGACAATAATGTGGGTGCGACCAGCGACGCATTCTGGGAATCTGCAGATAAGAATCGCCTATTAATCTTTAAGTACCCTATATACCACCCAGTAAAGATCCCAGCATGCAGCAAGAATGGAGCGCAGATGGAGGCCTTTAGGGGAGCAGCAGGGTGGCTGGTTGGATGCACCAGTCGCTGTCTGAGCCAGAACCTAAAGGCTTGAATAGGCCCACACAAAAAAGTTTCCCAACTGGGTAGACTATGGCTGTCGTCCAAGTCTGTTGACAAAGGACAGGACTGAATACAGGTCTTTTTCCACCCTCCCCCTTCACACACAAACACATTTCCAAAGAGAAAGGGAAGTCCAGCACACACCCACACATCATCGACACCGAAGTTGAGGCCGGCCTCATGTGCTGCTGGCTATTCTCTCTTCTGCTTTAAAACAAGCATAGATCAATGTTTGTATATGTATAATGTATGTGTGTGTGTGTGTGTGTGTGTGTGTGTGTGTGTGTGTGTGTGTGTGTGCGCGCGCGCGCGCGCGCGCGCGTAGCCGAGTGTGTGTATTTAGCAGGTGTGGACAGTGACAATAAAGTTACATCCCATCTCCACCCTGCCATTTGGTAAAACATCCGTGTGTGTGTGTGTGAGTCATATCACACAGTCAAGCAAACACACCGTATCAATCTGAAGCTCCAACACACACACACACACACACACACACACAGAGAGAGAGCCACTCTCCCTCTCTGTGTTTTCTGTTTGTTCCGCCTCATGCTCTGCTCACAGCTGAGTGCAGCCTCTGTGCGGACTGACTTCGCAGGGCGTGTTCACACCGTTTACTCAACACACAGACCACGACACACACACATACACGCACACACACACACACACACCGCACTCTGGACTACTTTTTTCCAAACTTTTCACAGATGCAACTGCCGGAAGCTGTCAAGTAAGGTAACAGTTTTGGTTTGACTTTTCTTTAAATGCTTTTCTCTCTGTGTGTGTTTTTAAATGAATGGTTGTTTAACCTTTGGTCCAGGAGGTAAAAAGTGGCGACAGGTGTCCTCTCTCTCGCGGTGTTCATGATGAGGAAAGTGCCGCACGGGCCTATATTTCCTAAAGGGAAACTTCATGTAGTTAATAATGACCTGACTACTTCAACAGTTATGTTATGAATGTAACATTAAACCTTTAAAATCGTCTCACCTTGTGTTAAAGGTACAGTAAACTGCAGATGAGCGCATCACAGCCAAAATCATTACAAAAACGATTACGCAAAGAACTGTAATATATCTTATGTCATGTATTACATACATACTATTACATTTTGTGGTTGGGTTTAAGTGTCAGGTTGTGAAAGTTGCAGTGTCTGGTTGCACTGTATCCTGTTTGACAAACTTTTACAGTAGAACCTCTTTGCGCATGCGTTAATTATTCAGCGGTAACAAGCCTCAAGGATGTGGACACACACTCACGCAAAGAAATTAATATATTACTGCAGGTTAGTTTGTTCCATACGCGTGTGTGCTTTCTTCTCTTTTTTAAAAACACGCCACAGTGACAGAACAAGTGATAAATGAACATTTATTTGCATTGTTGTTGTTTTATTAGACAGTTGATAGATGAGTAGAGCTGCAATGATGAGTCGATCCACAGAAAATATATGAAACACTCTACTTTGAATAATAATTCGTGTCTGATATGGTTTTTTCCACAAAAAAAGTTAAATGATCTTGTTAAAATCATTAAAATTGCATCTACTCTCGTTAAATATTCCAGAATCAATAAATATGTAAACATTTTTCATTTCAGAAGTTTAACAGCTGGACACAAGATGTCTCCTGCTTCACTGTAAAGTCCATTATCAGTGTTTGTGCACTGGAGACTTCAAGTTTCCACATCACACTTGTGTAAGTTGAAAGTTGGACCAGAATTGGCTATTTGTGATGTCTCAAATCTTGCTTGTAGGCTCACCCCCTTAAAACTAGATTTTCAATGAGCACAGAGAAACTTTCCACTTTCAGCAGATGAAAGTGAAAACAACCTTCTAGTGTCAAACTCTGCACGTAAATTATTCTGCACAGTGAAGTTCAAAAATCCAACTGTAGGAACAAGAAGAAAAATATATTTGAGTGGAGGGGGACATGATTTTATGCTTTTCTTTTTCATATATGATATGAATATTTTTAGGTTTTAGACTGTTATTTGGACAGAACATTGATAATGAAAATGATGTTTAGTTGCAGCCCTACAGCAGAGAGGATTTGAAGCAGGAAGGGATGAAAGTCATTGAAGCAGACAGGAATAGCTTACCTGACACAGCATGTGTCCTCTCCCACTGAGGTACCAGATCAACTGGAGGATACAGGATTTCAAAGTGTACTGAGCACAGTGTTTCCCAAACTGGGGAAGTTCTCCAAAGGGGTCAAAAGATAAATATGAGGGGTGTCGAGGTAATTTACAGGATAGGAAAGAAGACAAAAGATACTTCTGCTACACAAACTAATGTATTTTTTCAAAACATTTATTTAATGTGTGCTTGTTTCATGTGAAAAGTTGGATACTTTTACCTCTTCAGGCCTAAAAAATATTCAAATGAAAATAATCTGAGAGGGAAAACTTACTCTTTGGTGGGAGAACTACTAACAGCTATTGACATGTGATACAAAATTTTAAAAAGCTAAACCTCCAAGCTGCTGAAACTATACCAGTCGTACACTAGACATCATTTAGGTTTCAGTGCTTTTTAAAAAAATGTATCATAATGAAACAGCAACATAATGCATGTTTATTTTATACGCTGGTACGACATTAAGCGTTACCAGCAGGACACAGTGTAATTAGTGATTAACAGTCACCACATATTTATGTACTTCTCACTCAGGGATGGAGGGGGAGCGGGTTGACTCTCTTGACCTGAGCCACCTGACAGAAGAGGAGCAGTCCGCCATCCTGCAGGTCTTACAGCGTGACTTGGAGTTGCGTCAACGTGATGAAGGACGTGTAAGGTCAGAGGTGACTATTTATCACTTTAGGTGACAGTTCTGCTCTGTAATTAACACTAACATACAGACAGGTGGCAAAGTAAAGGAAAAACCAGCATAAAATGTCTCAGTAAGGTGTTGGACCACTACAAGCCGGCAGAATGGCTTCAGTGCTCCTTGGCATTGATCCTACAAATCCCTGAACTCGACTGGAGTAATGAACAACATTTGATATTTCCTGATTTGGAGTTTTGATGATGGAGAGCACTGTTTAGATCTGGTGACTGTAAAGGTCACAGCAAACAGCAAATGACTCACATCATTCATACTCATCAAATCACACAGTGACTCCTTGTGTCACTCAGGATAGAAATGTTTCAGCATCGGACAAAGGCGATGACTCAGAATATATTTGTATTGACTTTCAGTCACAGTTAAGTCAGAGATCATGGCAGGATGTTGATGCCTTAACTGTATCCTGTAGTACACGTGTAAAGATGCATCGACATTTGTTATGTTATATTTCTCCACTCATTAAGCGGGTTTTTCCTTTAATTCATCACTCATCTGTATGTTGTAGTTTAAGATAGAAAAAACCTCGTATAAATTAAGTTTTAATGAGTGCAGGAGCGATCTCATTGGTCGATTGAAACCTCTGGGAAGTCAAACAACTACAGCTATTCGTTGCATGTTGGCTAATCAGCAAGTTATTTTGCTCTTCTCACTGAGTTTTAAATCAACTATGAAATTATTACTGCCAACTGTATGTACAGCTAGAAATGCTGTTGATAGCTGAGCACATGGTCAGAAAGCCCCATAGAAACACTGATTTTGTTAATGAAGTCTAATAATCATCCTGTTTGTGGTGCTTGTTTTGATTGATCTTTAGATTGGGTCTTAGATTGTATCTGCAACTACTTTCATTATAATGAGGAGAGAGAGATTTTGTCAAGGACATTTAATTTATAATGATATATAGAGAACAGAAAAGCAGCAAATCCTCACATTTGAGAAGCTTGGCATCTTTATTTGATAATTGACTTAAATGATTAATCAATTAGCAAAAAAATTCTGTAGATCAGTTAATTGTTTAACTGATTAATTGTTTCAGCTCTACTTAAAATATCAGGATGGAGGATTTATCAAAGAGAAAAGAGTACGAGACATCTTGTTGTTGTTGTACATAGATATCAGGCAAGTGAAATTTTGAGAGTGTGTGTTTTCTTTACACTAAACTCATTGCGTGTCAGTAAGTTCCAGGACACCAGCGACAGCAAAAACTATAAAACCCTCTTGTTTGACATCAGCTGACTTTTGCAGACAGGAGATTGATTGTTTGCTTATTTAACTTGGCCCTGTGTCAACGTTACAGGATCCTCGAGCAGACAGAGACAGACGCAACGCGACTGCGCTCTCTGACGGGAGCATGGTTCAGCGAGGAGCGTAGCAAACGCCATCGCAGCTGCACGTCTGGCTGCGACCTCGTCCACGCCACCATATGCCACAGGAAGACAAAGGGCAAAGGTTATTTTTCAGTTAATGCAGTGACAATATTGTTGACCAGTGTGGTTGTTTCCTTTATGTAACAGGGATATCCCAGTGATGGCTCTGTGGTTGTTTCCATAGTAACAGATGTGTCTCTGACTGGACTGTTCAATGGAGAGACGAAGGAAACCTCTCACAACAACAACACATCTCCTGAGGCAGAGAGGAGACTGAAGGAGAGCAAGGATGAGGAGAGTGGAGGGTTAGTCAGGCAAAAATCACCTCATTAGTTGTAACATTTGTGTGTAGCTGCATTTTCCAATTTCAATTTGTGCTTTCAGGAGTCAAGGAAGTTTGAAACCGACACCCGCAACAAAAATTCCTGTCGCACAGGTCTGTGTGCGCATGCTCGTTTCTCTTTTCCATGCTTGAAAAAGTTTCCTGAATAATCATCTAAATATCAATAAATATCATCTTCAATTCCAGAGTCTGCAGCATAGAAGTGGTTCCTCCTCATCCAAAGGTATGAAAGTTTCTCTCTCACTGTCTCTGTACCTCGCCAGCTGTCTCTCATCATCATCATCATTATTATTATTAACAACTCATTGTTCTGCTGTAGAGTACGAAAGGAGAAGTAATGGCCACTCAGAGGAACCTGAGGTGATTATAACACACACCCACGTTCATAATTAACTACAACTTTACGATTGGTAAACACTCCCTTTGAATAGCTGCTATTCCACCTCCTGTCCATGGACTTTTACCTGAAACTGAGTCCAAATTTCAGTTATTTAAATATCTAAATCAATGAAATTGTGATTAAATATGATGCTGTATCTGAGAATTGTGTGTGTGCTTTTAGGAAGACTTTGACGGTCACAACGGGGACACTGACTCTCTGAGCAGCAGCCTGACAGAGCCAGCATCTCTGAGAACCAGCAGCTCTGCCAGCAGCCTTCATTCTAGCTACACGGTACACACACACACACATAAACACGCACGCACGCATACGTGCAGGCACACACGCACATTTGATTAATTGACCATCCAGCGACGCAAGATGACTCAGCTCAGGACAATGACGCAGGAGCTGATCTCTGTTCTACGTGTGTGTTGTAGCTGAGTGGAAGCATGATGAGTCTATTCAGCTCGGGGGATTTCGGAGTGGTGGAGGTGAGGGGCCGCATCCAGTTCTCATTGGTCTATGACACGCAGAAGGAGGAACTGCAAGTCAAAGTGCATCGCTGCGAGGACATCGCCATAGCACGCAAGAACCGCTCGGACCCGTAAGTGTTTAGAGAATGCGTGTATACATATACCACGACAACACTACCACATATAGAATCAGTCAAATAATCTGCGTGTGTGTGTTTGTGCATGTTTCACAGATACGTTAAAACCTATCTCTTGCCGGATAAGTCGAGTCACAGCAAGAAGAAAACTGCAGTGAAGAAGAAGACACAAAACCCAGTCTATGATCAGACGCTCCGAGTGAGAAACTCTCTCATTTACATATTACATAAAGTGGCAGCCTTCACAGAAATCCCCCATCTGCCACGTGGACCTCAGCTCTCCTCCACGTGTCCTGCCACATGACCCACAGTCTCCAGTTATTTCTCCAGTCTTGAAGATACCCTTTTAATAAATTCCCAACTTTAAAGTCAACAATGTTTGTATGGTATATCTCAACAAGTCTCTTTTAACTGTCTGACTCCTTCTCATCTTACAGTATAAGGTGCGTATCGGTGAGCTGCGGAGCCGGACCTTGAACCTGTCTGTGTGGCACGCTGAGCCCCTGGGGAGGAACGTGTTTCTGGGGGAGGTGGAGGTGGCTCTGGGCCTCTGGGACTGGACCTGCACACAGCCACTCTGGCAGGACCTGCAGCCACGGGTGGGGACAGAATTGACTCGCATGGAAAGAAATACACACTGAAGTAGACATATAAATTTGCATTTGTATTTGAATACTCCCAGATGCCTGCATTTACGTTTGTTTAGTATCTGTGTCTCTGTGTAGCAGCAGTTTTAGAGACACAGAATACAGGAAGGAGTGTCTCTTGTGTCTGGGAGAGCTGAAGGGAGATGAGGACATGCTGTGAATTTCAACTAAGGTTTTATGTAACCTTAATCTTCTCCTGCTTCCACACTTTTGCCTCTCTGCCCCTGTCTCTTTCTTCCTGTGTCTTTTCTTTTATCTTTTCTTTTTTTTCTACTCCCCCTTCACCTTCATATTACAGGTTCATTTAAATCCAGAGTCAATTAGCAATCGTGGGATTGTCATACTCTCTATTAAGTTCATCCCAGAGGGATTCGAGGGTGAGCAGAGCACACTTATCATGGATGCACATTATGTCCTACCTCAATACCACGATCACTTGAGTCTCATATGTTCTGTGTGTGTGTGTGTGTGTGTGTGTGTGTGTGTGTGTGTGTGTGTGTGTGTGTGTGTTTCTGCATGTGGTAAGGTGGTGGTCTGCCTCTAACAGGAGAGCTCCACATCTGGCTTCGGGAAGCTCAAGGTCTCCTATCCAACAAAGGAGGCACTATAGACTCATTTGTTAGAAGGTGTGCCAGCTTTGCCTCATATTTCCTGATCAATTTTCTGTCCTGGAAACAATTTAATTTGTAGAAATATGCAAAACTGTAGATGTCCATTATGTCTAATTTTGTGATTTATCATGATTCTCCATTTCACGCATATTTATGATCATAATATCTTAGTCTATTACCAGAATTACAATCTCAATCTTGAACAAATTAGTCCTGGTTTGGCTCATAATCACACTCTACACCCCTCAAGCTACATACTCCCAGATGCCAGTCGGCAGAGTGGTCAGAAGACGCGGGTGGTGAAGCGCTCCATCAGCCCCACCTACAACCACACCATGGTGTACGATGGCTTCCACACCAGCGACCTGAGAGAGGCCTGTGCTGAACTAACTGTCTGGCAACGCGAAGGGTTAAAGATGCACGTATTAGGAGGGGTTCGCCTTAGCTGTGGAACTGGTGAGACAAGTACATTTTGACAGTTTTATTTATGTTTGCATAAAGTGCATTGCATTGCATTTGCATATAATAAATAACACGTGCTCAGCCTAACTCTTTAGTATCATGTTTCAGGCTGGAAACAAAAGCTTGTAGTCTTTCCTAAAGTGACAGATTCTTGTTTTTGATGTTTTTGCTAATGAGCAACTGTTTTTTTCCTTGTATAAACAGAAAATGCATCACTTCCTTTTGAACTTTTCTCAAGACATGGATTAAAGTAGCACATATACAAGCTTTCAGGAAGCTGAAACAGTTGGCAAAAAAAGTATAAAAACAGACTTTTAGGTACTTTTAATTATGTCAAGATGTGGATTATGCTTTAAACACCTAGTGAAGTGGGAACCCTATTGTCAGAACACTGAAGATGGCCGCCCTGGTGGCTCAGGGATTAAAGCGCAACATCCCCAGTTCATGTCTGGCTTTGTTGCATCTCATTCTCCTGCTCTCTCTCCTCTCATTTCCTGGCATCTCGCTACTTTTAGCTAACAATCATAAAAATTGCCAAAAAATGTATTTTCAAAAAAACACTTCTACTGTATCTTTACTTTGTTTTGAAAGAAGCTGTCAGTACTGGTGATCAGGGACAGTATTTATTCTCCTGTGCTGCAGTCCTTGTGGTCTACACAGGGAGTTTTTTCTCTACTCATGATTTGTTTTAGAGGGATGCAGAGTACAGAGATTTCTCCATTTCTGCACCTCAGAAGGGCTGTTGTTGACAGTTTGCTTTTGTAAATGCCTCACTCATATGTTGATCTTTGGGAGTTTTCTATACTATAAATTAGTAAGTGACTGGAGACTTGATATGACAAATGGTTTGCAAGATGATGGATGAAGCTCCAGCATTTCCTGTTAGGGTGGTAAAATTCAGCTTCTGCGTCAAGATATGAGACATTAAAGCGGTCAACTGCCCGGTCGTTTTAGTTTTATAGTCAGCTTTGTTGATGGTGCTATAAAAGCTGTTCTCTGCTTCATCTACAGTGGTGTTTTGGAGTGGTATGGTAACAATATTTCAGTCCATTGCTTTACTGCATTTTGTCCTGTTGGCATGTCAAGCATTTCAGATGGTCGTGTCATCAGAGTGAGGTCATTTCTGGGCTCCTACAGAGCGTCTCAATGTTACCTTTGTCAGACTTGTGGCTGCTGATATCTGTCACATACTGTAAATAGCAAGATGGGGTGATGTGGGTGTCACTAGGTAAAATGTTTTCAGTATGTGAGCAATGTGAAAAACAATTACGACTTAAGCTAATTTAGTTGTTGTGAAGTAGTTAGCGTTGACAGTGCTATTTGTGTATTTGGTTTGGACTGTGTAGTGCTGATGATCTAAACACTGACAGAGCAACAGTTTCTGTCTCATTGTGGGTTTCCTGAAGGAAGATGATATCAGTAGAGTGATGTGAAGTAATGACTTCGATGAGGGTTTGCTGTTGAAGACTAGCACTGTAAATAACTTTTTTTTCATTATTGATTAATCTGCCATTACTTTCTAAATTAATCAATTAATCATTTGGTCTGTTAGACATGAAAAATAGTGAAAAATGCTCATTACAATTTACAACAACCTTTCGTGGCAAATTTTGCAATTCTACTCTGACAAAGAGGAACAAGACCCTCTCACAGTATTGTCACACTTTGTTCATGCTCAGAGCAGCACAAAGTTAGTTTGTAATGTTCACACAGATGAAAAACTGTTCACACCTTTTATACCTTGGAAATCTTCCCTCTTGTCAAGGCTGCTTCTTCCAGTAAACATCCTTATCTGGTTTTGTTCTCATCTAAAGTACTGTGGCAGCCTTGTTACCCTCTGACGCACCATTTTAGCCTTGGCCTTTCTAAATAGTTAACAGTTAGCAAATTTTCTGCTCACATTCCCAAAGACCAAGATAGACGTTCAATGAATTCTTCTGTTACATTGACAGTACTTCAGTATGTAGTCAAGCTAAAGTTGTCTCAGTTAAAGGTTACATGGTAAGATGCAGAATGATCAAACATAGTGGAAATTAAACATGATGACATGTGCAGTAACTGTATTTAAACATGTGCAATAAAGATATTCAAACTTAATTATATGTGTACAAATCCCAGGTGACGTCCTCAAATGTCTTATTTTGTCCAACCAACAGTCCAAAACCCAAAGATATTCAGTTTGCTATAATGTAAAACAAGAAAAAACAGCAAATTGTCACATTTGAGAACCTTGCAACCATCAAATATTTGGGAGATTCTTTGTTTTAAAAATTACTATAGTGATGAATTGATTATTAAAATAGATGCTGACTACTTCTGTTGATCAACTAATTGATTAATTGTACTCTTTTGAAGACAGATGTTCCATATACTTCTATGAGTTCCTGGGTTGGTTGGTTGGTTTGTTGTTGCTCTTGGCTGTGACTATGATTTGACAAAACATGAACACTGACACAAAGCCTTTTATTATAGATAATAATTATGTCTTACGCAAGAATAAAATGAGGAAATACAATGTATGCTCAGACAGTGAGCATGCAATCATGTAAATGTTGGTATGGTTTCTATGGCCTCATTAGATGAAGCAGCATTTCTCAGAATGTGGGTTGCAGATAAACATCAATGTGCGTTTTTTTTCATCGGCAGGTCTGAGTTACGGAGAGGCCGTCAGCTGGATGGACTCCACAGAAGAGGAGGTTGCAGTGTGGACCTCCATGATTGAAAACCCAAACCACTGGATCGACGCAACACTACCAATCAGAACTAACCTCACACACCGATCTCTCTAACGCACCTTGCACACACACACACACACACACACACACACACACACACACACACACACACACACACACACACACACACACACACACATACATTCATACACTGTTCAAATAATGTAATGGACTGAAAAGACACCCTCAGCACATTTAACCTTTCTGTCACAATGACACACATACACCTTATATTTCTGTCTTTCCTACATACAAACACAGGAGTCAGTAAGGGTGCAATATTGTGAATTAATGGTGTAGATTATAAATCTAGTATTTAGTTTTGAAACCAAATTTGTCTGCATATCAAATGTTTTATTGTATGTATTGGTTTAGTTGTTGTCTTATCTTACAGAAGTGATTTCATGATAGTTTATTAATTAAATATCAAACCTGAACTAATGAATACTTTAGTGTTCTTCATTGCTTACTGAGTTAAGTTATTATGTTACATCCTTTACAATCACCTGATTATTTCAGTCACAACCTTCTGAAATACTTTCGAGCATGCTGGAAAAACAGGCCTAACCACACTCACCCTGAAAGAACATCTATTCTAATTATTCAACCAACTGTGAGAGAGAGAGATAATGGAGAGATTTTTGTGTGTCATTACTGCACTTGGATAGGATAGAAATGGCCTGCAGATGTATATGTTTAATATTCCTTTTGATGTATTAGAAGACTACCATCTTGTGGTCATACAGTGTACCTATTCTGTGTACTTTTCATGCAAATTGCAGAAAGGACAATGAGGAATAAGGTCGAGAGCATCAGAAGAGAAGACAATGTAATGTAGTCTGTCCTCACTTAAACTGATTTACGTCATGTATTAATCTTCACATGCATCATTAATAAACAGGGGAGCAAAGCTTTTATGAGGGTCAGAGCTCCTGTCCAGCAGATGGCGATCTTTAAAAAAATAGCCTCAAAACAAAAATAAAACAGGAAGTAGAGCTTTGAGCTCCAAAATAAAAGCCTGATAAGGGACATGAGTTTGAGGTTTTTCATCATTGAATCTTTTTAGATGTGAAGTCATTTCAGTTACATCTTATTTTAGTTGACTTGACACCAGATGATGAGCTCCAGTCCCTGTGCTGTGCTTTATTTATTCAGCCAGAAATGTGTTTTTCTTCTTGTTCCTTCAGTTGAATGTTTGAGCGTCACTGTGCAGAATGATGTAAGAGCAGAGTTTGACACTAGAAGGCTGTTTTCACATTCATCTGCTGAAAGGGGAAAGTTTCTCTGTGCTCATCTTAAATCTATGCCTGCAAGTATGAGTTGTGACATCATAACTATGTTGGAGCCAATCAGGGTCCAGCATGCAGCTCACATGTGTGATGTGGAAACTTGAACACTGAGAATAGACTCTATAGTAAAGTAGGAGACATATTAAACTTTTGATGTTAATAATATTTGCATACTCGTTGATTCTAGATTTTTTCCAATGAGGGAGAAGGAGTAGATGTAATTTTAGAAATTTTCAAGGAAGTAGTTTCAACAAATTATTACTCAAACAGTATTTCTTTAATGTCTTCAAACATGTCTGGAGGGGATCTTTAAGATCCTTCCAATATATGTGCTAATTATGTGTATGTTTGAGTCTTTTAAAGGCTTTGCATATCTACACAGGAGTTTCTAGACATTCTGTTTGAGTAGACCTCAGCTCAGGTTATCCCACCTCTGAAGTTGTACCATGATTATACATGAAAAAGGGCCAAATGTTAGAGATATGACTAGATAAGAGGGTCAATCTTATGATTCTATCATTTCATTTAATAGTTAAGATGATGTATACATTTGATTACTGCAAATAAAGCGGCACACAATGAAGCTGGAGCTCTTGGTACCCCTTGGAGACCAATTAAAGCCCGATTTTAAGTTGTCTGCTTTGCCAAGAGGAGATCCTGTAACCTGTGAATGGCCTCTTTTGCAAAAAAAAAAAAAAAGGAAAAAAAAGTTTAATTTACTTGATAATACATTTATTTTGACAGTTGTTACTGGAAGCATATGCTTCACTCTGTTCAGCTTGACACACTGACACCGGTGGGCATTGTGCTGTAGAAGAGGGTTGATAGTTGTTAAAAATGTCTCAGATGCAGCTGCTGAGACTGTTCATCAGTGAGCGGCTGAGTGCAGCTGCAGAGGAGATCTTTGCAGCGGTGCAGAGGACGTTAACAGAGGCTGAGGAGGAAACTGCTCGCTTCAAACAGGACAGTAACCATCATGGACTTAAAGAAGAGGTGCACTTACACAGCAAAGGTTTGATTTAAAGAATATTGTATATACTCCTCAGGCTCTAGGCCAAGTTAATTATTGAGGTTTTCTGACCTGCTAAACGTGTCAGAATAAGTTATAGCAGAGCATAGTGGACAATGGAGGAGAGTAACTAAGTATATTTACTCAAGTACTCTACTTAAGTCCAACTTTGAGGTACTTGTACTTTACTTGAGTATTTCCATTTGATGCTACTTTATACTTCCATTCCTCTACATTTCAGAGGGAAATATTGTACTTTCTACTCCACTACATTTATTTGACAGGATTAGTCACTTTTCAGATGAAGATTTTACATAAAATAATATATTTTAATATTCTGTTGTTTAAATTGTTGATCTTATGTTTTCTTTTTAAAGCATTTTGTGTGAAAGGTGCTATATAAAGTGTACACTCATATATAATATAATATGATGCAGTTCTATTACTATTCATCTATCCAAAGTATCTAAAATCGGCTCTATGTCAATAAACTACAACATTAAAATGCTCTCACATGTACTTGTTAGTGATAGAAACAAACATTAGAATATACTATAATAATATAACAGTCTACATAAGGAGTACTTTTACTTTTGATACTTTAAGTACATTTTGCTGATAACACCTCTGTACTTTTACTTAAGTAACATTTTCAATTCAGGACTTTTACTTGTAATTGAGTATTTTTCAACGACAGTATTTCTGCTTTTACTTAAGTAAAGGATCTGAGTACTTCGTTCACCACTGATAATAGATAACGCAATCGGTGATCAATAGAACACAATCATGAGGGTATTTGTATCGGTCCATGACCAAAAAATGTTAATTTTTAAAATCAAAAACAACATGTTGTACTCATACAAAACGGGGAAAAAAATCTTGTGGACTTGTAATCTTGTGGTCACCATACTCAGCACTCATTCATGCTTTTGATGATATTGTTTGGTCTTGTAACAACACATACTAACCAACTTAATAAGGACCTTTGTACATTGTCTCTAATGTGTTGAAAGTTTCCCCTCTAAGTGTGTGAGCAGCTCTAGTTGATGACTTTGAGTGTAAATTTTATTTGCTGCCACTACACTATCTACACTAAAGCCAGACCAGCAGACATGAAGAGACACCAGCAGCTGAAGACCTGTACATCAAGAAAATCATTACTGAGACAGACCTGCATCAGAGTGCAGTCGCCAGGACGAAGGATATTGTACTTCTTTTAGTTAAGTACAACAAGTAGACAATTTGTCAAAGCGTGACCTTAACTGGAGAGAGAAAATTACTGTCACACAGGCTTCATTTGTAAGTTTGATAACTCAACTATTCATTGTTCATGCTTACCAACAAGCAGTCTAACACAAACAATTCAATTATCTTAATAACTTAACTCAGAGCTACCCCTGTGATGCAATGGATGATCACAAAGCCCTGTGATCAGTGCTACCAGTAAACGGTGCCCTTCCTGCTTCAGTGGAGCCCCTCTGGGTGTACCTCCAGTGTGTAGGACCTGATGCTGCCAGAGAGGAAGATACAGCTAGAATGTCCCTCGGCTCTGGTACAAGCAGTGATGGGAGTTATTTATCCAGGAATACAGCATGCAGTGTGTGGACAAGAGTGTGATAAGACCAGCCCTCCTGCCCCCCTACATCTGACCACCCAGGCTAGAAGCTCTCCTTAAGTCTTCCCCTTAAGTCAGCAACCGTCCACCAGCTTGTGAGGAGTTTGAAAGTCTACTTTGTGACCTCAAGTGGACAAAAATCGTTAAATGCAGCTTTAACTAAGAATTATAACTATCTTTAAATAAGTATGAGTATTTTTGGCTTTATTATGTTGGACACAAAGGAGAGCTGACAGGAAATGAGGGGAGAGATGAGGGATGACATGCAACAAAGGTTCCTGGACTAACTACAACTAGAGACATTGCAATTACATGATTTCATTAAAAAAAAAAAAGGTAAAGAGTCTTAGAAATGGACTCCCACTTTTGAAACACTATAACTTTTCTCTCTTTCATGTAAAGCTGCAACAATTAATCGAACTGGCAACTATTTTGATCCTCGAATAAGAGTTTTAATCATTTTTCAAGCAAAACATTTTCTGGTTCCAGCTTCTCAAATATACATTTTTCTGTTTTTCTTTGTCACATATGACAGTGAATTAAATATCTGAAGAAATTGTAAATGCAATATTTTCACTAGCTTTTAACATTTTTTAGAATAAACAATTAATTGGGAAAATAATCGGCAGATTAATCAATAGTGAAAATAGTCTTTAGTTGCAGCCCCTCTTTTATACATACTAGACTGGATAATAAAGTGCTGATATTAAGGTAAACTGTAATCCATGAGTAAAAGGGAAACTGAATTTAAACAAATATCTCACTCTTTCCTCTCAACAGACCCACCTCAGGTTTTTGTCTGTGCAGGGGTGCAGGAACTCTACCAGCAGGCGTGGAGTCCTGAGAGCTGCCACAACAACCCCGCTGTAGGCCAGGAGGACTGTGACCTGCTGGTCCAAGAACCTCCAGCAATCAAACAAGAACAGCAGGGGTCATGGAGCAGTCCAGACACTGAGGGAACTGGCGCCAACACCTTTAAATTCCCTCCTGTTTGCGTTTATTCAGAACTGCAAAGTCATGACACAGGAATTGAAGACAGAAAGCCTGAACTCAGTTCCTCTGCTGACCACAGAGAGGAGGGAAATCCTCAACCAAGCACTGAATGTTGCACTTTTTTGCCAGATTGTTCAGTAACTCTCAGTAACATGGGGTCTGAGTTGAGTTTAGAAACACTGACAGACTACAGCACCAGTAAAGATGTGAAAGTCCACACAAAGAGCCGCACAAGGAAAAAACAGTTGACTAAAAGTTGTGAACCACACACCCCGACTCCACCAAACCAAGACGCACAGAGAAGCGGCAAATCCTACTGCTGTCGTTTCTGTGGCAAAGAATTCAGCCGCAGCGTTCACCTGGCCACACACACTCGTATCCACACTGGGGAGAAACTGTTCAACTGTGAAGTGTGTGGTAAGGAATTTCGACATGGCAACAGCGTGATCGTGCACATGAGGATTCACACCGAGGATAAGCCGTACCGCTGCAGGATCTGTGGGAAAGAGTTCCGCCATGTGGGCAATTTGAACGTACATATGAGAATCCATACAGGGGAGAAACCCTACAGCTGCAAAGTGTGTGGGAAGCAGTTCAGTCGAAATAATTTGATGACAAAACACATGGCTGTACACACAGGGGAGATGAGTTTAGGCATGAGGAGTGTCTCAAGAAGAGGTTCAGTTGGCATGCCTTCATGAGAGTTTTGAAATCCAGGGTTAATGAGATAATGATAAAAAAAGAGGCAGATATGCCCTTATAAAATGAAAGGAAAGGAGATGATGGGTTCCAATAGCTTTTGTGTGTAAATTAGTTATGATTTTGAAGGTCAAATCATCTTTTTCATACGTAAAATCCGGACTAATACCTTTCAGGTGGTAAAGATTTTTCTCACAATAATCATATAGGCTTAGTGTCTCTTCACATCATCTTTTATTTGCATTTAAATGTAACAGATAAGACCTTCTTATAAAACTAATGTTTTATAATCCCTGATTAAAATTTAGTTTAATCTTTATACATATTTAGCAGGAATAATGTGACTGGATTTTGGTGGGAAAGAGAAATGAACTGATTGGTTTTAAGATTTGGGAGTAACAATGGAAAGAAGGAATTACACTGGTAGATTTAAAAAAACAACAACATATGGAGTAACTACAGAAAGAAGGAGGATAAATAAAGTTTTTGATTTCAGGTCAAGAGAAATTATAACATTTGTGAGAGCGCTTTCTCAATAAACTCCCAACAGAGAAAGAGCAGGCACAAATCACACTGACAGATGCAAAAAAAATAGTTCAGGCATTTGAAAATGTATTTACTTTGTACAGCCACAGCAGATATTTTTCTCCTGCTTTATGTGAGAGCTGTTGAACAGCACAAACTTAACTTTTCAAGCAGTGGTGCTACGCCGTTGCCATGGCGACGACATGTCAACATCGCTCTGGTCGGACCACTGCTGCTCTGCCTGTCCTGAGTCCTGTTTCTAAACATGTCGGAAATGTCTGCTATGAACAGAAAACTGATACAAACCCTGGCTGAAACAATCTCAAAACAAGTGGACCACTGTGAGTATTATTTAAACTCCACTCTGCCTCATTATCTGGTGCTAAACTAAGCTAATGTTCCAGCTAGGTGCATCCTCCGCTGCATAGATTTGTATTGTATTTAGCAAACACGCTACTTTGGAAATGTAAATTGTCTATTCTTATGATCTCAGTCAATAAAACAGAGGTTGCCTGCCTTATCCGAGAGTTTGACGTGCTGCTGGGGGAGCCGGCAGTCCCTGGAAGAGCCGCCAGCGGCCTGGACAGAGGCAGGTTCAGGAGCATCCTGCACAACAGCTTTGGGATGACTGACGACATGATCATGGATGGAGGTAATCTGCCTCCGTAACTAAGTACATTTACTCAAGTACTGTACTTACGTACACTTTTGAGGTGCTTGTACTGGTAATGTAATGGAGTATTTTCTTTTGATGCTACTTTATATTTCCACTCCACTACATTTCAGAGGGAAATATTGTACTCTCTGCTCCACTACATTTATCTGACAGCTTTAGTTACTTTTCAGATGAAGATTTGACACAATGGATAATATAACAAGCTTTTAAAATACAACACATTGTTAAAGATGAAACTAGTGGTTTCCAACCTTTTTGACTTTTGATGTTTTACAAAAAGCAGTGTGTAGTCGGGGTCACATTTCAGATGTCTATGAGCTGTTAACAGCTCCACCAAATAGTGATTTTTCTCTCTAAACTTCTCACGTGGTTTAATTTCAATAAATGTTCAAATGATCCAATATTTCAGCAAAAATCAAAGATTAGATAAAAAAGTCTAAAAACTGAAAACAGATTTGTTTATTAGAACGTTGTTCTTCTTTCCTCTCCATTAATCATTTCACGACCCCTCTGGTTTATCTGATGACCCTTTGGAGGGGCCCGACCCCTAGGTTGGGAACCACTGTACTAAACTGAGCTAACTGTATATAAAGTAGTTCAAACTAGCTCCACCTCCAGCAGCTACAACAGTAACATGCTGCTCTAACACTGATGCTTCAATATTAATAATTTAATGACGTCATATATAATAATATATCAATCAGAGGGACCAAACCACTACTTTTACTGCAATACTTTAACTACATCAAACTGATAATACTTATGTACTTTTACTTAAGTAGGATTTTTCAGGCAGGACTTTTACTAATAATGGAGTATTTTACATTGTTGTATTAGTACTTTTACATAAGTAAAGGATCTGAATACTTCTTCCACTGCTATCTGTCTATTGCTGACTGATATTTTGCAAAATATGAGTCATTTTATATTTCCAAGGACAGAAACAATGATTCACAAATAGCCTGCAGTCATTTAGAGTCCTTATGACTGTCTGGTTACATAAACATGCTCTGAATATCGCTAATGATCTGTCCTCCAGTCTTCAGGACATTTGACAAAGACAATGACGGCTTTATTAGTATGAAGGAGTGGGTTGAGGGGCTGTCGGTTTTTCTTCGTGGGACCTTGGATGAAAAAATAAAATGTAAGTTCTCAATCTGACTTTCAGGGCTAAACATGCATACATACACGTAATAAATCTGAGTAACAATGTATTATCCAACTAATAACCCTTCTCTGTTTTCACGCCTCAGACTGCTTTCATGTGTACGACTTGAATGGTGACAACTACATCTCCAGGGAGGAGATGTTTCATATGCTGAAGAACAGCCTCATCAGACAGCCCATTGAGGAGGACCCTGATGAGGGAATCAAAGACTTGGTGGAGATCACACTGAAGAAGATGGTGAGACGTTTACTGCTCAAACATCATGGTCTATTTGTACAAACCTGAGTTATTTCTGCACAATCAAAGCTCCAAACGAGCTTCACATTTTAATGCTTCATGGAGGCAATATGTAAGATAATTCTCTGTACATAACGTTCTAATTTATTAACACCTTGATGAAAGAGAAGTTGACCACAAGCACGTTTCCAATGTTGTTTCCATTCATAGGACCATGACCATGATGGCAGGTTGTCTTTTGCAGACTTTGAGAATGCAGTGAGAGAGGAGAACCTGTTGCTTGAAGCTTTTGGAACCTGCCTCCCCGACTCCACGGTAATCACAGATTAAAAGGCCTTTGAAAACCGTAACAGCTTAAATTTCCAAGTCAAATATTCTTAATCTTATGTTCTGTTTTCCTTCTATTTTTAGGGTATTGAGATATTTGAGCAGCACGTATTTCATGATCAACTGGACCAATGGTGAAATAATAGTCGTGTGCACTTTCAGCTGCATATTCTTTAATAAAATTGTTAATAGCTGTTTCCACTTTGATGCAAAATGTGTAAATTAAAAGAAGTTGCCAAAAGAAACAATTTGAATGTTCATTTTTGGTGGTTGTCCAACACCAAGACAGCTGGTTTGATCAAATCCGGCGACGTGGTTTCATCTTTTTCTCCACTGGTTTGACGTCAGGAACAGATCCCACCTACAAAAGATGACATTGATTTTACGGATATAAATTACGACATTTAGACTACAATGAATAACTCATGTTGTTCCGAATTCCTATTAAAACATCAGATATGGGCTAACCTGTTTCATTGTGTTCCTGATCAGGCTGACAGTTGTGTTCAACGATACATCCTCCATGTCCAGTTTAGGTTGGTCTGGTAGTTTGGGCCCGATTAGTGGCTCATTTTTGCCGGTAACGTCTGTCAGTGAGTGCTCCGCAACCTCTTCCATCTTGCGTTTTCTGTTCTCCAAGTGTGTAGTCCTTGGTACAAATCTGACTGCAGAGGCCAGTCTGTGCTCTGAGTCTCTGTCTTTATGTGAAGACGTTTGGCTGGAGCTTGAACTCTGCTCTGGCTGCTGTTTTGTGTCAATGATGGCATTATGTAATGTCCCCATTTTGTCCTCTGTTGTTAAAGTCCCAAGTTGATTTTTATGTCCGTAGTAATGATGTTCCTGGGGAGGTAACGGCAGTAAAGGAAAGCTTGAATAATGGCCCACATTTGAACTCTCTCCTGTATTATCACAGTCAGATGTTTGCTCGTGTCTGGCAGTGATCTTCTCTGATGTGGTGTCTGATGGTGTGGGCTCCTTGTTCACTGCCTGCTCCTCTTCCTTTTCTCTGGCTTTGTAGCAATAATATAAGAGAAAACATAGTATCAACAAATAGTTCAAATTCAGGTTTAATTATCATTCCAACTAGAGCAGCAATGATTAATCAATCGATTAGTCGATCAAGAGAAAATTAATCAGCAACTATTTCAATAGTAATATCTGAGAGGGGAAGAAAAGGAGGGAGAAGAAAAAAATTCCAAAACAAAACAAACAGCAACAGAAAGCTGAGACGAACACACACAAAAAACAAGGCTTTACTCAAAGTAAGGTTTTTTCAGGGCTAGTGTATGTGTATGTGCCTTAAAAACCTGTGTGCAACAAGCTTCTTTTAGAGTACATTTATATTTGATGTCAAAATGTACCTTTATTCTGAGCCGCCCTTATTATGTATCTCCTCCGGTCCTGCAGCTTCAGTCTGGTGTCCTCCACAGTCTCATATTCAGGGACGTAGCACACATGCAGCACACCACCAAAGAAGCTCTTCTCATCCATGTGTCGTTTGGCTGCTCTGAAACAGAGAAATTGAAACAGGCTGATTCAGAAGGTCTTTTCCCTGTTGCCAGTGATGCAGTATGGTTGACAAGGTCGTCTTCATCATGAACCTGGCACTGGTGAGTTTCTGGAACTTGACAAGATAAACCTCTGTGAACGCCTCAGCTGGATACTCGTCCAGGGGCCTGTACTCCTCCACAGCTCCGTACAGGGCACACAGCTGGATCAGCTCTGTCATCACTCCGATAGCTGGGACCCCCTGGACCATCAGGTAACGGGACTCTAAGTTGATAGTGTACACCTGACAACACACAAAACTTAATGTCAACAGCTGACCGCAGACACTTGAAACTCTACGTTAAGTTACATTGTAGGAGAAAAGACAACAGTATTCTCAGTACTTCGGGTAGGACGATTATGGGTGGACAGGTTATCTGTGTAGTTTTTATATAACTTTAATAGATTTAAGCTACACTATAGTTAGGAGTCGCAGTGCCTCATAGCTTCAGATATATTGTGTCTTTTCCTTCTTGATATTTACAGATAGTAACGTACTCTTACCTTAACAGATTTAGCTTTTCTTCCTTCTCTATATTTTGGTCGAGAAATGCATACTTTCCGCTGTTCGTGGTGTTTGTAAACCTCTGGGACTCCCCAACAGCCTGAGTTGTTGTTGCTAGGGGCCGCCATGTTTCAGGAAACAGTTTCTTCTTCTTCTTTGGTGTTTTAACGGACGGCAGTTGGCTTCCATGTCGTCGCATTACTGCCATCTGCTGGAGTCAATTAACTCCTACAGTGTTCTGATTGTTACATTTCTCCTATCAGCTTTGTTCTCTTCTGCCCCCCACACTCCAGTATGTTCTTTAATCCTGTTCCTGTTATCCCTAATCTTTCCATTTCCTCCATCATGTCCTTTCTGATATATATTTATTGCAGTTCACAATGGTCACAAAGACTGGTTGGATGCTTACCTATAACATGAAGTGTGCTGTGGTAGATTGCTGTGTCCTATTCTTAATCTTGTTATTATGACCTCTTCTTTTCTGTTCCCTCCCCTGTGTCTTACACTGCTTATGCTGTTTTGAATTAAATGTAAATGTCTCCCCCTTATCTCCTGATTACAGTGTGAAATATTTTGTTCTTCTTCTTTTTCTGTTTTATGACAACCAGCGTTAAGAAGCATTATCTCCACTTACTATGCTGGAGTGTGAATCAGAGTTATCTGTTCCCTTAAACTAACAAACACAAAAAAATAAAGATAAAAAAGTAGTATTTATTGTTCCAGAGTTTCATCTCAAAGTAGGGA
The DNA here is from genome assembly GCF_910596095.1 of Thunnus maccoyii. NCBI lineage: Eukaryota > Metazoa > Chordata > Actinopteri > Scombriformes > Scombridae > Thunnus > Thunnus maccoyii. The sequence continues at coordinate 18,115,824 of NC_056547.1, forward strand.
ATAGGATCAGTGAGGAATTATGAGTTTACACAGGAGAAATGCTTGCAATATTGTCAGCAGTGCAGTGGATAGAAGATACAAGACCATTGAGAGCAATCATTTGTTCTCATTCAAGGTCATCTCTAGCCAGTTTACAGTACAGTCATTCAGACAGCAGACCAGACATTTTGATAAAAGTACAACAAACATTATACAGAATTCAAATAATGGATCTTGCAGTAATGTTTTTATGGTTACTGGCACATATTGGTACCAAAGGAAATGAAATGGCGGATAAGGTTGCAAGGGAGGTCACAAAAAATCATCACACTGCTTTGGCAGTTAGCGTCAGCAAGACAGAAATTTAAGAGTATTATTAAGCAGAGATTGAAGGAAAGATGGAAAAAGCAATGGGAGGAAGAGAGGAACGGATGATGGGTTTACAGAGTTCAAATGAAAGTAGGAGAAATGTGTGCAGGAAGGAAAAGGAGAGATGAGACAATAACATCAAGACTTAGATTTGGACACACAGGACCAAACAGTACACTATTCAAAATAGGTAAACATAATACAGGCAGATGTGAATACTGTGGGCAAGAGGAAACAGCACAGCATGTTACGCTACACTGTCAGAAATATGAGACAGAAAGAAGGCATCTGATTCAATTCAATTTTCAGTTCAATTCAATTTTTATTTATATAGCGCCAAATCATAATAAAAGTTATCTTCGGGCATTTTCCACATAGAGCAGGTCTAGACCATACTCTTTAATTTAGAGACCCAACAATTTCCCCAAGAGCAAGCACTTGGCAAGGAAAAAGTCCCCTTTAATGGGAAGAAACATCAAACAGGACTGGGCCGTTGGTGGGCGGCCATCTGCCTTGACCGGTTGGATTGAGAGAGAAAGAAGGAGGGAGGGGGAGAGAGACACAGAGAAGCATAATAACAATAAAAACAATAACAATGATAATAATAATAGAGATTCAAAACCTCAGAAAGATAAAAGTACACTTTGATTTAATAGATATTCTACAGAAGAACTCAAAAAACAAGTGTTATCAAATCCTTTCAGTCTCCTAGTCTAACTAATTTGACTGAGAAGATGAATTTTTTTATGTGAATATTGTAAATACTAGACTTTCTGATCCACACTCCACCAGTTGGTGGCGTAAATGCATCAATTCGTTGATTGCCAACCGCCAATAAACCTAAAATAAAAGAAGAAGAAGCAGCTCGATGGTCTCTGGATATCAGCTACTTTTGTCTAGTTAAGTAAACACAGTCAGAGCACATCGATCGATTATGAGTTTGTTGCACATTTAACGTCAGCAGACCAACCTGTGTGGCATTTACAGTTAGTCAGGCTATGTGACGGCTATGTTTAGCAATCAGGGCATCCAACCCGTAACGGTTGTTTTTAACAACACAAAAAACTGCTTTCTTCACCTCCCCTACAAGTTGGTTTCACATCTCTCCCTGAACGAGGTAAGTTAGCTTAGCTAGCTAACTTATCCAGGCAGCTAATAATAGTGGAAGTTCAGTTTGGTGAAACAAAAACACAGAAATGTTAACGAAAACAAATGTTCTTGTGTTTGTTCGTTGTGGAATTATTATTTCAAGGATCCTTTATTTGTTATTTTTGTGTGTTTGCATACATGAAAACGAAATGTTTTTCCCCGCGACCAAAACAGTGCAAAAGAAAAATAGACAACATGTCTAGAATAATAGGTAGATAAGAAAAGATGAACTAGAAGACAAACTCAGTCAGCAGCAATTGAGTTACAATAAATATAAATATTAATATATAAGTACCAGCATCAGAATAAAATATCCAGTGTATGTTGCCATATGTTACTGTCGGTTAACTCATTCACTTGTGAAAATAGTAAAAGTGACCCTTCATTCTCTGCATGTTTAACTCCTAATAAAAAACTATCTTGTGCTTTAATAGATGAGTTTACATAAATGCAATATAGGACCTTACAAATAGTTTTTGCTTACATATAACAGGGTTAGTACCATGCAGTGCTGATTTTTTGTTATGACAATTTTATCAGAGAATTGGATACACTGTATTTATAATACATGAGTCAACGTGAGTGTAAAAGGACGGTAAATGGTAACAGTGAGTGGACAAATGAAACATCCATCCTACATCCTATCAAGGATGTCAGTGGTAATTAGTATTTTCACTACTGGTTTCCATTTTGACTTAACCATTTTTTGTAGTAGTTCCCTTCCAGTCTCACTTGGTGGTGACAAAGCATTACATTAGAATTGGAGCAGGAGACTGTGTACATGCCGATACTTTCTTATAAATGACTGCATTGTCTTGTATTCCATTAGCATCTTAATAAATGTGTGAAGAACACAGTCTTTCAGATGTCAGTTGTGTGATATCATATGAAGGAGCAGACCTGAGATAGTTCTCCTTTTCTGTTTGAAATCAGCTCTGTGTTCATTGATTGGTAGTCTAAGCTGTGTAAAGTGACTTGAATGAGGGGAACCTGTTTGTTGGCAGAAAAAGGACGATAAGGCACTAGGGTGAACAAAAAGAACATGTGCTTTGTGTCTGTCTCAGAACCAGGCTTTGGAGTTGTCCTGGGGCCATGGATCTCCAGTGTTCCTCAGCTGGACTCAAAACAGAACCTCCTCTAGCCTCGACAGCCATCAAGTGGAGTTGTGTCGACAACTGGGAGAGAGGCTGGGCCTGAGAGATGGAGAACAGGTACTGTAGGGCTCCACAGTGAGGAATTAGTCCTGTGCTCTAGTATATTCTGTGCAACAGTAGATGGTACAAACTGGTAGTCTGTTGACAGTAAAAGTCAGTTACCCTCTAGACTGACCATGTGTTTGTACTGACTAGTTGTGTGTTTTCCCTCAGGGCTTCCTGAGACCATGTCACCAGGTCTCATCAGTACATCAAGTGTTTGTGGAGCCTCTGTCGTCTGATGACTGGGAGATCTTGGTGGGTGCTTATAGTAATCTGTACCCTAATGTCTTCACAGTAGAAGTACAGAATGTACAGTACCAGTCAAAGACATCTTCCCAGAATGTGTCTAAATTTTTGACTGGTACTGTATGTTAATGTCCTTTCTGACAGCAACAGTTTGGTCAAATTCCCTGAAACTCTTCTGAAGATCATTAGAGCATGATGTTCCCTGTAAAAAAAAAAAAAAAAGAACCCACCAGGGAAAAGCTGGTGACCTAAAAACACACTGAGAAAAAATGTTCTATCATCATTTTTCTTTGATTGACACCCCCAGGAGCTCCACAGTGCTGCACTGGAGCAGCAGCTGTTGGATCAGATCAGAGTGGTCTTCCAAGATGCCGTGTTTCCTGTGTGGGTAGACAGCCACACAGCCATCTACATTCAAATAGGTCAGAGTTGTGCAATTATTCATTACACTGCTCTTTGTGTTGTGTCAAAGTGAAAAATGTATGTGCAGAAAGATACCAAACAATATGGAGATACTTTGGCTCTTCTGTTCCAACTAGTTAAAATGTTATGACTTGGTTATATCCATAGACTGTACTCATGAACACAGTGCAATCTATTTTTTAACTCTGTGCAGCATCACTTTCACCATCTGTGCCCTATGGTCGCCTGGAGCAGTTCACAGAACTCATTGTTTCTCCAAAAAGTCGCGCTGGAATTGGCAACCTCAGTGGTTCTCCGATGAGAACCAGTCAGAACCATCATCCTCACAGCCAGTCAAACCTGTCAGACCCCACAGGATCCTCATTAGAAAGTACCTCCTCTGTCCCTCAAAGTCACCAATGGGGTGGCATAGCTGATCTGAAGGGCCTGTTACGCTACATGATAAAGGGTACTTATGACCCAGTTAAAGAGTTACCTCCTGTACCCGACATCCCCGCCCTCCTCACTGACTCTATCTACAGAGTATGCGGTGCACCTCCCGACTCTCTTTGCACCATAAGCCACGTTACAACTGGCGTTATTCATTTATTTTCCTGGAGCCACGGATTAAATGGAGGTCAGTCCCCAGTGACATATGGCCTGCTCTCCAAAGTTCCCTCACCTAAAGAAGTGAGGGAAAGAGCAAAGCAGGCTATGGAGAAAAAGAAGAACACAAGTGTTACTAAAGTTGCTGCTACTGCGAATGGAAAAGAGGAGGTGAAAGAAGAACAAACCATGGTGGTCAGGGTGGTGTGCCATGGTATTGATAAGGTGGCAGCCAAGCAGATAAGTCCTAGCAAGGGAGCGATCCACTCTGGTAGAGTATGGGTGAGTATGTTGTCTAACAGAGAAAGATGTAATCCATTTATCCCCTTTTACTTCAGATTAACTAAGTTCTTTTATTTTTAGATCAGTCTGCTTCTTTATATGCTATCATATCTGTTACAATTTTTTTTTCCAGATCCCACAGCCCCTGGCCATCAAGTTGAATATTATCCCACATTCAGCAGTAAGAATTAAGCCAGTCAAATCAACTATCAAAGTAGCTTCCACTATTCGCCTGCAGCCTCTGAAACCACTGGTGAGTGCTGCCGTCTATGGTGTAAATGATCAATTATAAGACATTTAACTTGATCAGCTGTTAGTATTGACATTGCTAAATTGTCAAAGCTGCATAACATATAATATACGTCTGTCCCTTATGTCCATGTAATCTTTGACATTATCTCCTCAGCCTGAGGAGGACGATGAGGAGATCCAGACAGCGTTCCTCGGTTGGCTGCATACCCAGAGTCATGAACCTTTAGCCTGTCTGACCGCACGGTTTGGCACCATCCTCCTACATGGAACCGATGGTGATTAATTTGTGTATTTCTTTCACAAGTTTAACAGAAATGACCTCATAAATCATATACAGACAAATTTGCCGATGGGAGTCCCCAAAATGTTGAAAACCAAAGGCTAAAAATCATAATATGTTTGCTACATCAAAATTACATCTGTAATAAAACATAACTGTTCTCCTCCCTTTTTAAAAAAAAAAAAATTACAGCAAAGTTAGAGTTTGCTTTAACTGTGTTGAAACCGGAACCAGAGAGCGATCCTCCAGACCAGCTGTTTCTACTAGCATCATCTGTTATACAGAAGGAAAATATACAGGTACTAGAATGTGTTTATTTTCATTTGCCCGTCAATATTCTAATGCAGATTCCATATGTGTTCCTGTACTTTATTCTGCGCTGATGATAGATGAAACATAATTTCTTAAAAGCCTCTCTGGTGCTGTGTTTCACTCTCAGGTAGACAGAGAGCCAGTAACCATGCCAGCCGTGAAAACTGAAGCTAAAATACCTAACCCCGAGCTTCCCTCTCTCACTATTCTTGGGTAAGTTTGTAGCTTCTTTTGTGAGCCTGTGTATGGTTTAAGCAACAGTTTTATTCAGTATTCCCTCCTCTTCATATTTCTTAATACTTTGTCTTTGCTCAGTGGGATCAATGAGCTTAGCAACACTGGATTTGAGTTCATCTCCCACAGCCTTCTGGCTAGTCCCCTATCAAGGGAGCTGGGTACCACTGGACAGGGACTCCAAGGTGGAGCACTACTCATCACTGGTGTTAAGGTATCTAATTCCATTAATTACAGTGATATTTATTTGAATATTGCTTCTCACAACACAGATATCTCTACTAATGTTGGCAGGTTCATAAGGAAGCAAAGTAATCAAGTAACTGAATGCTGTTTTGTGCACTATGTAACATATGCTCTGTTGTTTTGTGTCTTTACAGGGGAGTGGAAAGAGCACTCTGTCCCGAGCCCTGTGCAGGAAAGCTAGAGAAGATCTTGATGCACATGTGGAAGTGGTGGACTGCAAAAATCTACAAGGTCGACATATACTCTATGAACATGCATTGCATTGAAGAAGAGTAGTTGAAATTACATTGAATTTATCATCAAAGTCATGTTGTTTGATTTTTTTCTTCAGGCAAAAGGGCAGAAACTGTGAGACAGATGCTGCAGGATATTTTTGAACAGGCGGAGTGGAAGCAGCCCTCTGTTGTTCTACTTGATGACCTCGATCATATGACAGGGGCACAGACCTCACCAGAGCACGAGCACGGCCCCGAGGCGCTGCTTCAACAGCACATTGCACAGAGTAACTCATAAATCCTGTACTTTGTATGTGTGTGGGGGAAGTTTTGTTGTCATGTATGAGTACAGACGGAACTGATAACCATTACAGTTCTTGATGCTGGTTCTTCTTGTCTGTTTGTGGCTGCAGGTTTGAAGGATGTGGTGGATGAGGTGATAGTTCACTCCAGCCTGGTATGTCTCATCATCACCAGCAAGAGCGAACACTCCCTCCACCCCTTGTTGACAGAGGTACAGGGGTCCCACTTCGTGCAGGGCTTCGCACACATCCAACCGCCAGACCAGGTCAGCACACAGAGATATACGCACATACACACGGAGAAAGGTAAGAGGTAAGAAACCAACAGCCTATGTGTCATTGTTTGCAGGCCCAGAGAGCAGAGATCCTGCGCCGTCTGATCCTCAGGAGGTCTAGCCTATCTGAGGAGACCTTACAGACTCTTGACCTAGGAGTTGTTGCCAGGGAGACGGAGGGATACACGCCTCAAGACCTGGTACTGCTGCTGGAGAGAGCTGTCCATGCCAACACTGTACAAAGAGGACACAGTGAACAAGGTACCAAAGACTCACTAAAATTATAGAATTCATAATAAAGTGACATAAAAAATCACTTCTAGGTGTTTGTTCCTTTGAACTCTTCATCATTTTATGTCTCTAATTAAGCTAATGTCATTATATTGTGCCATTTCAAAGTAATTTGTGTGTAATTTTCTCTCTTTTAATCTTTCAGGTGTGTGTCTGTCATGGAGGGACTTTGCACAGGCTCTCAAAGGATTCACACCTCCCTCGCTGTGGGGGGCAGACCTCCATACCCCGAGTGGAGGTGGGCTTGAGAGGGTGGGAGGGCTGAGAGATGTGCGACAGCAGCTAATGGACACCATAATGCTCCCTGCTAAGGTCAGTGTCAGCAGTGTAGCTAATAATAAGAAAATCTGATGTTTTCTGTTTTCATTCAGATGGAAGATTCACTGTGACTTGAAAACAGGTCAAAACCATTTACTATTAAACACCCTCTTTGTGGGTAATTGTTGTAAACTTAAGCAATGAGTAGTCTCCATGTGTGGATGACCGCACTTAAGTGATATATGCAGATGTAATTATAATACAATAAAAGGAGCTGCCACCAAAAAAATGGCCAAAAATCTGTTTTTGTAGGTTCAAGACTGCAATGTTAGTGATGATTATTTCACTGTATAGTGCAGTGTTCTTCACAACAGCATGAAATAATATGAAATGATATGGCTTTTAGGAAGAGATAACTATTATACATTTTACATTAAATAACAGTAGATGCAAGGATATTATTTTACACAGATCAACAGAAATGAAATATATCATAATTTCTTTACATATTCATAATAACTTTGGTTTGTTGCAGTATCCCATCCTGTTCTCCAACCTTCCTATTCGCCATCGCTCAGGAGTATTGCTGTATGGAGCTCCTGGCACAGGGAAGACCCTGCTAGCCAGGGCTGTAGCCAAAGACAGTGGTATGAACTTCATCAGCATCAAGGTAAGTTGGGCTTTGGCTCTGACCATCAACAAGAATACTGTGTATTTATCAGAGCACCATGTATCTTCAGTGACACAGGATTTTTACTTCTCCCCAGGGACCTGAACTTCTGAGTAAGTACATTGGAGCCAGTGAGCAGGGAGTCCGTGACGTCTTCCAAAGGTTGGTGAACATTTCCACTCATTCCAACAGCACATCTCAACTTTATTATTATGACTCTAGCTGATCTTTTTAGCTGCTAATTATAATGAGTAACATCAGATATTTGATAGCAATTATAAATCCCAGTAACAGCCATTCATGTAGTGGGAATAATTTTCTTTGTCAATTCCAGAGCACAGGCTGCTAAACCATGCATCCTGTTCTTCGATGAGTTTGACTCTCTGGCCCCCAGGAGGGGCCACGACAGCACGGGGGTGACCGACCGTGTGGTCAATCAGCTCCTCACCCAGCTGGATGGTGTGGAGGGACTGCAAGGTGAGTCATACAGCAGTATTCTGCATAAAGTAGTTGTGTTTCTAATTTAAATGAATGAGAATCCTTCATGTTTGTGTTTGTAGGTGTATATGTGCTTGCAGCCACCAGTCGGCCTGATTTGATCGATCCAGCCCTGCTGAGACCCGGACGACTGGACAAGTCCCTCTACTGCCCTCCCCCTGATCTGGTCTGTTGATTTGAAAAAAAAAAAAGCAAAACAGACAAACACTCAGTAACAGTTTTAATAACACTACAATATTAATTCCGTGTAGAAATCCTGAAATTAAACCCAAATACTGTTCAGTGATGATACAAATCTGGTCCTTGGCGTTAAATCCAACTATTAAACTGTTTCCAGGAGGCTCGTATAGAGATTCTGAAGGCTCTGAGCATCGGCATCCTGCTGGCTACTGATGTGGACCTGGAACAGCTGGCAGCAGCAACAGAGCAGTTTACAGGGGCAGACCTGAAAGCCCTGCTCTACAACGCCCAGCTGGAGGCTGTCAACAACAGCCTGAGCAACAGCACACCACATGTAAGTCTGCTGTATTTCAAAGGTGCCACCACTGATGAGCTTGTTGTGTTGGGATGAGGTTACCTTGGGCTGCTAAAGCAGAGACAGGCAGAGAGACAGGAAACTGTCGGCCTGTCCACTTTCAAGTTATTTATGGTTCATGTTGAAGCAGCCAAGCACCGTTATTTTTTGTCCCTCAAGGCTAATTAAATGAGGAGTTTTGTATGCACAACAGAATGTGAGCCTCTGTACTTGTGAATCCATTATCAGTTTACAACATAATTCAAATTATCCCCAACCATGGTGACAAGGATATAATTGAAAAAACTTCAACAGTAAGGGCTGCCAGAGGCGGAATGAGCTTAAACTAAATTAATTTTAACCTGTTGTCTTTTACTTGTGTAACTAAGATTTGTCTGCCTTTCTGTTTCTGTGTTACACTCGCAGGAGCTGACGTCTGGCTCCGACAGCGACATGAGCCTGTCCTCCATGATGTTCCCCAACCACAGCAGTGGCTCCAACCACAGCAGTGGCTCAGATGACTCAGTGGGGGAGGGGGACCAAGCCATGAGCCTGGACCAGTCCATGGTTCTCCTGGAGCCCAGTGACCTCCAAGCAGAAGATGAACATCACTGCGGCAACGTCTGGAGACTCTACTTTGGAAGTTCGTACGAGTCAGAGTTGGGGAATTCACCAATTTCAGGATTGGTAAGCAGTGCTGGCAAAACACCAGAAAGTTTTTTTAAGCAATATTTTATTTAGATATAAGAGGTCAAAGACAAACAAAACTTAAAATCAATCTAGTCTGAAACCACAACCTTAAAATGCACTGCACTCATTCCTACATAACATGCTATATAATTCCACAAAATGTAAATCATGCACATTACATTGCTGCAAGCTAATAATGAGGTCATAGCTTTATATTGCTATTAGCTGTTCCAGAGCAAGCTGGGATGTCAATCTCATGTCTGTGCATAAGACTGATATCTCATGCACAGACATGAGAATGACATCTTTAACCTCACCATATCAGATTATTGCAGCAGCAAAAAATAAGTTCACAGGTCTATCTCATGTCATATGAAGTGCTTCATATACGGTCCTGATGATGAACACAGTCGTGGAGTTAACCGAGTCCCTTGATAGCCAGTTTGGTGATACTTGTTATCCAGGATTGCCAATATTAGGCTCACTGAAGCCAAGTAACCCACTAATTTGAACTTGCCTCATGATACAGACCCCTGGATGGAATCAGGACATGGTTAGCCTACCTAGCATAAAGACTTGAAGTTGGGAAAAACGCTAGCCTGGCTCTGTCCAAAGTGAAAAAAACACCTTCCAACATTCAACACTCACAAGCTCTCATTTGTATCAATTTTGTTTAAGAAATAGTTGCAGTGCATAACTCCTCTGAAAATCACAAATTGTCATTTTAAAATTTCTATTTGGGTTGGTAAGTGTATTTTTGAACTTTGGACAGAGCCAGACTAGCTTTAGCTAATGATGCACATTTTCCAGCTCAGTGCTTAGACATGTAATTGATATCAATCCTGTCATATCAGTCTTGGAGAGTAAGCAAATACTATGTGTATATTTCTCCAAATGCTGAACTATTCATTAAAAAGGCTTCATAGTCCTCTGTGCATGCACAATTAATCTATTAGCTCTGCTAACAGACTTAAGTCCATAAGCAATATCTAATTCAATTTGCAGCTAATTCCTGTGGGCAAAACTTGAGTTAACTGAGCATGGTTAGGAACAAGCGCTCTGACTTGATTTAATTCTAAAGCGACAATACTACAGTGATCCCAAAGCAAACAAAACATGTTGTCAAATTAATTCAGCAAACTTTGTAGAAACTTGTGTGGCCAAAGACCTCAACATTTACAAAATTCAGTTCTGACTTCAGTCTTCAGTAGTGATATTGAAATACTAGATACACAGTACACTGATTAACACAAGCCTGTGCATTTAAAAGGTCCTAAATGCAGTGGTTTGATATTTCTGAATTCATTTTTTGTGTCCATTTTCTTTCTTCTGCCGCCCTTCACAGAACTCTCATTGTGTCTCTGGACCCGACTCAATGACCCATGACTTCACAGGAGCATCGGTTCGTGACGCCGGTAGCTCACTGCCCCCCGCCTATATGTCCTCCCTTCAGAGTGGCTATGAAGAGCTCGGCCCAGAGCAGCTGGAGCGCCTCCAACAAGACATCAATAACATCAAGAACAACTACAGGAGAACCAATGTAAGTCTTTATGGCTCTGTTCAATACTTATTTTAAGTCTTTAGGAGTCAGTTATATATCACTCTTTGTAATACTTATCTTCTATTCTACTTCATACTACTCCACTCATGGCTACTGTAGCACCAAATGTTGCTACTGTGTGCATTATTACTCTTGTACAGTACTCTGTGTGTGTTTGTGTGTAGGAGGAGTGTGTCCGGGTGCATTCAGCCTCCAGCCAGTCGGGGCTGCTGCTGTGTCTAACTCACGTGAACTCTGCCCTGGCTGTGACCAGACCATCTCTGAGCAAAGCCGACTGGAACAAATACACAAAACTGTGAGTATCAGGACACCGCCATCACTGCAACAGTCACAACGATACAAATGACACTAATGGTCATAGATGAAACCACTGGAACAGTTTCCTCTCCATAAATTTAAAAAATATTTTCACAGTTGTCCATTAGCTTTGGGAAAAAAAGTGTTTTTTTTAATAGCTTCAATATGCTATGAAATTCACCAAGCATATAATGAGCCATTTAAAGTCTCACCTAGAGGAAGAAATGAAGAGCATAACAAAGTTGGTGTTTCACAGCTGTCATGAAACAGCAGCAAAAAAGAAATATGAGTCAATATTACAAACCTTCTCACAATATTGAGCAATTACTTTGTTGTGTATTTTGAGGGTTCACTGGAATTATAGCTGAGCTGGAGAAGAGAAATTGCGCAGTCAACTAACTATATACAGCTGCTGACTCATCTCTAAGGTGTCAAGTGAAGGACCAAATATCTATATATAGTCAGAGCTGGGATTTAGTGTTTTAAGATGACAGTCTGGAGATATGATGTGTGCATATATATATTATAAACGGACTACTAATCTGTTTTTTGATTGTTTTCTTTCTTAGGTATGAAGCCTTTGGAGGTGCTGAAGATGGAAAATCTTTTCAGTCAGTCACATTTAAACCAGGACAACGTGTGACTTTAGCTTGATCAAACATGTTAGCTTCACACACCCTCTTCAGTGTTCTCTGTATTTATGGATAAAGACTACAGTGCATTGATAATTTAGCAATCAGTGGAGTTTAACAGTTCCAGAGCTTTGAAGACAATGTAATTTAATATCATTCATATGATGCTTTTATAAATAATGCTTCCTACTGACTTATGAATGACACATAACAACTACTTGAATGTTATTTCTGTAAATATGTATAATGTCAGAGTATAAATTGTGTAATTGTTAATTATAAATGAAAATCTTTAAAAAATATCTTGCCTGCATTATTTTATTAACTGCATTTTTTTTGTTTACTGATGCTACATAGAGACACTAATTTTTCTTAATTTCATTACTTCATCTAAACATGATCTATGTGTTGGATCCAGATTTTACCCTGTTTGAAATAATCATTGATTATTCAGATTAAGCTATGAAATTATTTTAAATGTTTGATTTGCTATCATCACATGTAATTTGTGGGATTACATGTGATGATAGCATTGTCATTATGGGATTATTATTATTTAAATAGATAATCAAAGGCCCTGCAAACCCACACAGGTGTTTTCACTAATGCTAGTTAGATCTTTGCTCTTTTTTCACCAAACTTCATGAACAAATGAGACAATAATTGTAAACAGTATACAGTACTAATCGTTGTAGTATACTGTTTTTGGAGTTAATGATATACAAAAACTAGACTAAGGAAATTATACAGTACATGTACCAATGCATGCTAATCAAATTGTGACTTTGAGAGGACACTGCCAAAGAGAGCAAAGTTTTATTTCAAGAATTCAAAATCTTTTTTTGTTTTGTTTTCTGTCGCAAAACTGTTTTACCACCACTCACAGTTAGGTTTATTATTTTGCTGCTGTGAGTAGCTTCTATGTCTCTTTTGTGCCACATTCAAAAATCAAATAAGTATTAGTTTGAATGTTGTCTGGTTTGAGTATACTTAATTTTGTCACCAATGCAGTATAAACACAACAAATTAAACCTGTTTTGATTTAGTTTGTCTTACGGAGTGGAGAAGAGATCTTATCAGGCAAAGTGAAAACAGCTGTGTGGGTGAACTATGGGTATACAGGGACTTCAAAACTGCTTAAATGCATATTTGCACTAAATGTACTAGACTATTAACATAACACATTAACATTAACAAAGTTATAACAGGCAGTAATCCATGATAAAGTTTTACAAACAACATAAAGTGTGTAAAACTTAATCTATTTTAATGGATTCACATATAAATATCAATGTAGGAGGATTTAATGATCAGAGATGGAAGGAAGAACAATTAGAAACTTAAATCAGTGTAACTGTAAAGAGAGAAACTCATTATTACCTTCCTGTAATAAACCAAGCTGACTTAATGATGATTGTACTTGTTAATGTCAGAACTACACATATATTTGTTTGCACACATTTTCATTTAAGGCTTAATCCAGGAAGCAACACACAAATCACTGGACATGAACAGTCACATTTACTAGGAGAGCTACACAGGTGTGTCACACCAGGCTGAATGCCAGTTAGAAGTATTTGTCAGCTGTGAGAGTCCAGTAATCAGCGTTATGTCAGTAGACCGCTAACACAGCTCTGAAGAGACCAAACCAGCTGATCCACATTTAACATTTATAACTACTTATCTCATGTAACCAATATAAATTCTGTTTTGCTTTTCAAACATGATAAAGTTAATTCCCATCAATATTACATGGAAACTGTACTACATGCATATTACTATTCATGAGCCACAGTATAAAACCTATATCTAATGTTGTTTTTTATTAAATAGAGGTATTTTTAATTAAATCCCAGCTAAGACAGGTATAATTAAGAGTTTTAAAAATGTATGTGTTTGTGCAAACAATGATTCGACTTTCTCTTTACTGTTTTAGTGAACATCAGCCACGTTTATACTTTCGGCTGAAGCAACTGAGATTTAAATTAAGAATAAGCACCGGGCTAAGCCATATTTTAGAAAAGAATAAAAAATGAAACTTCAAAGGTATCATGTGATGTGCCCTCAGCAGGAATTAATAGGAGCAATCTACTGGCAAGGTAAAAGAAAAGAAAAAAACAACTTTGAAAAGATTTTAAAGCTCTTTTGATGGCTCGTCAGCTGTTTGCCGCCTCAATTCTTCTCCTTAGCTGTTACTTTCCTTCCTTGTTTTAAAGTTTTAGAGCAGGTGTCTCCATAACGCCTGACTGAAGGGTCCCAGGGCATCTTAAACAGCTAAGAGTCTTACCTGAGATGGCAACAATATTCTTCAGCCTGTTCCTTGGCTGTTGCTGTTGAGCCGTCTTGACAATATTTTCTCTATTGAAGCGCTACGCCTGCTGTCATCCTACACACGCTGGCACTGGCAGGTTCTGCAGTGGTAAATATAGATGCACAGGGCTGGATTTGGCTCGCCTTAGTCTTGTGTCAATCCCACACAATGCAGCATGAAAAAAAAAATGGTGCACTTGGCCCGGTGGGAGACTTTTCCTCCTCCTTTATCAATCTCTCTTTCGTGTTCTCTCACACATCTGTGATGAAACAGAAAAAAAAGGAAAGGAAGGATTGTTACCCCAGGAAAGCAAGTTTTCCTTTAAAATACACAAAGAAAGAAAAATAGACAGAAAAAGTGACATCTATGATGCTGATGAGAAGCATTTGTGTCTCATGGGACTGTCTGGTGTGCAGGATGTGCAGACAGTGGGAAAAGAAACAGTCAGAATCAGCCTGTATGGATATGGGGTCTCAATGATAGTGACAGTGAAATGTTTCCTTGATCACTGTTTGGTAAACTCTCTGTTTTCCATCTCCAGAGAGGTGAAACAGCAGGTTCAGCTAGAGAACAGCACCCATAGGAGTGTTTCTTGCTTGCTAACACTCACTTGGTCTTGAGGCCGTCTGGTCACCTGGTTGAATCCTTCTACCCATCATGCCTTTGTTTCATTTGGTGCCGGCTCCAGATTTATTAGTGCATCAGATGGATATTCCCTGCAGTCTCAAGCACATAAAATCCATGTTTTATTTTCCTCACACACCTTCTTTATCAGAACTCAACGCCACTGAACATATGGTGGCTTTTTAAAACTCAGGAGCAATTAGGCGCAAACCTCACGGTCCAAAAAACAGACACCTGAGGCAAAGTTCAGCTCATTTGTTGTCACATTTAAAAAAAAAAGTATCTTCTTCATCACTCCCCCCCTTCCTCAATGGTGCTCTTGCTTTTCAAAGTCATCCCGAGTGATTCATGGGCTCCAGTTCACAACAAAGTACCTGTCCATTTTACAACATCAAAAGATGTCAACCTTCACCAGAATTAGATCCCGCAGAGAAGAACAAAAGACTTGCACATGACATGTTCACTTGCTCAAACAGCTTTTCACCAAAATAGAACAAAAGATTTTGATGTGTGCGCATGTTTGTGTGTTAAAAGTGGGAACAGAAGAGAGAGATGAAAGTGGTTCAGTGATTCTAAAGAGGACATCAAAAAACAAAATGCCGGTGTGGGGATGACTAAAATGTATATGTTTTTTTGTTTTAAATGAGTGAGACAGAGATGACAGATAACGGTGGGACCATTTTAGCTCTGTTAGGTTTTGTTTCTTCTTGACAGGTATGTTTCCCAGCACGCAGGAATAAGAGAACAGGTGCAAAAAGAAAGACATTTTAAGAATATAGACATTCGTTCTTTAGCTACTAAAGCTCCAAATATTAGAAGACAAACATAAGTTCTGGATGGAGAATTTTCCCAGTTTGCATATGTACTTTTTGGGCAACATCTTATTTAACTTTTTCAACATAGAAAGACCTATTTAACACAATGAATATCGTTGATTTCTTAATGGGAGTTTTGTTTCCAAGGTCAAGAATGAATTTTGAACTTAAGCTTTTAAGCAAACATGAATCGGAAGTTCTGTAATAGAAAAAAAAGGAAATTTAAACATCTACAAAACCATGACAAATGGGAAACTGCTGAATGGATCTTGTGTTGAGATTGTTTCATCAACTGCTGTTTCCAAGTTCAAGAATAAACTTTAAAACCTCAGAGTTTGGTCTTGTTGGAGCTTGTGTCTATGCAGTAATTGGCAATACGACAGTTTTTCAGTCATACCAAGTGGATGGATCTTGGCAGACTACTCCTCTTACAACCTATTAAAAAAGCATTAGTCCTGGTGTGCTTGTATAAAGCTTGTAAATGCTGACTGACTGTGGCATTCTGCGCCTGCACCTCTTCAATCAATCACCGCACCGCCACCAGCGAAGATACGACTTTCAGATTCATCACTAGAGATAGCTTAAGATTAGGCAGCTGTTGGGGTGGACGTGGAAATCAATTTCAGAGTTGTATCCGTTTATCTAAATCACAGTTTCCCACTCTGCTGGGATGATCTTTGCCTGTGTTAATGCAATCATTTCGCCCTGCTAATCCTGAGCCCAGGGCCTCAGGTGCTCCAGCTGGAGGAGCAGACACAGTCAGTGTTCACCTGCCAATTACTCAGAGAGGAGATTTACCTTCCAACTCAAATATAACAATAAGCTTTAATAGTGCAGTTACACTTACTCCTCATGTAGTTTACTCATCTAATTATTGTTAAAATCTAAAGTAGAAATTCCCTTAAAGAGTAACTTAACACCAGGCTGAAAAAAAGGTGTTTCATCGCTCTCATTAAGTGAAAGTCTGTTTTTACCTCTGATCACATCCAGCATCACTGATTTGTGTCCTCTGTTGCACCTGTAACCACTCCCAACAGTGATGTCACAGTGTACCGACACACCCTGGAGGACGCTTCTACATCACAGCAGTAAATTAAAGTAAAAAGTTAAACCACTGGAGGTCAGAAAAGGCCTTTCTTGTGGCAACCTCTCAATCAGACTTTTGATTCAAGTGTTGCTAAACTGTGATTGGTGCTCAGAAACATGTGACATCACTTTTTCTGCGACTGGGCCCCGCTCACCTCAAACCAGCGGAAAGAACAGAGACAGAAATATCTGATGTGAAAACTTTTCCAACTTTAACTGTTAGTTTAACTTTAACTCTACAACTGTTTTAAAAAAACAGAACTTAAGAAGATTATTATTATTTTTTAGATGAAAAAGTCTCAACTTTTCACCTGAGTTATTAATCAGTCTGCTCTGTTCAGACTGCACCTGGAGATGAGCAATGACTTAGAGCACCAGACAGTCTGCTCCACCCTGACTGAAGATTGTTGCTCTCAGGCCAGGTGAATAATAATACACGAGGGATGTGGATCTTTCCCACAAGTCATCAATAACATCAGTGTCATCTCCTCTCTGCAGCCCCTGACAGGTCCACACTGGACAAATATCTTCAGTAATGAGAGAACTGCGCAAACAAGTCAATACGAATGACGAGCAGGAAAAGTTAGAATAGCTCTCACATTTTTTTCTCTCTGCCCCTTAAGCTGCTATTTTGGCACCATTAGATTTGTGATTTACTCGAGTAAAACGACATTTCGTCAATAACACCCTTAGGGAACGGCTGAACTGTGGCAGCACATTGACAATAAAAGAAATGAGAAATAGAGAGTATAGTTTCTTTGATTGTAATGGTTTCTTCCTTCATCCTTCCTCACTTTGAAGACATTTTGATGATGTAGTATAAAACCTTTAAACGTCCCCAAGCTTCCTGACCTAAAGTCTGATGCTCCTATAGGAATAGAATCAAGACGACACCAACAACCGGCACAAGATCTTTTTCTGAGAACCTGAATTCAACAGTCAACCTATATGGTATCTAGCAAAGTTATGTTTTTAACTTCATTTGCTGAGATTTTTCAGATATTTGCCACTGCTACAATCTCAATACATTAGAGGTGACTGGAATTTGTGGTCACAGCATTGGAATAAAAACCATTTTATTCGACCAAACAATTTTATTTGATTTCACCGTCTAAAGAGTGCCACAACTCTGTAGAAACAATGTCCCGCAACCCACTTTATTGTAAACAGTTGTAACTGGGACTGTTGCTTTGGAAGAAAATGTCTTTTTGTGAGTGTTTGGCTGAACTGACTCTACAAACACTATCTAATGGGCACCAACAAGGGCAGGAGGCAGACTCATTTGGATGCTGTGCCAACTTGTCTGAACTTGTTGAGGGCCCACTGTGGAAGAATGTGTGCCCATATAATCAGTTCCAGCCTTAATCTGATTTGATTAGTGTGTCCTGCAGTACAAGGAGAGGAGCTGCACCCTGCTGGCTGCAGCCCTCAGGCTGCTGTCACACACGCTGTGTGAAGTCTCTGAGAACTTGTAATGAGGCCAGCCAAGTCTTTTCCCTCCCGTCTTTCATAGGCGAGGGTGCGTAGTAACACACACAAACACACACACACACACACACACACACAGCAATGAGTTCCGCAGGGAATCAAGATATCGTAAGTATATAAAAATAGCTTTTTTGTTGCAGTGAAGCTTTGCTAGTTTCTTTTCTCCAACAGTTGAGAGTATGCACATTCATACAATGTAAACTCACACACAGAGACGCTGTAACCAATATAGTGACAATTTATATGAATTCATGGCCATCAAATCTCACAGAGATGTATTAGTGGGTGTCAGAGGTTAAATCTAGGTTTGAGTGTGCGTCAGACAAATTTGGATCAATTACAGGGCCTGAACAAAATAACACTTCACAGTACAGTTTGACACCGTCAGAGGTGTTGATTAAACTCAATAACTTTTGAGTCTGTATTTAATGTTTAGGCGAGTGTCTTTCAAACTCATTTTTCTGTCGTTGGCATTATATTTTCATGATATTTGAGACCTTTTCTCTCCTCCTGCATCTGATGCAACTTGAGGTATGTCACTGTTTTTACTCCTGTGCATGACACATACTGTTATCTGGTATTCAGTTTAATTTTACTCATTTATGTGGCCAACTTTGTAAATTGAATTTCTGATTCAACCAGATTCATGGTTTGTTTATATTATATTTATATTATATTTTATATTTAATAAACTTTTACTTCAGTATTGGAAATCCATGTACCCTTTGACACTTTTACACTGGATAAAAAGGAATATATTATTATTTGAAAATAGAAAACACAATAGCTATAGACCATTAAGCCCATTTTAAACCATATGTATTACAAGCTTTGAGTACATAAAATCATGGACTTTAAATTGGTAATCTGAACATTTGGGATGTGGGACAGGAGTCTTTGTGCCCTGATCAAAATAATTTTCCAATTTCAGCTGGTTGATGGCGGACGTTCAAGAGGTTGAAATTGTTTGTGTGTTTAATATGTACATTTTTTGTTTGAGTTGTTTTGACCTGAGTTGGTTTGTTGTGGTGGTCACTGTTAAGATTCTGTGTTTCTATTTTGTTGATTTGTGAAGTGTGTATTACGTGGATTGATATATATTTAAAAAATCTAAATGAGATTGATATTTAGTGCAGGCCTGTTGTAAGTTGTTCCTGTTGTTTTATCCACACTCTGAATCTACACACTGCATTTTGTCCAAGTGGCTAGAAGTAGCTAATGGAGTTTCATCAGGGCCATCAGCTCCAGTGAGTAATCCACTTCACAGACTGGCTCTGCTTGGCTCACAACACACTGCAGCTTCCCCTCTCAGGAATGGAGCCATTTAGGTGTGACTGCTCAAACAGCTGTATGCTGTGTGTGAGCGAGAGGACAGGGTGAGTGAGTGAATGAAACACTGGGTGAGTGAAAGAGTGTTTTCTTTTTTGCCCGAGAGAGTGAGAGACAGATGCTGTACTGGCTCTGACTTACATTTCTAATGAGCAGAGAGGCATCGGTATCCATTAGTGAGTGAACAATCTTCCCCTGAAGACGGAGCTTGCTGGAGGTTCCCGGACTGGGTGGTAGATAGAGCCGTCAAGCGGGAAATGGGTGTCACACCCTGAGGAATAAAGGACTGCTATGACCTGTGTGCAGGTAAATAAATATCCTGTGACACAGTCAGGCATGTAATGGGAAAACCAAGGCAGCAAAACCACACACACACACACACACACACACACACACACACACACACACACACACACACACACACAGCCAAACTGAGCGAACTTATTCAACTTAAGCCTCATCCTACCAACACATTTAACATACAAGGACTACCAACTAGGGTCCCTGGGGACCCAGAGAATAAACTACTGAAAGAAACAACCATCATAGCAAAATGTTAACTTATCTCCTCTCAAAATATTATTAGTTATGTAATTAATATCATATGAAAAAAAAACAGATTATTATTATTTTAGGAAAGTCAGTTAATTTGCATATTGTGGAAAATGAAAATATATACTTTCTTTAATACATATTGCATATTTACCCCAAAATCAATCTTTCCACAAAGCCTTCAAAATGACTGACAGAGTGTCCCAACCCCCCTGCTAACAGTGTGTGATACTTTAAATTAGGACCCATGGCAAACATGAACTCAATAAATAGTTGCATCTATTATAACTGCTAAGGCAGAACTGGGTGCTTTTGACTGGGGTCCCCCAGGACTCCAATACATTGGTATTTTTAAATAGCACTAATTAAAACAGAAACAGAAAATTATGATATGAAGTCGTTAGGAACAAGGTCATGAAAAATTGGAATGACAGAGTAAAGCAACTGTGAGATATGACAAAATATATATGTATACCTCTGGGGTCTGCGGGTACCCCAGTTGGTAGGATTAAGGTTAAAAACAAAGGCAGATCCTTAAGGACGACAACAGCTTATGCAGGGACTGATTTAAGAGTAATTTAAGTTTGGCATTCGAAAACTGCTTAATTTACTGCAGTATTCAGATACATGTATTGAATATTCAAGTTGTCAAACTGTGTTTTCTGCCCACTTATTCAAACTCTAACTTAAGCTTTCTTGAGATGTTTTTTACGGAGGCAACTTACCTTTGAAGATGTAGGATGACATTTGAGCTCGAAGCCTAAAAGCAGCAGATGTCTGCAGTCACAGATTCAGAAAGTATTTCTGTACATCAGGCTTCAGAAATGACTCTCAAAGTGGTAGATGGCAGCTGGCGAGGCATTTTCATCAAATGCTTGACTCTCTGGGGGAGAACTGTGCATGCCACTATGTATGACATCACCCAACAGCACAACTGTGAGGTGTGCATGATGGGAAGCACCTTTAGTGACCAACTGATACTTACAGGAAGTGCCAGACAGTGCTGCAAGAGTCTCTTTGTTCAGCCTCAGACAGTGACTGAAGGAAAGAGCAGCCTTTGGTACAGCAGAGTATTCATGTGCAAAAGCTCAGTGTAAAAACACAACATTTCTGCTGTTTCTCTTAAATGTTTTTTTTTTATTTATATAGTTGACTGATCATT
Organism: Thunnus maccoyii; assembly: GCF_910596095.1. Classification (NCBI taxonomy): domain Eukaryota; kingdom Metazoa; phylum Chordata; class Actinopteri; order Scombriformes; family Scombridae; genus Thunnus; species Thunnus maccoyii. The sequence goes on from NC_056547.1 coordinate 18,136,947, forward strand.
TGAAGTTGTGTTTGGTTTAAGCTGAATTTCTGCTCCAGTTTTTTGTGGTTGATGCATTATGTATTGTGTAATTATGTAACAAAATGTTCTTTTCCAAATGTGTTTAATTTGTCACCTGCTGTTCAGAAGTCTATGTACATTTTAAAAACCCTGTGCATAAGCAAATACTGCAAATAAAATACATCACTAGGAGTGTAGTTATTGTCAGTAGACAAAATAATTTCAGTACAGTCTTCAGTACAGACATTCACTGTAGTGTACAAGTTGCTTTTAACACCTTACTGCTCTAGTTTAGTTCAGTCAGAGACCTTTTTTGTCAAGAAATGACCATTTATAGCAAATGGTTATACAGTTAGATTTGGCGGAAAAGGTTTTGTTGTTTGAGGAAGCTCTCAAAGAAACTGAGCAGAGACTAGGATTCTGCTCAGAGAGCTAATCCCCCTAATAAACTTACATGAACGATAAATCTTAGTTAAAATATTTGCATTTAGTTAAAATATGAAATACCACATTAGGAGGAGGTTTGGGTCAATGAAGGGAGCTGCAGCAGCCAAATGCGTTGGCAAGAGTACATTTGGCAGAGTGAACTGTGTCAGGTTAAAATGTCCGCAGTGTACACTTGCATGAATGTGATTGGATGTTACCAGCCACACAGCTGTAGATGAGAAAGTGATTGTGAAGCGTGTTGAAAATGGCTGAGACCAATCAGCTGAAACAAGTGCTCTTCAGTGCTCTGTCTGAACAAACGCTATGCTCCATTTTTGGTTTAGGGTTACATATGTGACCTGTGCGTGTGCATTTTGAACAATCCAAACAGCTACACAAGGATAATCCAGGTGTAGACTGGCACAACACTTCTTTATTATCTCACTTCAAATGTAAATAGGGGTATATCAACATATAATTGTATATATGGCTTACTGTGAATACTGTGTGCTAACATGTCAACTGGTCAGATGACAGTAAAGGGCTTTAATTTAGTGTTTTTGAGTTAATTATGTTTCAAATGCTTTTTTGTGAAAATGAAATTGCTTCTCTGATGAGATGCTTCTCTGAGTCCTAATCTTTGTCCATCTGTTACTCGGCTAAGGCAGTCTGTCCACACAAGTCTATTAGAGTGATGAATCAGTACATAATGGCCCAACACACTATAATGTAACTCAATGGTGGAAACCAAACCATGTAGAGCTGTCTAACCTTTCATTTTTATGTTCAAAACAGCGGAAAGATCATTAGAGTGTATGTGGTTTATGACAGAAGAGAGGAACTGCACAAAGTGGTTACAGTTCTTAAATCTTTAATGTAAACAGCAGTTTTGAGGGGCTTTGAAAAAATCCTAAAGAAAAACATCTGAAGGTATTAAATAGGAAGGGGAAAATATATAAATCATACTAGAAATAACAACCATGATCTGTTTTTAAATTAAAAAAATACATAAACTTTCAATTTTGTGGCCATATAGTCCTGAACACAAAAACAGACAACTTCCCTTGACCAAAAACACTAACATCCTCTTTGTAATACCAACTACTTGGCAATTTCACAATTTTAAAAATCACTAAATTATGACCATCTTACAAATGATAAACAAAACAAAAAAAAAGCTCAAATATTGCTTAGGAATGTTGTGTACAGCAGTCATTACAATGATAGAGACTCAAATGAGGGAGAGATGAGTGTGTGTATATGTGTTTCACAATGATGGTGCTTTTACGGTTGTTTTTGGCAAAGCCACTGTGTAGGTGTGTACAATATGCGATAAGCAGCGGTGGGATAATAACATTAATATTAGAATATTCAAAAGAGAGGCTCGTAACTTTTGTACAGAGCCTGGATTTCGAGGATTGACTTATTCTAACAGTCTTCAGTATGTGTGAAGCAGGACAGAGCGGATATAAGAGACTATCTTCAGGAGCTGTACTTCAACCTTCCATTCAGTCTCTTGGGAAACATTTAGCTGCCACAAATACTGTAAGTGAGAATGTGACAGGAAATACCTCGGGGAAGTTGACAACAAAACATAAAATCCCCTCCCCCCCACCCACCCACCCCTCCTCCCGTAACTACAGAACCACCATCCTGACCCCTGTACTCATCCCTCCCCACACAATAGCCCTGAGGAAAAATAATAAAATAAACATAAAAAGGACAACAAGGAAGCTGAAATCAAATAGAATTTCGAAGCAATTCTCTACAACAATCTTCAAGCAAAATGACAGCTGGCGCTTCAGCCAAGAAGAAGAAGAAGTGAGTGAGTTTTCAGACACAGGAGGAGAGCAACGACGAAGACACAGAGTGACCAACAGCAGGCCAACAAATACTTCCTGGTTTCTCTTCTCCATGGCAACCTGATGACTCTGCAAGTACTGTGCGAAGAGCTGCGTTGACCCCGAGTCCCTCAAGTGCAGCAAGCCTATTAATAAGCGCCATTTTCTCTCTTATAAAGGTCTAGCAAGAAGCAAGAGGAAAAAGGTTTGATAAATCCTTTTTCTTTTAATCACAGTTCATTTTTATATTATAATGGTTTTATTCATTTTTGTTGTTGTTTATAAGAAAGGGGATTGGTCCAGTGAGTACAGTAGGTGCTGGGGTAGGTTTGGGTTTGGGGCTCGTGGGTCGTTCGCCTAGTTACAGTCATAAACAAAGTCATAGTTGCTAGGTTCTTTGGGAATCGGGGGCGGGGCCTCGGGAATCTGGATGTTCTCTAAATCCAAGAGGCGGAGCTTCATCTCCATGGAGAGCAGGGTGTCCATGTCAGATTTGGTGTACTCGCTGGTCATCTCCTTGCCCAGAAGGGCATTTAGACCATCTGTCCACACGCAGTACTGCAGAGGAATTGACAGAGGTAGATCCAAAATTAAAACAAACTATTACTGGCACAAAGGAAGTCTAAAACACAAAACTTATAAATTCCTAATTAAACTTTGTTTTCTGACTCAGATCTTAGAGAAAGGAAGCTGCTGACAGCACACAGATTGCACCTGGTATAGAGACATGAAGTGTGTGTGTGTGTGTGTATGTACACTGTGACTCAGGAGAGACACAGCAGGGACCCTTCCTCCTTGCTTGTCCTAAATACTAACTTCTGTGTTAAATCTCCTCTGTGTGCAGAGTATAACATTATGCCAGAATCTAGTTATATGCTATCGTGGTAATAAGCAGAACTTGGTCTTTTGGGCATAGTCCAAGTCAAGGTCTCAGTCAATTCCAAGTAGGGTTAAGCAAAATGGCGATATATACCATCAGACAATATACATCTGTCAAAGATTTTTATATACTGTTACTAGCATGGTGCTAGTTATTCCTTTAATATCACTGAGTGTATTAGGCCATTGCGGACAATGTTGCAAATCAATGAGCAGGACTGTTTTATGGGAATATTGAATTTTTATTGGATTTATTGTATTTTTGCATCATTGTGAGGAAGTACCTTCATTCGTTGAGTATTAATTTGCTGCATATGCCACATATTTTATCAACAAACAGTTTCTCACTTATTTTCCAGAATATATATGAATATATATGTATGTATATAAAATGAAATATACTTTGATGGAGGATTTTATGCATACCGCACACTCCTGATTGCAGGTCTTTTTGGTGCCTGAATGCTAAAAATCACACAGCCTTTTAAGCTTTTCCTTTTAAACCAGCGTTTTTTACATAGCTGAGACTAAGTGCTTACACAGCAAAAGGATTAATAGTTACATATTCAGGGTGTGTAGCTATACATGGATGCTGTTTTTTTTTAAATTTTTTTAAAGGAGTTTAGTTCAGTTCAAGCACTAAAGCACTGCAGTAAAGGTTGCCTTAGCTAATTAGCATCAGCTACTCCATTTGTGCTTCGTAGACACTGACTCTTTCATCAGCTGTGTGGCTAGCAGCTGACTAGTAATATCTAATCATATTAATGCAAGTGTGCAACACAGCCATCCTCTTTGTGTGCATTGTTGATTTAACAAGGACTGAATGTTCCTTTACGTGTTTACTTAGGGGACATCGAGTCTTTGGGGAATCATTTCTCTTAGCCGTCAAGTCCAAGTCAAGTTTCAAGTCTACATCTCTGGTTATCTAGTTTACTTTCCTGTGCAGTCAGCTTTATCTAATCATATTTTATTCCTATTTTATATGTATATATTACAGTTTATGCTTTGGTAATATGTGCACATCTAAAAAGAGGAAGAATATCTGACTTCTACACTTACATACACACACTATATTCATACACTAATGGAACAACTTTCTCTTTGTGCCTTCAGGTGTTTATTTGTTTGACACTGTCAACAACCGCAGGGCGGGCTACTGTTGGCTTACCTCATGCTTGTCAGGAGCAATAAAGTTTAAATACTCGTCGGACTCGTAGAGGACAGAGAAGGCCAGCTCTAACACCTCCTGGAGAGAGGACAGAGTGAAGGACAGAGGGGGAGAGGTAAGAAAGAGAAAATGGTGCAGAGAGACGGAGCAGCAGATGCAGAGTGGAGAAGGTGGGGTGGTAAGAGGTAAAAGAAAAAAAAAAAGGGGTGCAAGGAAAAAAAAGACGGATTAACAGGTGAGATTTACACCACAATACTGCCACACCAATGCAATCTACCTCTCGTCCTCACGTCTCGTCACCATCTGTTACATCAACACATCAGGCACCAGTGAGAGAGAACGCAGAAAGCGAAATACCTGAGTTGCCTTCAGACACTAGATATTGTAAAATGGGCTGAGAAAATGACATTTCAAGAATGTTCCTTTAAAAAAAATCCACTGTGGTCTGCTGTGGGCGATGAATTGAATGCAGTGCGAGGACAGAACAGGGACACAGAGAACCCGATTTGTATACATGAAAGCAAGTCATTATATGCATGCTTGCGATCTGCGTGAAATTAATGTCTGATTTACTATGGCAGCAGGTATAATTACACAATCAGAACGTGGGACTGCAGCCTGGGGTGCGTTTTGTGAGACAGAGCTTAAAAGACGCAGTTCAGTAGTCGGATTTGTCTCAGACCAGGAGGCTTGAAAAAGAAAAGGTGTAGTGATGCTGAAATGGAAATATTTAGAGTAGTTATGAGATTCTAAAACACTTGGTAGAGCGGTAATTCAAGTCAAGAAAAAGATTGTTTGGGCTTCTATTACTCAATATACACTTTATGTATTGAAAGCCTTATAAATATAATGCCGTGAGAGTTATTTAATACCCCTAATGAAGTTACAGAGATGAAAAACCTTAAAAAGACACAAAAGAAAAGGTTGCATAGAACACAAGCAAGGATGTAGAAAGCTTTCATTCACCACAGTGCATTAGCAGCTTTGTTAGCAGTTCAGGTTAATGACCACAAAGACACAACTATGCTCTTTATTTGGTGTTATAAAACAAATATTAAATTCATTTGTTTCTACTCTTTCAATGGCTGTTTTTTTGCTTTGTTTATGAACTAATTAAGTGCTGCTTAGCATGGCGCTTCATCTATCATTGAGATTTCAATAAAATACCGGTTAATTAAATTTTCCCTACAACTGTCTTATTCTAATTATAACTGCACAAATCTGCACCGGTTCTTTAGATGCAGAGGGTTTTCCACACCAAGTGCAAATTGCATGAAGACCAACCACTTTTATCATATATCCTCCAGTTATCTGCATGATCCTCTTTGTGTATGCATAAAGCAGAGAGATGCACCTCACTAATGAAATGCAAAGTGCAGCTCAGATGAGCTTCCAGGTCGGTGCAGCTGTTTTCTAAATAACATGCATGTCTTGAGGTGATGAATGTGTCAAACAAGACAAACATGTCTTGAGTAGATGGGAGATATATTATATCTGGAAAATTATGATGATGGGAAATAAACAGAACTATCTGAGAACTTCATACATCTTTGTGATTTTTTGGAAACAGTCTGAAAACGTTGCTTGCCTTGTCGCCCTCTCACCTGTCTCAGTGTGTCACAAACGGTCCACAGGCTGGTTCTGCTCTAAACCCTGTAGAGGTGACTTTGGCTGGCCTTGTAACAGTGAGTAATGAAATGTGCTTGTGTTCTCATTCACAAGGCTGGGACAGGCCCGCTAGACAGCCCACAGACCCCCCTTAGGTCACTCTCTTAGACCTGCGCTTATCGACAGGGTAATAAAGGAGACAAAGCGGGGAGGAGGCGTGCTCCTTTGTCTTCAAGGCTATTTATCCAAGATCCAATATATCAGAGTCCCGTGGGTGGGGGGGCGCGAAGGTTTGCAGAGGCAAAGTACGGGAGAGGAAGGACCGATGTGTACACAGATTCAGACGAAATGGCTCTTTCATCCTGGTTAAGGCACCACAAAAGTGCACAGCCATGTATTACTTTTAAATTTAAACAGCAAAGAAAACATGTCAGCAAGTTCTTGGTGGCTCTTGTGTGATTTGTGTCTGCAACTAAAGGACTATTCCGCGATTTATTTCTACACGATGCTACCAATAGATTCGTCTCTCTTGTGGCGAGCGCCGAGATGCAAGTTATTGTTTTATTTCCCAAAGCAAAATTATGTAACTGACATCATATTATGCAACTCTCACGCACACAGAAACAAGCTCTCTCGCCTAGATAGATACACACCCACCCACCCACACATGTGCACGTGTACATACGCGTGTGCACACACACACACAAACACACACACACACCTTATTTTGCTTCAGGGCTCCCTTCTCCTTCATGTGAGGACAGTCTTTGCCGGTGATAACAGCTTTGATATCAGCCACAGGCACTGCAGAGAGGACAGGAGTGAGTTCACAACAACAACAACAACAACAACAACAACATCCCTTTGACAACTGTGTCATCCTAGATAGACGGCTGGTTTATTCAAGAGATTAAAAGTTGAAATCCTCCCAGATTTGTTGCTGTGCAAGTATAACTGATGTTAACATTGACTCTTAAAGCCAACGGTCAGTGTCAATGACAGTTGTGTGTCACTGTCTAGACCGTGTTTGGGGTTTTGTGTGCCCTCATTAAGGGCAGAGGCTGTAGGCTTTTAGAAAATACATATTTGAATAAATATTGTGTGCTACTTAAACATTAGTGGGTAAAAAACCCAATGAAAAATCTCCATGATTTGACTCAAAACTCACATTTGTCCTGTAAAGAGTCGTGGGGCACCTCGCCCTGAGGGCTCTCCTCCAGGTCTCCATAGTGCAGGACTTTATGGTTCGGAGACAGACGACAATACCAAAACTTATCTGGAAGAAAACATAAGGACAAAGGAAGACAGAGGGGACGGAGAGGGAGATGGAAATGTCAGTGGCTGGCGTAAGACATCATCTGAGATTACATGAGTCATCAGCAGGAGAGAAAATTAGCACGGCAAAAAATCTGTGACACAAAAAAAAAAAAAAAAAAAAACAGCCTTGAGGAAAATCCACAGATGGGCTATGATGCTCTATATGAGGGAGGGATCTTGATGGGCAATAAAACAGACAGTTGGCCTTCATCATTTTAACACTGATTCAACAACAATGAACACTCAAGTGAAGAGCAAAAAGGACACAAGTTTTTCTGGCTCAAATGAGGCAAAGATGAAGCCTCAACTTTAACCTGCTCAACCTTGATTTATTATTTTCTTTCCATAGGAAAATAAATATAAACCTGTGCCAGCTCCTCAGGAAAGGCCCCAAGTCACTGAGCATCAACATGTTTTAATTTAAATCATAAAGGCTCTGTTTACAATGTAGTCAAACAATAAAAGGAGGACATTTTCAGACCAACTCCTCTGCTACACACATGTCAAGCAAAGCAAACTTTTGGTGCCTAAAATGTTCACTGAAATACAGAAAAATGGGAACACTTGTAAACTAATAAATCATAGGCACGTGAGATTTATCATATCCACTTGCTGTTGAGACTGTGCCAAAGGTATTGATCAAACTCTGTGGTCATTTTGAATGGCATTGTACTGGACCATGGACAAATATTAGAAACACAAGCAGGAAAGCAGTAAGAAGCCCTTTTATGACTTTAATACATACAGCCAACATTGAAGAGGCAGCTTGGTGTTGAAATGTTTTAGTACCTTGACTAGAAGCTCTAGGACCACTATGGACATGAGTTATATTCACTTGTTTTTGTTGTCAATTTGTTATCCTTTGTCCTGATTCAATTTTATGCATAACAGTTTGTTCTTCTTAAATGCTATTTATATTTTTTTTTATATGTTCTGTCTTTGGTTTTACTGTTTTGTGAATGTTTGGACGTGCGTGTTATGTTGTCTATGACAGAATAAAGCAAAACCAGATGAGTTTGTACAATGTTATGGACTTGAATCATGCCTGCTGTTTAAAATGCAACTGAATGGTTCTTGTTGGTGAGACAGTTGCACTCAAGTTTTAATGCAACGCTATTAAAATAGGTTTTTATTCCCTTAAAGGTCACGTTTTGTTCAAAGTGGCACAGAATTTAAGTGAGACATCACTGTCACTTTAAGAATACATAATCTCAGGTTGAGAGTGTTTTTCTCTTGGCTGATGGAATGAGTAATCCTCCTCAGCAGAGGCCTGCTTACTACCAGCTGTGTGTGTAAAGCACTGGTCACTGCCTCCACCGCCAGCCTCTCTGTGGCCAAACTGGTGTTCTTTAGTGGTTCCCTGCCAAGGTGGGCAGCGAGCTGAGCTGGCAGTCAGCGGGCACAGACTGGGGAGGTCTGGCTGGTGTGTGCATGGGTGGCACAGTCCAAATCCTAATTGCTGAAAATAGACAGTTGGCGCTGCCATACTGGTGCAGAGTGGCACCAGTCCACAGGGAGCAGATAGTTATGCGTGTAGCGGCTGTGATGAGCGGAGGGGGTTTGGGGAGAAAATGCTATCAACTGTTAATTTGTGTGTGTATACAAGCACATATGTTCTCTTTTGGCTGAAGATGCTGTAAATCCATCTTGGATTTCATTTCCTTCTTGTATCATTTAAAACTATATAACTCTCTTCATTTGATTCAACCACCCTAACATGGGTGAATGATAACATTTCCACAGAATCAAAGTTTACTTTTGCTTAAGTGCCGTATTCACGCAAGGTGCACTTTCCTGAGTCCCGAGATGTGCTGTTACCTGCCTGTACCCTGCACTTAAAAGAGGTAGTACTCTTTCTTCAAAACACCATCAACCTGGGCTTTTACAGAGAAGCATCCCCTTGTAATGGGCAGACTGGCACTCTGGAAGGTAGAAAGAGGAGTCATCTGCACTGAAGTCAGCTAAATTAATATTTGATGTAGGTACTTGAGTCCCTGCAGGCTGAAGGACTTTGAAATACTTGTTGTTCAAGAAGCTGAGGGAAGAGTGGGAAAGGAAGAGAGGGAAGAGTGGAGAGCTTTTTATGTATGTAAAAAAAGATAAGATTTAACATTCCTAAGAGTAGAAAGATTGTGAAAGTTTGCCTGAGCAATGTACTGAAGACAAGAAAAAAAACGTGGCCAAGTTTCAGCATTACATATGCAACACCCTCGTCTTGATTGAACGTCTCATTTCATGTGAACACTAAGTGAAAGTGAAACTTGCTATAGGGCATGTTTTATTATTGCTAAGCTTGCCTAAGGTCTGCAAGACAAAGTGTGCTTCACAATGTCAATGCATGTATATACTGAGTAGCAGCATGAGAAAAAAGGCACGGAGAGGAAACAGAGGCAAGGATAGACATGTATGTGTGGGGGGAAGAGAGATGCACAAGAAGAAAGATACAAGTGAAAAAAAGAGGTTAGGAGTGAAAGGATGGCAGATAAGGCGGGAGTTTTGTGGAGAAACAGTATGTCCTTCACTAATTCAAATGTCCTCAAAAGCAAAGACAGCTAATATACAGCTAGCTTGTAGCAGGCGGGGGACTTGCCTCCAGACAGCGTGCTGTTGTAGCAGATTAAAGATGGTGTAACCCTACAGGCTAGCGTGCTAAATTAAATCCAGCGGGGCTCGTGAACTGCTTTATATACAGCAGTGTGCGGGTCTACTGTTTCTGACAGGCTTGTGGCTTTTGTTTCTGAGTTCAGTCGGTTGCTTGTCTATATCTGCATGTGTCCTCATTTCCTTTGACAAGCCTTCATAACCATAATACGGTAATGTGAGACTCTATTTACAGAATGTTGCTACGTAAAAGCCAAACAAACATAAATCAGCCGACCACAAGCAGCGATGATGATCAGATACTTAATCTGAGTGATGCTTTCCATCTGTCCTGCAAGATCACTGCTACTTTTTTTCCCTCCTACGTTCCTTCTCAAATTATCTGTTTTTTTTGTTTTTTTTTACGTAGTCCAGAAACATCCATAGCATCATTCACTATTCATATTTTGCACAGTCTGAACCCCTATACTGTTCAAATAATGTTATATGCATATAACCAAATGTACCTATGCTGTTAATACTGCACATACCACCTATTCTCTAACTCTCTCCACTTCTCCTCTGTATATATGTATTTATATTGTAGCTCTCTACTGTCCATCACTGTACATATTGGAAGATATAGCATCATTTATGCTGTAGCACTTACTTTCCTGCACTCATTTGTAAATAATACTGTATAATAATACTTTTTTCACTTTTGGTTGGATGTTAACTGCATTTCATTGGCTTTGTACCCGGACTCAGCGCAATGACAACAAATCTAAATCTAAAATCTAAATCTGGATGACAGCTGCCAAGTCAAATCGTGATCAGGCTTTAAAATGCCAGAACGCATCAGTGTCAGTGAGAAAAATCCACCAGGTTTTACTCAATTTGATTTGACTCACTGGAAGTACAGTTCCTGTAGGGCAGCTGATGACAGTAATGCAATAACGGCAAAACCAAGCCCAGAACCTGAGCTTGTCACTGTGTTAAAAATTTTACATATTTGTATATGCAGCTAGGGAGGAAAGTGACAGAGAGGGGTGAAGGAAAGTGCAAGAAGGAGGACAGAAGAGTGAAGGGATTAGGTATCATGAGGATTAAATCCACTTTGATTGAAGAGCAGTATATTATACAGGCTAAACGCTACCACTGCTACCCCCCTCATCACTCCTACCCCCTCCCTCTCTCTCTCTCTCTCTCTCTCTCGGCAGTGAGTGTGAAACACAATATTAGGCTGAATGATTCCAACACGCTCCTATCTGGGCTCGCTGCTGGGCTTTCACTTTCTATCGTTTTTCCTCTCTCTTCTGCTGACTCACTGGGGAGAAATACCATCAAAATGTACCATAAATTAAATCAAATGAGTATTAAAATGTGTCTAAACGTGTGCTTCTACAGTAAATTAACTTAAAATGGTACCACAGATGAGTCCTTAACAATCTTAAATGTAAGCTGGTTAAATATACTCTGAATACTGCAGCCTTTGGCGTTCACGTTGACACAAATCAGCTGCCGCGTGTTATCTCACAGCAGAAAATAAACTGCTTTATCATTTTCACTCCAGCACAACAGCAGCCTTCTTTTGCTATTGTTTCCTTTCTTTTCTCAAAGCCTTTTCTACAATTTATCTCGAGTGTGCGTGAATGTGTGTTTACACTGCTTTTGTCAGTATGTACGTATGCATCTTGGTATTTCTTTGCATGTCATACATCGGGGTGTGCAGGGGTAAAAAGGAGGGTGAACCAGAGTGTTTGTGCATCTTGAGACAAAAAGACGTGTGCCCCGTGCTTCTGTATGTGTTTGAATAAAAGTGGCAGCATGTGACTACTGTATATGTCTCTGCCATTAAGTCTAAGAGAGCCAGGAAAACTTGAATGAGCGATCACAACAGCACATCCACAGCAGCCCAGAGCTTCACAGATCTCCTGTGTTAAAACGTTTCCTGTGGAATTTTCATAAAGCAAAAGGAATAAGGCCATGGGTGCCGAAAGAGAGGGACAACGAACAGACAGATAGAGACAGGAAGGAGATAGTTTAGCTGTGATGTACAAGCTTGTGCATGTGCGTGTCTCACCTTGCCTCCTGCGACTACTGATTTTCCTGAAGCAGGTTCCCTCGCACAACCTGTTGAGCCTCTGTTGTTTGATCAACTCCATGATCTCCGGCTGGATCTTCTCCCTCAGCTCCCTTTCGAAAAAAAGGCAGACACACACATTATTAGCTCAAGGGGAAATATCTGAATCCTGTAAACCACAACCTTCCAATGTGGCAAGCAGGCACAAGATGGTCTACCACTTGCAAGTGAATTCTATTACATTTCCACAGGTTTTCTGGCTACGTGCAATATTCATCTGACTGACAAAATCCCCTGGATTATGACTGTCAGGAGGGAACAGAGAGCATGCCAAACACACAGATATACACATGCATGCACATACGCACGCACTGCTCCAGCTTGGATCACTGTCATTTATTCATGCATCTACATGTATGTCTGTGTTGCATATGAATGCCAAGCACACAGCACTAGTCGACATGAATTATGCATATTATCTGCCACAGCAGCGCTGTTCCCTCTCTTTTATTTCTCTCCATTATAGTTGAGTCCTTTCTCTTCCAATTTAACTCACATTATACACAGATAAAAGCTCTGCATCTCTAACATTTTCTTGTGTTTTCCCCATGCTGGTACTCTTGATCGCATTTTCATCCTTCCTTTCTCTTCCTCATCTCCTTCAGGCTCATCCGCTTCTTGTTTCCCTTCATCTGTCTCTCTGCCTGTCTATGTGTTCGCCTCATCAGTGATTCCAGTCATTACATTGATCTGTGGTCGGACATTCACTCTGACACCTTTAAAAGAACAGCTAGTGGGGAAGGCGTGGCTCATCGTGGGAAGGGCAGGTGATTATAGCCCTGTTCGTGTATCAGTCTTCTGACTGAGCTAGACACAGGTGAGACTTCTTTTGTCTGAGAGTTTCAGATGGTTTTGGCTACGCAGTCCTCTTAGAAAATAGCTCCGATTTCAATTTGAACCGATTCTTTCCGCCAGATGCAGAAAATCCCAGACAATTGGATTTAAATGCTGAGGTGTTGCACTGGTAGACCTCTATAAAAGCAAGCACTCTGGTTGCTATCAGGTGTTCAAAGGATGAAAGGAGTGAGGCACTCTGATATAAAGGTGGCACAAAAACCCATTTCAAGCCTTGTGGAAATGTACAGTACCGACACAGTATATCAGTAAAATACTGCCAAGCACAGGTGGAAAAGGGAATCAATAATGAATTAAGTTAAGCCACTTTTCATCCTAATTTTCTGGGGACTACTTTAAAATTAAGCTGTGTATTAACATTTTCTCATAAGTGTATCCTCAGCAGTTCTGAGTCGACCTGCTGCATGAATTTTTTATTTGATGTCGTTTATATTTTTCAGCGTAAGCAACTTTGTATAAATATAAAACTTCCCACATACTGTGCTGTACAGTACATTGCAAAAATGCCTTTTACTAACTATAGCAAAATAACGGCAGAAAATAAGCTTTGATATGAAGCCATAATGATTCCTCTTCACCTTCTATAAATGTTTAAGAACTATTCACCATCATAATTAATAGCAGACAACTGGCAGCAATTGTAGCAGGTAAATACAGAGCTCCTTTAAATCTGCAGTCTGACACACTCGGCTCATTATGTTTACAAGTCATGAAAGTATTGTATTGATTAGAGGAAAATTCCACCTTCGGGTAGTCTCACGCTGCTGAAGAGAGACTAATCAGTGTGTGATGTTCGGTGCTTTTCCGACAGCAATTTTGTGATAAAATGTTAAACTGTGCTTTTTCATTTCATTGTCTTATCCAGTTTCAATAACTCATTTCTTATTTATCCCAAAATACGTTTTGACAACAGCAAGAGATTGGGTGTGAAATTGTTGCATTCAGATGTAGTACAGGCCTTATTTTTCCTAATAATACAGGAAACATTATTAGTTTTACATATGACATACTGTACATGATGTGTCTTTACCTCAATTTTAAATGTAATAAGATAACTGCATCTCCAAACAAAAGGTGGACTTTGAATTAAAAGCTCTATTACCAGTAGTTGAACAAGTGTTTTCAGGTACATTTTTCCACAACTTCCTTCACTTTTGTTCTGCTTTCTCCACAAGAATTAATTGGCTGCTAAAGTTTGGTCTCTACCCTTCCAATATCGATTCAATAAGCCCTTGGCTCAGCATCGATTACTGTTCAAAGGGACAAGCTCTCTCGGGGAAACGATTTTTCAATAGTGCTAGCTACTCCATTAAATACAGGCAGGACAAAACAATGTTCTCCATTAGAGGGCCTGCATCCATGATCAGTCAATGAATGATCTATTACGGACTAGTTCTCCATGCTTAATGAGCTGGAGGGTCGTTAATGGAGTATTCACAGGGAAGGCCATTTGCAGACAATTTGAACTGAATGCATATTTTCAATCGCAGGAGGGAAGCACAGGTGCAACCTGCTTTAGGCAAATAGCTGGCATTTGGTTGACAAATGCAAAGCAGGAAAGGGAAAAAAACATGAAACAATTAGACGCATATTAATGACCACAGCTTTTTTTTTTTGTGGGTGCAAATTATGTCCTCGTTTGAGTCTTGAACACGTGGTTTTGAGAAATGTGCAATTAACAACAGGAATATCACTGAATGTCTTTTTCCTGTGGTGAGCGGTGGCTCAAATGCAGTTGCTCTGATGCTACAGAAAATGTTTTACATCTTATTGTAATCAGAGTTTCCATACTGCAGCTTGCCTGAAGCTGCAAGGCATGCCATAGAATACATGAATAAAATCTTAGTAGATATTATTCACATTAAGTTCAGCATTTTGTTGCCTGTCTAACAAGGTCCTGTGGGACCCTTTAGTCAATCAATATACTCCTTTGAAAAGTCTGTGCAGATGCATTCCTGGATTTTTGTTTCATCACAAATGTCCAGCTGGCACGATACCATCATACTGGTCACTGATTGGTTAACTCACAGGATGGGGCGGGATTGGAAGTCTTCCTGATTCATCCTCTCTGACTGGCGTATCTTCAGGATCTCTGTGTAGCTCAGGTTCTGCAGGCGACTCTTGAACTGGTCCAGGGAATTAGGCTTGAGACCCAGCGCTCGCATGATCTGCTCCCTCACCACCTGCATTACCTGCAGAAGAGAGAGGCAAAGGTGAGATGATCATGCATGCACGAACCATACAGAATCTAGAAGATGTGTCAGCTAAAAAAACACAGTCTGGAAGTCAGGAAGTCAAGGATTAGTCAGGATTAATGATGTGATTTTTTTTTTTTTTTTCTGAACTGGAGCCTGTAATCCAGTCTGGTGCACTGAGCCTTCAGAGGAAACGAGCAAAGCAAAATAATTTAACAGTGGCTAGTCAACTGTTAGACCCAGTATCACACATCAGTGAAATGCATGACAGAACTCTGCTTGTAATACCTGAGCTATTTAATACCATTAGTCTAGCTGTGGCTGCAGAAGCATGACATGAGCGGTGTTCCACATCATCAATCCCATTTGAGAGGTCTTTATGATCAACAGAGGTAAAAATACAATAGCAGAGCTCTCGGCAATAACACATAAAACACATCATGCATGTAGTGTACTGTGTATACGTTACTGTGAGGTGATAATTTAAGTCTACACACATCACAAACACAGATTTAAAACTTGAAGTGCTACTTAGTTTAGCATAACAACTCCAGCAAGAGTAGAAATAGCTATTAAGATACTCAGCTCAGGTCTTTAAGCCATGAAACACTGGACTTGACCAAATACAATGATTTAACAAAACCCTGGACCTGGACTGAACCTTATTTAAACTCATTAAAATATGGAACGAAATTAAAGTCAAGTTTGAGCTGAGCTACTTTATGGCGGTACTTCACTTCGCTCTTAAATGGTGGATAAAGTGATTCGTTCCAGAGTATAAAATCTTCTCATCCTTCCAAGAAATCTTCAATAAAAAACACTTGATCATCCAGAAAATTAGCCTGAACTCGCAAACCGAGTCCTACGCCGGAATCTTCAATGACAGCTGCTTTCACTTGGCTTTGCACTCTAACAATTTATTTGCATTCTGCATAATTAGAATATGAACACTAATATCACCCAAAGACACAGTAGATTCATTTGCGAAGGTATTCAGCCGACGCACAAGGGACTCAACTGAGAGCAGACATAATTCCAAATGTGCTGAGCTTGGGTTGATGTGGGCCTGTAAATCCTGCTGAGACACTGTATGTGATATCTGGCTATAAAAATTAACCTGACCTAACATTTCTCCAGCCAAACTGAGCAGAGCTGTTCCAGTTACTGCAGGCTGCGCGATGGTAGACGTGACAAGCAGCCCTGATTATGGATCAGCCTTGTTAGCAGCCGCCTCTGGGCCTGGAGATGCTGATTCACTGGATCAGATCAAACTGAGGTGACAGAAAGAAATAGACTATCTTCCCCTCTGTTCCCTTTGATTTTCCTCTATAGTATTTTCTCTAATCTCTGCTTGCCTTGTTGATCAAACGCTTAAGGACATGCAAGTATTTCTGCGAGCACACTTCCCCAGAATATGTCGTCTCTAAGAAGAGTTTGGGATGGTGTTTCATGTCTATATATATGAGATGTTTCTTTATAAATCTGTTCTATGTTCTTCTGTTTCACCTGGAATCCACATCCATAACAACCATGTCAGAACCCAGTGAGCCAAGATACCAAATGTATGCTTATGCAATGCAGTTCTTGCTGTTTATGTTTACTGCAAGGCGATTACTCATCAACTTGCTAACCTCTGGACTCTCACTAGTCACACTAAGCCAGGGGTGAGTGCATTAAAAATAGATGATTTGAGTTGCTGAAAAAGAAATATGAACAGCATAAAACCTAGATCCAGTACCAAAAAACAGGAAAACTCAAGACGACCCGGGCGATGGAGGATAATCTTCCGAACCGCATTAGGAAGTGGTCTGGGTTCAAAGTCTCTTTTTGGGAAGACAGCGCTACACAGTGATAGTACCATGAAAAGGAATTAAAACATTTCTAGATCTAGATCTGATAAGCCCTGAAGGTAGCTCTCACCGTTTAAAAGACAGGAAAAAGTAATCAGTCTGATTCCTAACAAACGGCCACAAGTTGACCTTGGAAAATAAACACATGCACGGAAGTTGACAACAGAAAAGGAGACTGTGGAGAATTATTTGGAGCAGCAAGCCTGTAAATGCCTCTCAGCACCAATTCAATGTTACAGTTTAACTCTGAAATGAGCTTTAGTGCAATTAGAGACCAGTTACAAGAGGATATTTGATTCACTAGCTTCTGCTATTTCAGGAATCACTTGCAGGGTCCTCAGCTGCTCTCTGTGCACCATTTGTAAAATTGTATTTACTAAGCTCAGACACAGAACCACATGAGTGCACAGGAAGTCTCCTCCAGTGTGATCCAAATCTAACTGGAATTACTGGCTGATACAGAGCATCAGTGACTCAGCACAAGTACATTCTTTAAATCCTCTTTGACAGAGGCAGACAGAAGTTGAAATCAGGATTTCTAAAAAGAAGCAATGTTCTGGACCGGGGTGAAGCTATAATTAACTGGGATAAATGGCTTAACTGTAGATAAGTGGCTGCATTGTCACAGAGTAAAAAAGATAAGTTATATGCGTTGTTCTCCTTTGTAAGAACTGTAGAGGAGACATAAAGGAGTGAGCAAAAAAACAGAAGAGAACTGCTTTACTGTGTCAAGTAAGTGTTGCTATAATATAAAAAAATCTGCTCTACTTCTAGATAATAGCTGTGTTTAAGTAGCGTAACATAATTGCCAAAATCTACATGTCAACATAAAAATGCAACCACTAGAGGGCGGAGGCGACACCTTCCCTTGTTACTAGTCAAGACAAGTTATAGGGGAGCGTGTGCAAAGACTCTGAGCTGAGATGTAGACTTGTGATAGACAGTTATAAGAAGAAAATTGCTTTTTCGTTCATGTGATTGTCTGTCCCTTTCCATCCTTCTTTCCATTTATTCATTCATCCATAAAGACAGCTGTCCATCCTTCCTTCAGCGAGGAACATATTCATGACGACTCTCACTTCTAGCCTATCTTATGGAAAGCTATATTTCTGTATTCTCCCTCTGTCTGTGCTTCCCTTTAATATGTATGCCATATTTTCATGGGGAGAGACAGGTGTCCAGCTAACAACAGATTTACAACCCCAGAGGACCGACTTTTCAGCCTCAGCACTTCACCCCGGCATCTCCTTCTCCTCCTCCTCCTCCTCCTCCTCCTGAGCTGAAAAATGTGCAGACAAATGGATGAAGCCACAGCTTGCAATCATGCTACGAGAGATTCATCACTCCTGTCCACTACTTTTAATCACAACTGCACGGAGTTGCCCATTATAAATTTTCACACACATACACACTTCTATAATCCTGATAATTAAGCCTTAAATTAATTTATGTTCCCATTAAGATTACAAATGGTCTGTCAGTGTGTCTAGAAGAAACGTTCTTCCCTTAAGAAGCTATTTGAAAGTAAAGGAAATATCACAATGCAACAAAAACTGAGTCTTCATGACCTCAGTTTTAGGTTATCAGTAAAGATTGCAGATTGTAAACAAAAACAGCCCCTCAAATTGTTATCTGAAACCTCTATGTTTTGTGTTTTTGAGTATTATCCCAGCATGCCCAGCTTCTTAAGACAGATCTTGCTGTCACCTGCAGCTTGCTTTCCAATCTACTCCGATCTCTAGAGAGCGACTGCCATCCAGCCCTGGTGTTTCAGCGGAGCCGTCCCTGGGGAATGTTCATTAATATGCCTTGTTTGCAGTCATGTCTCCGGCAGGAAAACAATTCTGTTGGCCCATGTGGCAGCACTCATGCTAATTAACACTGCGAATATTCATCACATTTAATACGAACACATGGTCCTTTCACAACAGGGCGTTGGGGGTGGGGGGAGGTATTATGAATATTTTATTGTCATCCTTCTTTTTCATCTGCTGATTGCTCAAAGAGCACCTTGGTAGAGGTGAGATGACGTCAGCGCTGGAACAAACTTTGCAGGATAAAATTATCCCTAACTGACTCTTAGCTACATACAAGATGAGGTACATTTTTCTTGTGTCGTTCTCCCCTTTTAAAACCCACATGATCTCCCATTTAGTCAGAACTGTTGATCCAAGATTTATCGGTTCTATCTTGTCCACCTTTATTTCTGTCGTTGCCTCTCATGCTCCCTAATCTCCTCCAGACAACGGGCCATCATTCTTTTCTGTAGCTCCTTCAAAGGAAAGTTAGACAGCAGAGCAAGTGTCAGCAAATATAATTAAATGCCGTCTCATGAGCCATCTACAACACGTAATGAAGAGCTGGCCACACTGACTCCTCTGCCACGCTCTTCCTCTCTTTCTTTCAGCCTCTGCTTGAACAGGACAGTCGGGCCAGCTCCTCTCCCGGAGTCGCCCCGCCATCCATCATTGACAACGCATCAGCCGTTACAAATTACCGTCCCCTCTCGCCGACCAATCGACTGTCGCCCCTGCTTCATTTACCTAAGAGGATGCTAATGACATCATTTACCAGCTGTCAGTCAAATGTTCACCCACCACTCAAGCCTGGGCGGGAAATCTGGAGATTGTGCCAGAGAGACACTTTGGTGGGAAAATAATACAGCGGTAATCATAGAATAATGGCTTTGCTGATACTCCCTTAAAGCAATCAAAAAGTCAATCTCATGTGGCGATAATGGGACTGTTGCTGAAGTGTGTTTCTGCATGTAGGGACTTGAAGTAACAAACATACAAAAGGGAGCGTTCACACACAAAAAAATACACACATTCGCCTTTAATGAGGAGCAGAATACAGGGAATCCATGTCCCTGTTATTGAAATGGTAATTACATTTTCCTTCTCTGCCACAATGTCCCATGTTCAGTTAATAATTATCTCCTTCAAAGTTGACCATGATGCCATTAAAAATAAAACACTGCCACAGAGATGGACATGAAAGGATGCTTGTCTCTTATCACGCTGTACAGAGAGACAAGGCTGGTGGGGGTTGTATTAAATTTAGAAGCTGATAAAAATGCATTGAATAAAAATGCAAAAATGTGTTTTGGAAGCAGACATGAATGAAAAAATGAAAAAGTTGTAGTTGAAAATGTCTTATACCAAAGCTTCTGTTACTGTTAAATGACTATTAAAGCTGTTAAATTATCATATATTCTCATACAATACACATCAAATCAAAGCCAGAAAGTAGCCTAAATTAAAGATGCACCCTTATATGGTTTACTTCTGGTTCCTGTTTATGAAACGGTAGTGACACTAATCTTTGCCAACTGTGCCGACTGTGCTGGTTTTTACTCTCCGTCACCCCCACGTTGTGTGTGAGAGGACGTTTCAGGAGGCGCAACAAAACACAGACCTCCGTCTGACAGCACGCACACCATGGCATCGCTTTGGTCACAACAGTGTAGTGCTTCAAATGCTTCCCACTGGCTGGCACTACAAAAAGCTTGTGCTGAAACAACAGATCATGCTGCTCTGTGTGTCATGTAAGTGACAGAGACCGAGACGATATTTGTAGGGAATTTCAGACCTTTATCCCCGTTTGGATTGTAATAATAACCAATATGGATCACATAACAGGCATCATGAATGGTGGTGAAACAGTGTTGACAAAATCTTACCTGTGTAGATGTGCTGTATTGATTAGAACTGAAACGATTAGTTGACTAATCGATTAACCATCAACAGAAAATTAATCAGCAACTATTTTGTTTAAATCAGTTTTCAAGAAAACATGCTAAACTTTGCTGGTTCCTGCTTCTCCAAAGTGATGATTGGCTGCTTTACTATGTTTTATATCATTGTAAACTAATGATTTGATTTGAGTTTTGGACTGTTGGTCAGACAAAATAAGCTATTTTGAAATGCATCACCATCACCTTAAGCTCTAGAGAAATTATATATTGGGTATGTTTCATTAAATTGTGAAAAAAACTGGCATATTAGTAATTAATTATTTTTTGATTAATCAATCAGTTGTATGGTCCAGAAAATGGTGAAAAATGTTGATCAGTTTCGCAAAGCCCAAGATGACATCCTCAAATGTTTTGTTTTCCCTGACCAACAGTTCACAACCCAAAGATATTCAGTTTACTATCATAGAAGACTAAAGAAACCAGAAAATATTCACATTTGAGAAGCTGGAATAAGGGAATTTAGAAATGTCCTTCTTAAAAAATGACTCAAAACGATTAATCAATTATCAAAATGGTAGGCAATTAATTTAATTGCTGGTAACTAATCAATTATTTGGCTAATCGTCGTGGCTGTAGTTGGTTGCAGGATTAATTGGCAGCATAATGCCAAAACTTTGATATGCAAGACATTTCAGTTGCTTCTTGTTCTTTCTGTATGGTTTAAAATGCCTAAAAACAACCAGTCAGTGTGCTATTTACAGAGAGGGTGAAAAACAAGATATGAATGTTGCACAGCCAACTTATCAGGTTATATTCAATACATTCAGCTTTTCTGCAGCAGTTTGACTCTGACAACGCTGTCATGCCTCTATGTTGAATCTGCTGAGAGCAACTGAGTGGAAAGGCACTACTTTCAGCCATTAAAACTTTCAATTATGTATCGACCCCCCATGGCTCAAATGTAAGGAGTCACTGTATCTGGTTATTTCAATAAAATAGAGTGGTAAAGGGAAAATGTAACTTTAAAGCCCAGTAAAAAGCAGCTCTTTTCTCTCTCAGTGAATACCTTGGGGACCTGTTTGACAGCATTACTGCACCACAGGGAGAAGCACATACTGTATTGTACACAAGACAGATAAACACACTCTCAATGTACACACTTAAACTGTACATATACTCATTTATCCCTTCTCTCTCTCTCACACACACACACTGGCGTTATGCATTATGAACAAGCACTATCTCACACAAAACAAATCTACTAGAGACTACTCCATGTAAATTCACAATATAACACACACACACACACACAGAAAACATCTGGAGACCTCCCTCTATCATCCCTGTTCTTCCTTCCGCATGAGTGATCCGGAGTCGGTGCCGGCTGTTGCTGCTGGCTGATGTTGCCATATTTAGAGGGCCAGCGCTGCACGCCCAGACAAACTGTCAGAGAAGCTCTTTTTCAACAACCAGCTCCACGTGAGATGCAGCACGATCCATATGGATGACCGGAGAGAAAAGTCGCCTGGGAAATCGCTGCTTACTGTAAGTCTATCAAGAAATGCTGACGAAAGCCAAACTCTGTTGAGTAAGTTGGTTGTTATTAAACATCTATTCCAGGACATCAAAATAGGTATTATTTTATTGTATGAGATCACCTTCATCAGGGACCAGCCCTATCCTAGCTATAATGCATCATAGCTGAGTAGAAATACTATCCAAAAAAAAAAAAAAGAAAAAATTCTTGATCTTATTAAAGTTGTCTGGAAAAATGAAGTCACAAAAGTTCTCCATAAAAATTCAAACAGCACCCTTTTAGTCCATCAAGTTCACCCCCCACACGAACAGACAAAGTGTTTCAAATTAAAACCAGACTCCGAGAGTGTTACATCAAAACCGGATTATTATATGAGACAGCCGTATCCCAGCATGTATCCACAGTACGACACACCCACACATAAGAAAGCCTTTGTAGAGATCGGCTTATTATTGTCTGCAAGGAATCCAGAGTACATACTTTGTGGACTGCTGTGTACAAAAAAAAGACTACAGACACATGTAATATGTGTCACGGAGGTATCCGATCGCAATCTCTATGCATGTACTGTCTTTCGAATAAACAAACACATAAATAACTGATAGATAAATAATTGATAAATGACGAACTAAACCAAAAGACGAGGAAAGTTTGAGTTTACTTCTCTTTTCCCAGCTGATTTGCAGCGAGCTGCTGCAGAGATGAGACAAGTGGTATCACTATCCTGACACAACAAAGCAAAATGTTGCATCTCCTCTCATGCAACTCTGATGGTTTGATGCTAATGGTTGATGATCTCTCTGCTCTGATTAGTGAGCTCAGCTATGTTATTCTCAGTGTGAGTAGGCCTACGCTGCCTGAGATCAGAGATCCCCCCCTTAGGAACACAGTCACAGACACACACACACACACTCATATGCACAGAAAAAAGAAAACAAGTACAAGTCCCTGTACAGAACCACAGCTAAGATTTCACACTATTTCATATACAAACCATGAGAAGATGACAAAAAACATAAACAAAGATAAACTCATTACACTGTACACTCCCCTATGAGGGCTTGCTGACAAAAACACACATTCACGCACTGTCCGAGTGAGCAAATACACGTGCAAAAACAATAAAGCAAACCTTGTTAAGGGAGTGGGAGGTGAAGCAGCCATGCAGAAAGATATAAATAGCCTGTCTGAATTCAACAATAGGGGTGGAAGAAAAAAGAGGTGACGGGGGGGGGGGAGGTCGAGAGACGAGAGTGAGGAGGAGGAAGAGAGAGCGAGACCTCCGGAGATAGGGGAAGAGGAGAAAGACAAAAAAGAAAGGGCTGCAAGGAATTGAACGAGAGTGGGGAAGGAAAAGAGGTATAGAAAGATCTAGACAGCTGGAGAGGTAAATAAAACCAGTATGAAATAAGAAAACAGCAGGACTCATTGCAGGAGAGAAGAAGTGGGGGGAGGGGCTGGTTTACTGTGTCCTGATACGTGTTATAGATGTACCGTTTCATGCGAGGCGCGACGGCAGCAGTCACAGTTGTTGGCATATGGTAGCGTGCGCAGCGCTTTTACCCACTGTCCCAAGCTGCTTCCTGCAAATCCAAACATGGCATCCACCCAAAACCATTGGCACCTGCACTCACATTATATTGTGACATCACTTCTGACTGGATGCACCAGCACCCATTTCATTAATCATGTATGCGTGCATTTTAACCTACTGGCAAAGCGGAAGAACTGTCCTGTCGCTAAAGAGCAGAGCCAGAGATCATTTGCATTGATTTGCATTAAAGCGTCCTTAATTGATTTGCGGCGAGCAGCCTTAAATAAAGCTGAAGTAGGAGCTAAACGCAGAGCTTAAAATATTCTGAAATTTTGGCTAAGTGGTGTGTGAGGGCTGCTGTGGGGGGGAGAAGGGGGGGGGGGGTCCGCTCAGCTGCTGCCGGAGCTTTTGAGGATTGCCATGTGAATAATCCCACATGGGGCAGGTCAGTCTTCAACATGGCTGAACAAAGCAGATTATCGACTCTCTTCTGTATCACGCCGGTCCAGAACAGAAATGTCAAACACCAATAAAAAAAAAAGGGCTTTTGCTTTACATCTATGCTTGATTTATTTAGCTGAAGTGCTCATCCAGCGTGACTTCAAATGGGTGACCAGGATCAAGGTCTCTTGCTCAAGGGCACTTTTTAATATACAGGACACTGATACAGACCGACAACAATGATAGATTCAGTGATTTAACAGGGATAGACTTCTGAATTGTTGCCATAATGACAATCTGATTATCAGGCTTTAATAGGACTAACGATGATTTTCATTATTGATTCATCTGTCCTGTGTTTTACAGATTAGTCGTTAAGCCTGTAGAATGGCAGGAAATAAGCAGAAAGGCCCAAATCATCATGTTCAAATTGCTTGTTTTCACTGACCAGACAGACCAGACTAAAAGATATTCAACACAGAATAATATCAATAAGAGAAAGGTAGCAAAATCTTACATTTAAGAGGCTGAAATCAGCAAATGTTTGGCATTTTTGCTGGATGAATGGCTTTAACGATTAATCAGTTATCAAAACGGCTGTCAGTTCATTTTACTGTCAATTGACTGTGTTGTTGTATGTTTCAGTTCTCATCACCACAGTAGGTCACCCGGTGACCGAGGCATAGTTTCTTACCACAAAACCCATGCAGAAAAGGACAATAAGTGGATGCCATGGTAGTGTGCACTATCCAAAACAAATGAGATCAGGTATTGGCAGCATTTCACAGACTCTGCTCTACAGTCTGGGGCTGACCTCGCTCTAATCCCTGTGTCAAACCCCTCTGGCTAAAACACTGGTTGAAGCTCATCCAAGGCTGAGAGACACAGTGTGGAGTAGAGGAGAGAGCAGTAGTAGTGGCATTGAATTCCTCTGGTGACAAAACGGTGGGTGTTGGTGATGTGGAGTAATCCCATTCACAACAAAGCCCAACCCCCCACCATACTCACACACACTGTACACTGGAATACAGATGATGCCTGGAGTGTGACGGGGGGGTGGTAGATGAACGCGGGGTGTGTGTTTGTAAGAGAGGGTGAAATAATCTAGCAGATTATATGTGTGACTGACTGTGTGTCTTAATGAAAAGGCTGTGCTCCGGGTCCTTGCCTAACCTGTTTACGCCTCGCCGAGTCTACACAGCCCCATCTGTCCCTCCTCTTTCTCTTCCGCTCTGCCCCTGTCCCATCTTCTCCATCTCTCCCTAGCTTTTCTTCTTCTTCTTCTTTCCTTCCTCTCTCCATCCTCCCCCCTCCTCCTCCTCCTCCTCCTCCTCCGCAGCCAGGCAACAACACAAACAGTCCCTCTTCCTCCCTTACTACCACCTCCCCTTGCTCCGTCCATCCATGCTAATTGAAAACCACTCGCTTTCTCTCTTTTCTTTCTTGTTTGATTCTTAGTACTTACATGTCACCTCCATGGTTCCAAGTGCGGTGTGATACTCTCCACAGTGACTGATGAATCCTTGTGCTTTTGCCAGAGAAGGAGTTTTTTAGCAGTGCCCTGCGGGAGGCAAGGATGGATGGAAAGATGGATGGAGGGAGCAGATGGCTCCTTGGAAGAGCGGTCTAGCTGAGTGTGGACAGTTAGCCTTCACGTTAGCCACGATGAGGGAAGACTCGTCTGACAACACGGCTTGTGTGCCTCCTCCTTTCTCTTCTTCCTGTCTTGGCTATTTGTTACTTCAGTTTTCCCACTTTTAGTGTATTCCCTTTAAATAAAAAAAACAAACAAACTCCCTGCTTCTCCTCTCACATCCTCCCTCTCCCCTCTACTATAATATTTTCGTATGTCTCTCTATCTGCCTTCCTCCCTCCCTCTGTGACTCTAAGAGCATCAGCCAGGCTGCTCTGCTTCGCTTATGTTGATCTCCAGGCTTATGCCCTGATTGGATACACGCCATGATCAGAGACGCCAATAGTGGTGCAGCAAGTGGATCACATGATAAGTATGTGTGTGTGTGTGTGTGTGTGTGTGTGTGTGTGTGGGAGAGATGAGTGGAGAGAGAGAGAGAGGTTTAGACGGAGGGGGAGGGAGGGAGGGATGAGAGAAAAGGAGAAGAAGGAGGAGGGGTATCGTGAGTGGCTGCAAGCCTCTACATCAGTGAGGGATTTTTTTTTCTCCAAGCGCCTGAGCAAAGAGAGATGGAGGCTTTTTTTTTTCTCCTCTGGTAGGGAAAAGGAGGAGGAGGAGGAGGAGAAGCTCTCCGCACAGATGTTTGGATGAAGAGACAGGCAGCGGGACAAGACAGGAGTCTCTGATAGACGCTCGCGCACACACAAGTACTGATGTGCACATAAACACAACCGTGTACACATGCAGCGGAAAAGTGGCTCCATCTTACTGAAACAGAGCTGGAGTAGTGCAGCGCAGCAGCGGTAATTGGACAGGGGTTACTATGGAAACAGGGAAAACGGTTGCCTGACAGTCGGAGCTGTGCCCTGGGAGCATCAGACTTGCCTCCATTAAAACGCGCGCACGCACACATACACACACACACCTCTTGTTCTTTTCGTCTTTTACTAAACACAGCATCCAAAAAACGAACCAGACAGAATGTATAGAAGCTCTATGATGGTGTGTGTGTGGGTGCCATAGTGTTTTTAAGCTTCATTTAAGCCTTTGTCTCAAATGAGCATTAACATGTAAGACCCTGTGTGTGTGTTTTTTGTGTGTGTGTATGTGTGTGTGTGTGTGTGCGGGGCAGATGCACAGTCAGCCATGAAAATCCAGCCGCTGAGAGAGTGTGTGAGCATTTACGAAACGCTCACACACGCACATGCCACAGCGCCACGCACATCCGAAACATTGATAAAACCTGAACAAGGTGTTTTAGTATTCAACACGTCAGAAGTCTCAGTGCTGTCAGTGTCTGGCTGCTGGTGTAGGAGCTGCAGGGAAATGTAGCCGCACGCTAGCCGTGTTTTGAAGTGGACGCCCTCAGAATTATCCTTGACACAGCTTATTATCCACCTACACACCCTAAAGAGGATATATCTACATAATACTGTATGTACATGAGGAATTGACTGGCAACATGCGTATAATTTAGTTACACACCAGTGCTTTTACAACACAATCAGGATCTAGATTTAGAAAGCAATGCTTGAGTTGACAAATGGTAATTTTGCTCCTCGTGTAACCACAGGATTTCTTTGACTTATGATTAATTGATTAAACTTATAAATATGTCAGATTGTTTCTCCAGTAATGTTGTCGCTCCTTAGATAAATGCAGGAATTTATGCAAAAGATCTTGTGCTTATCAAACACCAAAGCATATTTGTGAATATCGTTTTCCACGGATGAGCAACAACTGATAAAAACTCGTTCTCTATAAAAGACAGCTATAGTTCAGTCTGAATGACACATAGATGGCAGTTAAAAGCACAACCACCAATCATATCAAATTCATGTTCTTACTTTTGTGCAAAGTCAAATATTTAGCCCTTTTTAGTTTTGTTTACAGGATATTTATCTTTTATTCTCTATCTTAAAGAGTTCCCTCCTTTCCAATTCCTATCCCTTAGAGACACAGTAACATACAAATACATCAGTTTCATCCCTTGTTAAAATAATTTTTCAGTGTTTCTATAACCAAATCTCTCTCTTTTCTCAACTCATCTTGAACTTGGGGTTGTCGACATATATTTATTCAAACAAATGTGATTTAGGGCGACTAGCTAACTCCACCCGATATATAAAACAGCTCTTGACTGTTAGCTTGTGGGTCATAGAGGCTTCCAGCGCAACATTATAGGTCATGCTCTTCTGGAAATGTAAGCTATTTATTACCCACTTTTGGGTGATCCAATAAAATCTGAAGAATTTAATCAAATCCCTCTCATATTTAAAATCCACCCACATATTCAGTTTCACTCATATGTACGTACTTTCACTGAGCTTTCCCAATGTGCATTTTTGTACCATCTTCTCTATCATCTAGATATTTGTTTTTGTTTTTAAAAAATATTCAGTGAATGAATTCTGCAGTTTCAGATCAACAACTCAGTTTGTTGCTGACAGAATTGGGTAGAAAATGACAACTTTCAGATTTCATCAGAGGGGCAGATGTCTCGAGAGTGTTTCAAAGTTCATAGCGGATACAAACTGAGACTCAGCGTTCGTGGTTGAAAGCACAGAGCTCCGCACGCACCATTTAGCTGATAGGAAGCCCTTGAGACCAAACAGTCTTACTATCGACAAGCTGCTGCTGAATTTCAAACTCCCATGGCACCCCGTGATGAAAGATGAGGTCGGGGAGGGAAGAGGGAGAGAGAAGGGAAGCATCATCTATCCCAACTCAATCGAAAGTGACTCTCGCCTTCAAGGAAGGGGCGTGAAGGATGGGACTGGATAATAGGATCGCTTGCTACGAGAGATGTGTGTGTGTGTGTGTTGAATTCTCCCCGTAGTAAAACTAAAAGTAGAGCTGAACATGTAAAAGTCATTCCAAGCCAAGCCTAGTGTGATTATCACTAAATAACACAAGGTTTCAGTTCATTATTACAACATTTCGATTAGCACAGAAACTCTCCAGGGACACACTAAAAATTTCCTTTTTCCCCCATTTCTGATTTCATAAAACCAAAAATACAGTCATGCTCAGAAGTTATTCCACTACCACAGGTGTTTTAGTGAGTGGCAAATGTAAAAACACAGGCGGTGGTGAGGACTTCAACAGAAAACAACAGACTGTAGGTGAATTTAACATTTATTCAACAACTGCTACAGAGGATGACTAGGTTTTCCTGTTTTTCATCTTTGCTGCAGTGTTACGAAAAAACA
Source organism: Thunnus maccoyii (assembly GCF_910596095.1). Lineage (NCBI taxonomy): Eukaryota > Metazoa > Chordata > Actinopteri > Scombriformes > Scombridae > Thunnus > Thunnus maccoyii. The sequence goes on from NC_056547.1 coordinate 18,165,863, forward strand.
GCAGTATATATTTCATAACATTTCCTCTGTGTGTGAAATTTGAGAGCCAGAGAACACCAACTTGTGTTTGTAATGACAGTCAGACTATGAAAATCATACTGCTGTCTTCCATCATTCAACTGATGATGATGCAACTCCAGCGTCATTTCATCTATGCACGTCAAACAGAACTCCGTACAAAAACAAAAATAACATGTGAAAACTTTACAAAAATGTTACTTGGGGAAACTGGATGCTGAATTAGAAACTGTCACCTTCATGCAGCACAATATATGTACATATATGGACAAAAGGGAATACCGGTGGAGCAAAAGTCAAGGTGAGCTTTGGCTATCTCATATGTGAGGCACCATTTCAATGCTGATCAAAGCCAGACAACTCGACCACGACAAATCACTGTGTAAGCAGTGGCTGGGAAACAGGGTGGCTTGTAGCGTGTTGGATGCCACGAGATAATCATAATTTGTTTGACAAATCAGGGAAAAGGCACACAGCATCTGTTGACTGCTACAACTGATGCCCAATTGAATACACAACATACAATATTTGTCATAAACACCTCATTACTATCAGAGTCTGGCAGCGCTAACGCACACATTTACTGAGTGAGCCGACTCAACATTAGCCAGCTTACAGGAAGTTTTTCATCTTCATCCAGACCCCAATGAGCACCAAATGAAGATGTAGAGCCTAATCAGTGGCTCAGCCATTGGAGGCAGTTAATGCTTCATGTCAGAGGAAAAAAAAACAATGCAGGAAAAATTCTGAGTGTAAAAAGCCCCCCGAGATGTGTATGCAGTTCCCTCTCTCAATCTACGCTCTTAAAAAGGAAATGCCTAAAACATACTAATATGTGCACACAGGAGAAAAAAACATTTCCATATCTATGCACCTTAATCAGGCTTGATATTTGCATGTGAATCTTGGCAATGTCATCATAAAAGCTAACAGAGATTAGTTATTATTAAGATGTAATTATCACAGCTGTAGTTGTAGAGTGAGGTATGTGTCTGTGCCACTTCCTGCTAGTGTCCCTACAGAAATACAACTGTGATAAATCCACAAAATTCACCTTAGAATAGCAAATATTACATTGTTCTCAATGTTGTCTATTATGTTATTTGAAATCAAATATGAACATAGTTGTTTTTTTTTTAACTGAGGATGTTTCATTCTGCATCGTGAAAGAGATTTACGGTGTGAAATCATACCATGTCTCATCTTTCTGTTTTTTTTACTGTTTTGTAAACTGGGACTTTCAAAAAGCAACTGCCAATTTCAAATTTGGAAACCTTATTCCTGGAGTCATCTCACCAATGTCCACAATTTATTGTAGTCCATCAACACCACTCTCGAAAATCCAGCAATTTATTACGTACACTGGCATAAAGTGGACTTACATTTGCTGCTTTTCCAGTGTGAATGCACCACATACTCAAAACCTAGTTACAATTACTATGTAGCATGCAATTGGGACATAGTGATGCTATTTATTAATTTCAGCCATCCACCCTGTCAAAAAACACACGTTTACATACCTTGTTGAAGTCTTCACTTGTGGCTCTCATCTCCTTCCAGGTCTTGTTGAGCAGCTGGATGCAGATGCAGAAGAACTCCTCAAAGGAGCGATCGTGGGTGAAGAACATGGGGTGGAAGTCGTGACAGTTTTCACTGGCTGTGGACACAAGAGAGACAGACTGTCATTACAGCAGCACTTTAAATGAAAGCTGCTACCCGTTAATGAAGCCTGTTAGTGAGTGACAGCAATCCATTTTATGGTGGCACATAAACGGACAAATCACTTTGTATTTTATAGATACAAAAAAGTAGTCACAATTATAACTGGTGCAAAAAGGTGACTGTGGACTAAGAACAGATTCTTAAGACAGAGACACACCAACGTGATGGACAAAATCTGTTTCTATCAATCTAATGACAATGAACTCAACACATGCATCAGTGGATCATCTGGCCATTATCTGGATTTCATGTCTGTATGTATTTATAATTACAGGATGTTACCATTGCAGATCCTTAATCAGACCTTAATCTTACTCCAGAGCTTGATCCTCACACCTATTCACTGCATGTGTACACATACAAAAACTGATAACAGAACAGCCAGTCAGCCAGCAAAGGTCCATTTACTTTTTCCTTTCCTCCTCCGTCCCATATGGTGGCCTTCAATTTTTAAAATATGTAATTGGGCCTGAAGGAATGTGGCCCCTAGCCTAGACCTGAACACCTGACTAATGCACAATGACAGGAACAGGCACAGCTACTGCAAGTAAACATTACTTAGCTAGAAAATGTTACAGATAAAATCATCAAATAACTGGTGCTGAAAGGTTCTGAATAACATTTGAAGTGGCAAATGTGTTTGATGATCACACATGATCATTCTCTTCAGCTCAAAAAAAATCAGGCCTGTGCATGCTAAAGATCCAAATTCACAATACCTCCTTACCCAGAAGATGAGGAGTAATATGAAATCTGACAGACTATTCATGAGAGATAATTTAACTGGACTGGGAGGGATTCTCTGATTCTGCATCACAGACATGGCTGGAAGTTGATGTGTTTATGGGTTATTTCATTAAAACTACCACTGAGAATGAGATACAGCACCCCAATGAAGCAAGACTATGTGTTATAGAAAATTTAGCTCCCCATCAACTTCAAACACAAAATACTCCTTGGAGACAAATTGTGACCAGCAAGCACTGTTACAACTGGATTAAGTTGAGATTTTTCATTTTACAAAGCCAGAGGTGGTTTATTTTCTTTATTAGTGGTGTAGTGAAGCGTTTCTATCAACACTATTTGTGTGCAAGTGTGTTTGAAATACAAATGAGAGGGAAGAGGGAAAAGCCAGAGCTCTTGAGTGCCCAAACCGCATTAACCAAGAGGTACAATAACAAGGCTTGACATTCATTTGAACTAAATTCGTCTCCCACTCGTCTTGCTGAGATGAGTGGCGGCCTTGAGCCAAAGGTTGGTTCATTTAAAGAGTTTCAGAGCAGAGCAGCGGGGACACTGGCCCACCACGAGCAGCCATGAAATTGGATGGAAGGGGTCAGGCGGCAATTGAAACTTCACAGTATAATGAGTGATGCCCGCAGGCCATGGGCACACTGACCTAAGCCTTGATTTGGAGCGATGGATGGGAGATTAAGGAAGGGCAAGTAGAGGGATCCAGAGGGGATATGCGACCGGTGCTGGTAGTCAATCAGGAAACTAATGGAGGTGAGCCAAAACAGATGCTGACTGGCTACTTATGCCATGGACACACTTCCATGACTTTCAAAGTCGTCAGATCGCTATACTGTTCACACTACACAACTTTCTGTCTTGTAATCAGGAGTCTTGAAGTCGTTGTGGTTTGCACACTACATGACTGACTGGCAACAGGGGGTCACACATTACAAGATCTTTCACCAGAGCGAATCCCTGGTCCCAAACTATGTTTTGTCACAAAAACACACAAAGAAGTATGCTGAGTTGCAGTGAAAAACAAGGAAGAAAACACGGGCAGCAAGGATTGTCTGTGCTGTAGAGATAGTTGGAAGTAAATAAACTAAATTTTTGCAATGGAAACATAGGTAGCTGATTCTGACAGAAACTATTATTGTGCCCCTCCATACATGACTTTGACACCAATAAACAGTACATTACCCTCAGGGACACAAAGAAAAAACTCAGGGATGAAAAAGACAGGAAGGGTGAAGTAAATAAAAATCCTTCCTTGAAATACCTGTTTTTGGCCGACTGGAGTGTTAAAGTTTAGAGTGACCTCTGAGCTAAATCAGTTGTTTATTGATAGGACCAACAGAGCCCTGAGGTAGCAAGGTTAGGGGGAATTACATGTCAAGGCTTATTTGGGAGATACGGACAGTGAGCAGTCTCATGTGGCTCTGCGGAAATTTCTCCATCCTGAGGTTTTGCAAAGCATGCTGAGTCGCAAACAGTTTTATTACCTCTCGCAGGGCTCAGCAGGACCTGAAGCTGCATGCACGGCAGGAGTGTGTTGATGCTCAAAATAGTTCGCAAACAGTGTTCTGCATTGTAATAGTCTTATTGCAAACTAGAATGGTTACAGCGCGTGGATCACTGAATATTTCATCAAACAAATAAAATTCACCCACGCTGAGGAAATAATTTAAGAGGAGGGAAATCTGGATGCAGCTGCTCTGACTTCAGAGATGAAGAAAACAGTATGGAGCTTGAAACTTACAGTAAAAAATCTAAAATCTAAATATAGTCTTGAACATAACATGTAGTCCGTATTAGCACATTGTTTTCTGTTGTTTTGACTGTACTGCAGCTTACTGGGTTTCAAATGAAACAATGTCTGAGGTTAAAGTGTTGATTTTTATCTGTTTCAGGGTGTTCATATCCATATTTGGTGAAGTTACAGCGTAGGACTCTTGGGAGTTGTGTATAAAAAGGGCCACAATTTCTACATGGTTCATTGGATGTGGATGTAAACACCCTCAAGTTGTAGCTAAAAGTCAGCACCTGAACCTCATAACTACTGTTCCATTCAAATTCAATGCACTGGAATACAGAGACAAAATAATGCAATCCTACTACTACCAGACAGCACAATATTTCATTGAGCCTTTATGAATTACAAACTGTGTGAATATACAGTTCTGTCCAATGAGGAATCCAAATAGACCATTTTTGTACTTCCTTTTCCAGAATAGCAGCTGCTTTCCAGCAAGCTGAAATGTCATGACTGAATCATTCTCACCACTGCACAAGTGCACTTAAAATTTTCTGCCTGAACGGAGATGGCACTGTGTGAGTGCAAAGTCATGTTACTGTGATTAGGTAACTATTGCTCTAATCTTTACTGGACTTAAATCATCCTTTAAAAAAAAAAACCAAAGCTATGCTTCAGCATTATTCACTGAAGCTACATTAATGAAATACATCCACTATACATAAAATACTGTCCTGGCTGAACATGGCTACCGTTACCAGCCACAGGAACCATCAGAAAACTTCTTTCAGCACCACAATCTGTAATTATGGTCTTCATATGAAGGACAGAGGACAAGTACAACTACTTTTAAAAATGTCTTATTATAAGGAGACAAAGGGTTGAGACTGAGCGATGACACCATGAGCTATATACATCTAATTAGAAATACTGAACCTACTGTAAATCACTATCTACTCTCTCTTTACTGTCTGCAATCTATTTTCTATGTGAAAATGAATGGATATAGAAGACTACATCATGCTCTGACAAACAGCTAAGAAACCTGAGGCTAAGCACTTCTGAACACTGAACTGTGCTCTTAATTGGTTGAAACGACTTATGTAAAACCTCTCTTCCTTCCTTTCGCTGATAAACAGCCCTCTCTCCCACGGGCAGGCTTACATGGTCGGGAGATGGGGTGGACGACTGGACACATCAAGTGCCTGAGGAGTCTGACACTCTCTGATGGATGAGTCACACAAGCCAGACACACACACATACACATACATGCACAAAATGAGATCTGCTTGTTGCGAGATGACAACGAAACAGCCGGGTAGATATGAACTCTCTCTCAATTTAAATTACAATTTATGACTCTTTTTGACAAAGCATATGGGTCCCCAGCAGACAAATTAGATGGATGGAAAATGGGCTGTAATGAGTTTTCTTTGTCCTATATGTCCATCTGCACAGCCAGATGTTCGGTGCCTGTTCCACCCATAAAGTAGGTAACAGGACACTGTGATGACCAGTTTAGGTTATGCTGGACCATATGCCCACATGGATCAACAGATGTAGTCGGACTTCTAAAGTGAAAGTACAACACTTTATGACAAAATGCCACTAGAAAATATAAGTAGATTTTGTGGTGCAACAGTTGTTTATTTTTTGCTCTTTTACTCAGAGAGAATACAAATCCTGCTACACAACTGCACCCCTGTCCATGGCAAGGACACTTCGGCAGGGTCAATACCTCCTGTAGGGCCTTGTGCTGTAATTGAACAGTGGCTGTGTCCAAAATCACTTTCTATTTAATATGTAGAGCGCTATATTTTACTCTCCGCCATTTTATTGAGTGTCCAAATTGTGCGTGAATGTATCCACTATGTAGTTCCTTCAAAAATTCCACAAAGGAACAAAAGAAAAAGTAGTGTCCATGGCATGTGCACTACTTTCAGTGTCAGTGATGACACAAAAACTACGGTGATTAGTAAGTGTCCCAAATCCCAAAAATTTGCAGCTAATTTGGAGCAAATCATTGTATGTATTATAGAGAGACTAGTAAATAAGTGAATGTAGGACTAATGATTATTTTCATTGTCTGTTTAAAGGAAAATTCTGGTTTTATCTCATATTTGTGGAAATTCTGACTAAGGGTCATGCTAACTTAGCACTTGTCACTTCTGTTGCAGAATTTGGAAAACATGAAGATCTGGCAAAACCATGTATATCAGGCAGCGCACGTCTCCTAAAGCTTTCCAAATAAATTTAAATATTACCTATATCACTCAGTCCTAACAAAAGTAAAGAGCCTTCTGTATTAGCTGTTGTAGCTAACTCTATAGGGATCTAACATCCCATCTAACGAAATTAGCTACATTTTTCCTTTTATCAGTTTTTTTTTGGGATTAATTTTTCATCTTTAAAATGTTGTAATATTGTGAAAAATAAAGATCACAAATTACAAAGCCACATCATCAAATTGGTTGTTTTATCCGACCAACAGTCCAAAACCAAAAGATATTAAACATGTAAAGAGACAGCCACAAATCCTCTCACAACACCAGTGAATGTTTGGTATTTTTGCTTTAAAGATGACCTAAATAGCAATTCAAATTACTGTTAATTTGCGCGACTAATCAGTCAACTAATCAATTCGGTACTAGACCCCACTCACATGGCTATCTCCTGGCAGGGTTCTTGGGAGCAGAGTGTCCAGAATTAATTTTATTAGGTCAAGGATCAAGAAAACTGTTCAAAGCAAATTAACTTACAATAACAACTTTCAATTTAGCTAAGTCAAATCAGATATAAATGCATAGAAATGGAAACGTTTGCAGAACTAGAATCTCTTGAACCATAGACTGTATAAAAATATTTTTATATTTTTTATTTATTTATTTTTTTTATCCACACAACAGACAACAGTGACGTTCCACAACATCACACGACACCGTCACGGAAGCACGACTGCTCAGAAGTTGCAGAGAGTTCTCCTCTCCTCTCATTTTCTCTCCGTCCATCCATCTCCTGGGATGTGTGTGGTTGGGCTGAGATCGAGGGTCACTGTCATCACCCTGAAGTGAATGTGTGACTGTCTTTGTGTATGTGTGTATGTGAATGGAAGCGTGACAGAGTGTGGGACAGCTGTCGCCCATCATGTTCTTATCGGTGTCCGTTCAACGTGAGGGCACTGAGGGCTCTGTGACGTCAACTAAGAGCTAATTTCTCAACTGGCCACCACACAGATGAGTCCTGGAGAAGAGTGAGGTGACTAAGCATGTGTGCTAAAAGTGTGTGTGTTCGCAGCTGTGTGTGTGTGTGTGTGTGTGAGAGAATTCGAAGGAGAAACGTGTGGGCTGAATGCCACCCTGACATCTGTCAAGGTCCAGTGTGTATTTGTTTGTGTGTATTTGTGTCCGTGTGTGTGCGCAAAGTAAGCGAAACAACCCTCAGAGTCACCTTGCAGCTATGCCACATGATGAATACACAGTGAAAAGTGCCATCCTCACTCTAATTACAATACCAGCATGCCCTGATGTCCAACTGTGACAAGGGGTGTGTGTGTGTGTGTGTGCGCGTGTGTGTGTGTGTCCAGTGAGCAGCGTCAGCACCATCTTTCCGGTCCAGTCACTGTTTGTGTGTGTGTGTGTGTGTGTGTGTGTGCAGGATGCAAAGGCAGCAGGTATAGAGAGATGCAAACCGCGGCTGTGTGGATGACTTAGCAGGCTGACTGTGTAGCTCTCTTGCTACAGGAAACAACACCACAGCATCATGTACAGGCACCTGAAATCAATATTAGGCTTATTCCAGGTTACAATAAGCTTGTAGTTATGTAATTTATCATTTATCTATTTACCACCATTTTCATTGACATGGTTGTTCGAATTGGGAAAAGTAATCATATGGATCCTTTTCATCTCGGATATTTTGAAAGTTTATGCTTTCAAATTGGGTTCTAACTGCAAGATTACATACACTCTGCTTGGGGACAGGCTATGTGATGCCCTTGGACTCAGAAAGACTTTTTTCATGCACAATTTTTACAAAAGAACTGGCTGTAAAACAAAAGCCACAAGAGGTGTATTATGAAATCATTTTTATGCCATTCATGTGTATAGGGAGTCAGCTAGGGCAAAAGCTCTAATGTACATGTGTTATGGGCTCAAAAATACAGATTCCTGAGTAACTTTTACAGCATGTGCTTCCGGTTCAGATCAGATAGATGTTCAGTTGGCCAAACAGCTATAAAACTGGCAGTGCGGGAATTGCTGCTATAATTATTACTTAAATTCAGCAGGGAAATTATATTATAAGCTAATTAAGAACTAGCTAGCCGTGTAAACTAGATTATACTGGGCAAAGTTTGTTACTTTAAAAAGTAATGTGTCCAGATTTTGGAAATCTATTTGTTTTTTGTGTGTTTTTCATCAAACAATCAGTGAAACGATCAGTTTTATAATGTTTGGGACACACCAGCAGGGCAGCAGAGCTGTACTTGTTCTCCCAGTTTGAGTTTCCCTTCCACAAATCTCATGATCATTGAATAAGGATGCCAGAAGAATGAGGTCACTAGTTCAAGTCTCTGCTTTGGAATGCATGATGAAAAAATAGGCACAACAAGAAGAGCGTACAAATTATCTGTCTACAGTACTGATTTGTTTTTTAATATATTTTTTGAGTTTGCAAACACCAAGTATTTCATTTCAGGGAGGGAAAGAAGCACAGAAACAACCTCAGTTAGATAAGAATGAAAACAGGGAAAAGTCAAAGCCTTACTTCCACTGTGGTTTCTAATTACATAACTAAACCATTTTAGCATGCAGAGTCCCCAACAATGGTTGAGACGCATTAGACGACAGACGACAGAGAGCGAGGGATAGCAGAGCGGCAGATGGAGAGAAGGAAAACGAGACTGAGGAGGGAATGTAGCGAATCCATCAGCGTTCTCGACTGACACGCACGTATTCCAACAAATATAGCATCTGCTTTCATAGAGACCTCATATTTTCTCAAATACAATAAGGCTTGTGCATCCAGCTGAAATGTTTCTATTACATCTGTGCTGCGCCAGGTTGCATTTATTAAAAATACTAAAACACAACTCATGTCTTTCATATCTTAATACATACAGATTTGACTGCTATAATAATGCACCTCAGGCCAGATACTTCTGAAGAAAAATCTCATATCAGACGGTGTAACTCATGCTAACAAACACACACACACCACCTGTCTGAGTTTTCCCAAGTGGAGAAACAGAATTGTTTAATTATACCAAACAACACACGGTTATTACATTCACATATGTGCACACACACACAGACACAAACAGCATGTGCATGTACATTTAACGTAGGAATGTACTTTAGCTCGTCCGCTTTGGAAACAAGATATCAAAAGTATTGCTAAACTTGCATTGGCAGAGCTTATTGACGCTTCAAGGACTGCTCTTCACCTCTGATGAGTCAAAGCCTGATTTTCCTGAATAGTTCAAATCAATCTCTGACATAGCCTCTCGTGAATCTGTGTTTGAATTTCTATTCTTGGAATTTCTTGGTCTCATTCTGTAATTTCTGTAAAGAAAGAAATGTAATATGAAATAAATATTCCATCTATTTTTAATGTGAATATACTGTATATTGCCCCACTTTTGTAATTTCTACATAGTATATTATTTGTAATTTGTTTATTTTGATTGGTTTATCCATTATTTTTATTAGCTCTAGTACCCAGGTTTGTTCTGTTCTGTATCTGCTGTTTTTTTGTTGCATTATAGTCTTTATATGTCAGAAACGTTCATTTAAAATTGAATTAAATAGTAATTTTACTTTTTCCTATTCTGAGATCTCAGTTTCTTTGGCAAGTACTTTAATCAACTACACTGTTTATCTGTGTGTGTGTGTGTGTGTGTGTGTGTGTGTGTGTGTGTGTGAGGTTGAGCTGAACCGAACCTCACTGCATTTGTTTTGTTTGATTTCACCCTTGACAAACTCTGCTAGTAAGAGGCCTTTCAGGAAAACAGTTTCAGTTTTTTGAGAGCATGGTGTATAGTTCCTAAAAAAAGAAAAAAAAAAGAAAAAAGTGAAACAAATAAATAAAAAGAAAGTTTGAGGGCATGAGTTATGGTGACAGGCTGGTGAAAGACTGATGCTAAATTACATCCATGGAGCTACAAGTACGAAAACATGCAAGTAAAATGAGACCTGCAGCCCTGTCATAAGGTTGGTTGTGTTTCATCCACCGCACCACTTCAGTCCGCCAAGGGTTGCTGAGAGCTGACGAGGGACAGGAGCGTCTGAAAAAAGCTCCACGGATGATCAAAACTTGAGATTCTCAAGTACCCGTCTGTCAAGTTTGTTGTTATTTGTGCACTACTCCAATTTAAAAACCTTTCGCTGGTGTATGCCTGAGGCTACGAAGTGGAAAACCCTGAAGAACGCGCCCCTCTGAAAACACAAGGCTGCAACTGACAACTGTGTGAAGTGGTTACTGACTGCCAAACAGATCCTCGTGCCACGACTTGAGGGATACTTGGAATTCTACGCTTGGCCTTTCGTCTACTCGCCATCATCCACTTCGCTCGTGATTCATGGAAGAGACTTATGGGAGGGATTAGTGGCTAAATCCTTAAGACTTAACAAGTCATTTCAAATGGGATCAGTTTCTAAGCTAATGTTCAGGTAACAATAATGTTAGCATACTAATGTTTGATCTCGGACATTAATTCTCATTCCACTGCAGTACTTCAGTAATGGAAGCAATGGCTTAGAGAAAATGATAAATGAGACAGAATACAAACATATCATGCACAACAATATTCATGCAACATAATTCAGCATGACTGGCCTCTATGTTTCATACGCAATTTGACAACTACTAGTAATTTAAAAACAAATATGGAAAATTACCTTGAGATTTATTAAGCAACCTCTTTGAAAGTCCCATTCTTGCTCATATTTCGCCCTTATGCAACTGCTAATATATCATATTAATTACTGGGTAACGTAATGACTTGTCAGCATGTGAGGAAAAATGTCTCTCAGTGGGTCAGAAATGTAATTAATCCTGTTAAAGTGATACACTCAGAATCTATTGAGTTACACTAAAGCCCTGTAGGCTTCAGAGGTGGATGCAAAGTGTTTAGGTTTTATTCAGAACCACAGATGCATGTGCTTGAATTCAGGTTGGTTTCAAGTCTTCAAGGCAACTCAAATTGTCCAGAGAAATTTCTCAACCCACTTCTGCAGCATAATCTACCTCATAAGAGTGTTACATATAGTCATATTTTAACCAAAGTTAAGCTTAATTCACTGTTTCTGATTCTCAGTCCTCAAGTAACCTGTGTGCTAATATATGAGATTCATGGAAAATAATTAAAACTTAGAATAATGAGGAATGATGACAATTAATTACTCGTAACAGTAGTAGAAACCATGTTCCATATAACATGGACAAGAGCCTCTGGGTAAAAAAACCTTCCAGATGCGATGTGCAATGTCAAATTAATTTGTTTTTTTTCCCCCATTTCCATAGATAGAAATAATTTAGCTCATCTTTAGTTATTACAGTCCGAGAATCTGAAATATTACATGTGTTACTACACTGTAAAACAGTGGGTCAGTTCAAACACCACTACATTTCAACCTCACACTGTGGCATTTCACAGGGGTTATAATGTGTGTGTGTGTTTGTGTGTGTTGCTGTTGTTTTTATCGGAGCACAGCGGGCAACTCAGGAATGTCATTACAGTGGGAGTTAATGAGTGTTTGGATGTCTCTTACTCACCTGCTGGGTTTGAATATACTGTATACACACATAGTGTACTGAAGCCACTCAGGTGCACACATGCGCGCACACACACACACAACTTTTCAACTAACTATACCCATACTACCAATAACAGAAGGTGCAGTGGCCGTAACCTTGCATTAAAAAACAAGACGGACAAGTGCTTCTGACTTGGCACGAGGATTATCTGTGGAAATTGGTGTTTCAGTGACTGCTCAGACAGTGCGGCACAAAACTGCAAGATTAAAGTTTGCCAAAGAACATGAAAAGAATATTTCTATTCCTGGAATACTGGCGGAACATTCAGATGAAACCAAAATGGACCTGGCCAGGACTACCACAGTGACTGCATAGTGTCGACCATGAAACATGGAGGTGGGAGTGGGCTGATATGGGGCTGCATGAGTGTAAAAGGTGTAGGGGAGATGACATTTATAGATGGCACTATGAATGCAAGTTTGTATACCCAAATACTGGATGAAAAGATGACTCCTAGTCTCAAGATGGTTGGCAGGAGAGGAATTTTCCAACATGGCAATGATCCCAAACACACTGCAACAATCAACAGAGTTTTTAAAGAAGAAAAAAGTGAAAACTATGACCTTGCCAAGTACGTCCCTGACTTGAATCCAATAGAACACCTTAAGAGTATTTTAAAGACGAATGTAGAGCAACAAACCCCCTCCAGCAAAGAGCAGCTGAAAAGAATTATCTGTGAGGAAAGACAGAACATCTCTCCACAGATTTGGGCAAGACTAGTATCATCCATGCCCAGGAGGATCAAATCTGTTATCAAAATTAAAGGCGGGTATACACAATATTACAAAATAAAATAATGGAGTCTCACTAATGAATGCTGTGCTTACTTTTGTTTCAGTTCGCTCTTAAATATGGACCTTTCATTATAGTTTAATTAGTGAACTCAGTTTTGTTAAACACTGTATTTGTGAGCTGTTTGTAAACGAAGGGGCTTGAGACTGACAGCCACACATAGGGTAGTGGGAAAGTACTGATGTAAGGACCAACGCATTTTTGGTTTTGGTCTTTGCATGAGATCTGTTGACAATAAGGAATATATGGAACAATGGAAGCCTTATTTTAGCCAACACAATTGTGTCTCAGCCTATGCCTATAATATTCAGATGCAACACACATAACTAAGCCATTAAAAAGGAAGATGTACACCATAATGCTGTCCTTGAGGAGAGGTAACATATAGATATAAAAAAATATCAATAAATACACCCAAATAGGAAATCAATACAAATATTCCACATGAATTGTGATGTTGTACAATGCTCATGAGCTACCATGTACAATGGAGCTGTCCATGGTGCTGAACACGGCCCTTTGTTCTGACGTTGGCTGTTGAAAGTCACAGTTATAAATATTAGGACATCATGTGACTATCAGTGTGGAGCTTACCCAGACCTGCCTGTGCATGTGTGTGTGTGTGTGTGTGTGTGTGTGTGTGTGTAAATGCATGTGTCTGGTCCCCTTTTTTGAGTTTGAGTGCATCCATGCCCAGACCTGCCATGGCTCGCCACCCAGCTCTCCATCTCAGCAATGAGACGCCACACCGTGAATCACCAAGCAGGGCCATTACTCACCGAGCCCGGCCCTTACTAAATAACTTCATAAATATTCCATGGGCCGGCTTAAACAGCAGAGTCGAAAAAGTCATGGCTTGGCGCCTCACAGACGCAGATTCCATTAAGCCCTGTGTTCCAGCAGGAACATGGTGGGACAATTAATCTTTTAGGATCTGAAGCAGGGCAACAACAAATATGAGAATGAAAAAGAGAGAGAGGGTATGAGTTAATGGAAGAAGGTGATAGAGAGAGAGAGAGTGGGGGTGGGTTGGGGGGAGGGGGTGGTGGGGAGGGGTTGAAAGACAGGACCAGAGTGACACCTGGATAGGGTTATGAATTATGTAGAGTCTAGCAGCACTTACGACCGATTCAACCAACAAGCTCCCTTTTCTCCTTTCTCCAGACCAAATCTGCATAGAAATATCTCAACAACCCAAGGGGAAGAATGTCTTTAAATGAGAGAGTTAAAATGGAATTGAAGAAACTGTATTCCACACTTGGAAGGCCTAAAAGAGGATTGGGGTTTCTGCTAGCTTGTGTATTGGTGTCATTTTCATCAAATTCATGGGATGGAAAGAGAGAGACACAGCATGAACGCATGGGAAAGGATTACAAGTCTAAGAGGGACAGATGTTCTTTAGACCCATAGAGAGGAAAGAGAGAGAGCGAGAGCCTGATAGAAAGAATGAAGAGTGAGAAAAGTGAGAAAAAACAAGCTAGAAAGAGAGTTTGAAGAGGCGAGCGGGGAAGAAAAGCAACTTCAACAGCACCCCCGGAAAATCCAGAATCCCTCAGTGTTTCATCCTCATGAGAAAACAAGAAGCGTCTGGCCCCCGCCAGAGCCACACTGGCATTTCACACAGACACAGAGAGCAAATGAGCCATTAAGACGTCACTGCTGTCCCCATTAATCCACTGTCTCTTTCTTCAGCCTTTATCCACAAAGGGATGTGGAGCAGAAAGGGGAAAATTTTAAAAAGCTGAAATTAAGTCTTTTTCTTTCTGCACCGGGGGTTTGGACTGTTTTTATAGAAACGGTTTTTGAAAGACAACCATGACTTTTTAATGCAGAATTACAGAGCGCTTCTGTTCTGGTTTGCTTTAATGAGGTTTTGGATGTCCACCAGCAGCTTTGCATTACGTATTACATAAATCATTTCGAGGGTACTGCTACCTCAATGGAAATATCAGTATGTAGTTGCACGCTTTACATCACCTGCAGTACTGAGGCTTATTTTCAATGATGGATAAACAAAGAGAGTCTACAGCCATGTTTGAAGCCCTTTGAGGCTGCACTTGAGCTAAATGCTAACATTGGCATGCTAATGTGCTCACAATGACAATGCTGATGTTAAGCAGGTGTAATGTTTACAATGTTCACCATCTCAGTTTAGTGAGTTAGCATGCGGCTAACATTTGCTAATTATCACTTAACACAAAGTACAGCTAATGGGAATGTCATTGGTTTTGCAGGTATTTGCAGGTATATCTGTACATTTCATGGCAATCCATCCAAACTTTCACCAAAGTCATTAGGGTACATTGATTGGGAACCATGACTGTCTGTTGAAATTTTGTGCCGGTCTATCTTAAGAAATGTCACAGGATAAGTGAAAACATCAACTTGCTGGTGGTGCTGGATGAAAAGTCAGGGAATCAACAAATTCATTTAATATCATCCTCCAAAACTAACCAGCTTACAATGTCATTATCGTACTTCAAGTTATTGGAGAAATACTGTGCCACATATTCTAATATTACTACACACCACACCATCAAAACTGATAAAACATTACAGAGATACAGACATACCCTCCAACATCCTGATTAGTGTCAGGTATTTCATTGTTTCTCTGTCAAAAGGTCAACCAGATGACAGTCAGTGCAGAGCTGAGACTAATTTCTCTTTTCACTTCCCTCTGGGAAAATGCAAACTCACGCCCCTACATCACACACACACACACTTACACGATCTTTCTAATGACCAGTCGTTACTCACAAAGCATCCGCAACACCTGCCTGGCCCAATATACATTCATCCTGTTCATACAATCATTAGTGAGAGTTAATATATGCAGGGCTAATGGAGTGTGTATGAAAATGCACTTGGCTCTGTACAAGAGAAGATGCAGTACAGTTGATGACTAGTCTGGTACACAGTGGCTTCCTCCCATAAGGATAAGACACATATAATGCACTGTGAGTCTGTGCAAATATTTACTGGAGTGGTGACAAAGATGGATGGGAACATGAGGATTTGGGACGCAGTAAATATAAATATATCAAAATGTTGTCTTTCCTCTCCTGTCCCCAGTGATTTCCTGCAAGTGATTTGTTTTATTGTATTCCCTTTGCATGTATATATTTTTAACTGTGTGACCACAGATGACCTACTTCCTTATATGGGACTTTGTCACGTCTTAACCAGGTGTCCATACTATTGGCAGCACTTAGCAGACAGATATGTCCTTCTCTGCAGGTTATGGGTTCACCTTACCAATTCTTATTTGTCCCCATATTTTACACACATAACCACACTATATAACATCATAAATATTAATGGAAGGTTCAGTCTCTCAGACTAACAGCCTTTGTAAAGAGGACATTATACAGCCACTGGGAATAGAAAGGCCCAGAACTATGAGTCAAGGTCACTGCTATGATTCAACTTCAGCATTCAGTCCTGCGGGTAAATTTAAGTCTCATAACATAACCGTAATTTAATAATAATAATGATGATAATAATAATAGAAAACACTATTTGCTATTGGAAAAAAAGCTTAGAAAATGTTAAGTTTATCATGAAAACCAATATGTTGAGGCAAAATCTGTAGGTCTGGTTGCATATTCTGTTATTGTAATTATATGAAATCTCGCACTAGCCCCAGATCTATTTATTTGAACAAGCAAGTCGCTCAAAAATAACGTCTTAGTCACAATTATAGCCTGGCATTCATCCTAGAGATTTAGTTCTATTGCATAAGACTTCAACTACATGCTTAGAAAAGCCTTAGAGATAAAGATGTTGTCTTTTCCCTATCTGGGACGAGTCTGGTTGCTTAATCTGTATTGTGACATGATTGAGGTCAAAGCTATATTTCTAAGAGAGACTAAAGCAAATTCAGTCCACTAAGAGAGAAGGTCAAAAGGGCATGTGCAGTGGAGCACATTCGGATAAAAATTAATGAGACAGGCTGAATAAAAATAGAGCCCAGTGACACACGGCACAGAAAATATATCATAGGCACAAGTACACGCACACACAAATACAAAAAGTTAAGGAGAAAGAGCAACCACGTCAATGAAAAAAAAAAAAAGTCAAACTAGAGGTTGAGTGTATGTGTGTCCATGTGTGTAAGGTAGTTGAGATCATTCCAGCCAAAGAGCACGGCACGCTGTCTCTGCACACCAGTTCACACATCACATAGCACCACAGAGACAAAACTACGCAGCTGGAGACACGACCGCTGCCGCCACCCTGTCCCCTCACCAGGACCAAAACCCTCCACTCACCCACCCCATCTCTCCAGGTGAAGGCTGTTGTCGGTTAGTACATTTGTGTAATAAAGTAGTGTTGACGGCATTTTCCCAGTCACAATAAATATCTAAATCCATTTGCCTTTGCAGACTGTGTACTCAGAATTTGATGAGGACAGGGAGGAAGGTGGAGACATTTTGCATTAGAGCAGAGTCTGGCAGAGATAAGAGCATATTAAAAAAAAAAGGGGCCGGGAAAATTACAATATGCTTAGAAATGTTAAAAAATTATTGCTGTATCACCTTATTTTGTACTGAAACCTAGCCTGGCACTTTTATCAATAACATTAAGGACAGATGAGATATTTGGATGAAATTCAACTGAGCATTTTTATAGGCAGAGATATAGAAGTGGACACTATTTTTTCCACCAAATAAACTCTAATATCCTTGCTGTAATTTGCAGACAAGAGTGAAGTCTAAATCCTCTGTGAAAAAGGAAAAAAAAACACATGAGAGGATGAAAAGGGCACATCAGTTTAAAACTGAGCTAAGAATGCCGTCTCCCTCCCTACAGAGAGCAGCGGGGGTCAGTCTGGAACAGAACAGAGACCAACTCGCCCATTTAAACAAGTTAAACAAATGAAAAGGGCACATCAATTTGGAACGGACGTGGGCACAGCATCTCTTTCTCTGCGCAGTGTGCCTCCCAGAGGCGGTATATTAGACTGAAAGGGTCTCAATGGGGGCAAGGTGCATCACTAAATAATGAACTCCCGGCAGCACAATTACTGAGGATAATGGCTGCTTTCATCTTAACAGGGAGGGAATGTGTGTGCTTGTGAGTATGAGTGTCTGGATGTTTGTATTTTTGTGCACATAAATATGTGTATTTCTTTGGGTAAAGTACTCCCTGAGCTGTTTTTTCTACTGTCTATACTCTCATTCTTAAGATAATGTGAGCAAAAGAAATGAAATGAGATTAAGAAGAACTACTATCTACAGTGTGCTGGTTGTGGAAGGTGTGTGAGTGTGTTCGGTTGCTGATGCAGACTTACGAAGCTCGCCCACTTTCAGAATCTCACAGAGCATCTTGGTCAGCTCGATACTGCTGCGGCCAAACGGACACTCGTGCTTGTCCTCTCGACTGCTGTTCTCCAGAACAATCTAGAAATTAAGCCAGACAAATAACATCAGGACCGTATCTCCTCAGTGCTAAAAATGGTCAAATATTTAAGCAAAATTTTACCCTCTGAATACAATAACAGATGTACCCATAAATAATGGAGGTACCAATTTCAAGCTGCCTAAAATGCTGATCAATCCTGTAAATTTGAGGATATTTTGCCTATTCATAGGAGATGCTCCTGCAACATGATCATCAAAATTTGCTGTAAATATTTCTGGGATTTGGGGATTCTAAAAAGAAGCATGCATTCCCGGACCCAAATGCAGATTAAAGCTGCTATGTGTAGAATATTCATATGATTACTGCATCGTGTGTTGTTCATCCCATTTATTCTCACTGTGACCAGGCTGAATCTGTGGGGGAAGGGGTAGTGGAGGCCATTATGGTCTGCTGCAATATCTTTTTGGAAAAAGTCAGAAATTCTCAGATCCTCCACGTACCGGGTTTAAAAACATCTTATCATTTTATATTACATAAACAGATTTAAAAAAGAGGATTATGCAGCCTTGCCAGAAGTTTACATTCCCTGAGTGCTTTTGGTTGTTTACTGTATAAAATATATTTGTATTACATTCTAATGACACACTGACAAGTCATACTGAAGATCATTTTCTCATAAATTGCTGTTATGGTTCAAACTGTTGGTCATTATTTGACCTTATCCGACCCTCTAAACTACCTGCCTGGAAGTCGAAAAGCATAAATGAATTCTCAACAGCTAAAAATTCACTGTAATTATGTGGATGGTGGCAGCGCGCCATGAATGAGGCCATCAAGGTCCCAATCATTTTAACAGGTGACAGTTTAATTTGGGAAATTGGAGGCTGTTTGCTCCTTCTTGTCGACTGATAAGGGCTGAGTCGGCATTACTAACGGCATCTTTTTTAACTTTCATTTCTAGAGACTATGAGTGTTACACATTAACATAAAGACAGAACACACACACACACACACACATAGACGTGCAGGTGTGGTGATTAAACTGCCGTATGTGTACATACAAAATGTGAAAAAACCACACAGTGCTGGACAGCTGCCATAAAATGATTTTAACAAACCTGATTTATTAAATGGAAACTCGAACAAGCAAACGCACTAATCACAAAAGTCAGTGAAATTCTTCTCGTTCCAGACAATCACTACACTAACTGTATCAGTGATATTAATCTATTCATCAGGATTATCAAATCATATTATCTGTCGTGTAAAAATGTAAAAGGAATCATTTGTATTGTCTGGGCTGAGCAAATTTATGAAATGCAGTTTTCGTTGAGAGATTATTTGGAAAGGAGCCAGAATCTACAAACAAGCGAATGAGCTGGAGGGAAGGAGAAACTTAACAACACCATAGATAACACTGGGCACTGTGTGTGTGTGTGTGTGTGTGTGTGTGTGTGTGTGTGTGTGTGTGTGTGTGTGTGTGTGTGCTTACCCTGATGTAGGCGTCCTGGTGGTGTCTGGCAAAGTACAACATGTTATCCAGAGCCAGCATGCCTGGAGGAATCTGGGTGAAATCCACAGCTGGATTCACATGGTTCTGAGAGACAGAAGAGCAGGAGGTAACGTACTTAAACACACATTACCAAATCTCTTTTTTAAATATATGAATCCATATAAATCCAATGAGCATATTCTTTTTCCCAGCACACACGTTGTCTATAAACTGTATACCAAAACATGCTTTATGTGAATGATCATTTTGTTCATACTATGACTTGAATATCAACTTGCAGTGGCTTGATATTATCTTGGAACAGATAATAATAGATAGAAAATAAGATATTTTATTTATAGAGTGCTTTTCAAAGTACTCAAATATGTTTTACACAGAAGAAAAAAAATCTATGTATAAAACAAGCAAGAGAACACACTAAAAGTACAAGTATAAGTATAAGATAAGCAACAAAGTTTTGGGGAAAAAATGATTAGATATTGTTTATTCAAAATTAAACACTATCAATTCTGATCAAAGCACATCCGCACAGTTCTGATGAAGATTTGCTTTTGACAGTGGCCTGGCATCTGAAGCAGATAACCTTGAAACTGTCATCAGATTTTGATCGCTGACTTCTGATTGGTGCACAGAAGTATGCTCAGGTTTACTGTGATTGACTATATATCTCTGCAAGTTGATTTATTTTCTAAATTCAGTAGAAAAACCGGTGCTTGTCTGGAGGGAACAGCAGGAAGTCAGACGAAGAACTCACTGTGTGCTTTGCAAAATGGTCGTCAATAATGTGAACAATTTTTAGTTTGGCCTTTGCAGCAATAAGCCTTCCTCTCTAGCCTCTAGACTAACAGATCTCATAATATCTAAATATAATATAATATTAACATATTATACCAAATACCATTTTAATATAATATATTATGCTAATAGATACTGTCTGGGCTGTCATGGTCTCTCACATTTAATTCCTCACAGATACTGAAGAAAATTCAGTCGACTAATGATTAAATCCAGGATACACATGCAAACACATCACTCTGAAGACATGAGTTGACAGTATGTTGAAGGTGGAAGATGACGGAGGACAATGAGATCTGGCTCATCAGTTTTGTAATTCTTCCTGGCAGGAAGCGGACTTATAGGCTTTATAAGAACAAACAGGCACATGCATATCTTAAACGATACCCTCATTTGGACACATGAAAAAATATTCTAGCATGTGCAACAATCCCCATTTTAAACTAGAAATACCCGTATGCCTCTTCCAACCAGTCAAGTTGCAATTTACATTCATGTCTGTCCAGATTCATAAGATTGACCTTTGACCCTTGACCACCAAATTCTAATCAGTTCATCCTTGAGTGCAAGTGGACATTGGTGCCAGATGTACTGAAATTCCCTAAAGGCATTCCTGAGATATCACGTTCATGAGAATGGACAGCGGACAACCCTAAAACATAATGTCTCCAGCCACGGCTGTTACTGGCGCAGAAGCATAAAAACCTGACGCCATTATAACACAAACAATTGATCTCAGCAGGTCTATCTAGAGAATTATGGCCTGTGTATATGAATACAGTATGTTTGTGTGTCTGTAAGCTGTCTAGTGTGGTAAACAGACTAAAGATTTTGGGGTGGGTTTTCTCCACACTAGTGGAGACAAGGCCGTCTAACTGGCCTTATCTTTACAGAGCACACTGCAGTGGGAGTGTGGAGGGGAAGAGTCATGGAGCAGCTCTGGGCTTACGACAAGCCACAGTGGGTTTAGTTCAAGTTCTTATACTATAGTTAGACTACTGCATATTGCACAAAGTCACACACCCACTCACACACATATGGTAGAAGTAAACAGAGAAATATCATAGAGTGAATGTGAGTGAGAAAAGATGAAAAAGCCTTAGGAAGAAACACAGTATAATAAGATAGGTAAAAGAAAGATAGAGTGAAAACATGCACAGAGAAAAACACACTTTCACACAACCAATCTCTCCTGGCATGCCCAGACAGATACACAGTCTCTAATCTGCAAATTTTGAAGTGGAGGACAATCATTTCCAATTATCAGCCATCCCTTGTGGAGACACTGGCGCATACTTTCTTTTCTGGTTTCAGTGGTGAGGTGTATGTGTGTGTGTGTGGTGTTGAGCCAGAGAATGTCATCAGAAAATGAAAGGATTTATGAGGCATTCTTAAAAAAAAAAAAAAAAAAAACTTACAATGAAGCCGAGCTTCTTGTAGTCACGGGTGTACATGGACTTGCGTTTTTCGATGCTGCCGCTGTTGTTGGGCTCGCTCTCCACATCGAAGGCAATTCTTCGCAGCTCAAAGATGATGTCCCTCTGAGCCTGCACATGCAGAGAAGAATATTAAAGTGCTGCTCATAAATCCATCTGTCCGTCCCTCCGTTCACCATTTCATAATTTAAGAATGCTCTTTGCCTCATCTCCGCTGTCTGGGGTCTTGTGGTGCCCAAGGCAATTTGGCCAACAGCCACACTTCCCACTGTTTTTATTACCTACAATAACTGGTTTCTGAAACCCGGCCGGATCAGGCCAAAACTTCCCACATGCTGCAGAATGAAAGATTAATGACTGTTTACATCTTGCAGCTGTGGCATGCTCTGCTGTCCTGGTAGGGGATCCCTCTGTGACATGTACCTCTCTTTTTTCCTGACATGGTTTACAGGGGATTTTTATCTGTGCATCTGGAGGGTCTGAGGTTGTGTATTGTAAGCCATGCTATGTTCAGACTTCTTATTATTCTGTCTTGCACACCTCTCATTTTAACTGATAAGTTTGGTTATATTCTATATTTGTGTTACTGTCAACAAATCCCATAAAAAGACCAAAAGCAACATAAATTGATCCTACTAACAAGTATTATTTGTGTATTCAAAGCCTGATATTGTTTATTTCTCAGCGTCATAAAGCTCCATTGTTGTCAAAAAACTACTAAAAACATATTAATGAGCCACAATGTTGCACCATGACATGTTATTTCATTATAATAAAAATGGGCTTTGTGTTGCGTTGTGTTTGTTGTGAGTCAATCCCTCATGCCGCTGAAAATAGTCCCAAACAAATACACAGTTTACTCCTGTTTGAGCAATGCTTCCTAAAACTACTGTGCCCAGCTGTTTACAGAATATCACTAATCCTTCTCTAAAAATGAAAGTATACATTCATGACCCATTTTTAAAGATTAACATTTTCAGGAATAAACAGGCTTGGAACTGAGTGCCACAGAAAGGCTGGGGAAATTGGAAAGTATTGAGAGACTGACTAACCACCTTTTCATTTGTCAGTTATTTGTGCCTGCATCAATCCCAGTCCTCACCTGGTCCTGGGGATCCATCTTGGTCATCATGCGGTCCTCCAGCAGGTTGAAGGTGAGCACCTGCAGCACGTACAGCTGGTGAGCCATCTCGTCGTTGATGGGTGTGGGGCTCCGGATGACGTTCTACATGGCGTGAATGACAAAAAGAGGAGAAAGAGAGAGGGGAGCGGAGGGAGGAAGGAAGGATGGGTAGAAGAGCAGGGAAGAGAAAGACAGAGAGGAGGGAGGTGTTAGATTTGCAAAGACGAGGTGAAGGAGAGAGGACGGGTTTGAGGTCAGAAAGGCGAGACATGGATTTTGGAGGAAGACGGTAACCGATAACAAAAGGAGAATAAGAGGATTTGGAAGTGAATGACGAGGATTAGACGGCACAAGTCAGATGAGGGAATGGGAGAAGGAGAAATGAGATTTAACACAAGGGAGAGGATGAAAGAGAAAAGGGGAACAGGTGTGAGAAAGTGAGTACAGTAGATAATAACCAGCGGGGTGAGACCGAGGCAGAGGTGGCAGGTGTCATTTTCCATTCTGATATCACACTGGTGCAGAGGCATAAACCTGAACAGAGATAAAGAGACACAGACAGACATAGAAAGAGACAGACAGACAGAGAGAGACAGGGAAGGTACACCTGAGAAGGGCACAGTTAGACTTACACTGAGAATGATGGAGCGCAGCTGTTTCTGGGCAAGAATATGGGCCATCTCCTAGAGAGGGAGAAACAAAAAGGAGGGAGAAGTAGAGATAGAGAGAAAGGGAGAATTTAGGGAGAGCAGAGAGAGAGAGTGAGAGGGATAAAGATCAGACAAAACAATATACCAACAAAAAAAAACAACACATTTCTTAGGGTTCTCTATGTTGAATTGAAAAATGAATGCGGGCAAAATAAAAAAGAAAAAAAAAAACTGCCATGGCACACTGCAAAGTATGCAGTGATAGGCCATGAAAAACATAAGGAAGCCATCCCAAAATAGAACTTAAATCTTAAAAAGGGATAGTTAATGCACTAAACTAATTTCTTCTACAGTGCAAACTACAAAGTGTGCTAATCAAGGGTGCACTTACTGTCAGGGGACAATTTAGGATGTCCACAATGTGCTCATCAAACTACCATATCGTGTGCAGTGAGGAAACAAAGTCAGAAACAGAGACACAGAGAGGGTGAGTGAGTGAATGTGGGAAAAGAAAAAAAAAAAAAGTCTGAGAGGAGGTTTAAAAAAAAAAAAAAACATTTTCTGTCAGTGGCGCAGCTTGCGGAGGGAGAGGAGGGAGGCAACGGACTCAGCAGAATGGTGAGAGACTGGGGGATCATAATAATAGCTTTACTGACGGTTGAGTCCAGGCACACGCATGCACACCTGTGCTTGAAGACACACACATCGCAACTACTGTGAACTAAAACAGTGCCATTAACCTCTTCCATGCTTTACAATGTATCATCCGTGACATGAACAGGTGCTGCCTCTCTGCAGATATAAAACGGGCTGCAGTAAACTTATATTACCACACATGTCTGCACCGCAGCAAAAGTAGAATTGTTCACTTATCACCTAAAACAATCCAATAAAGTTAGAATTGCTTCCAACCAACCACACTGACCTGGTTTGAGCAGACCCCCACTTGTCAAATTGTCAAAATCTACTTATTTGGCCTTAGTCAATGAAGCGCTTCAACAACTTGAGTGTGATACAATTTATATGCAGTAGTGCTGTGAAGCTTATTTCTGCATAGAGTGTCTTCAACCCTGTATGCTGCATAGGAGGAAGCTGCGGGTTAGCATCATTCATTATTAATGTCAAAGCGTATCGCTGGACCCTATGGTGCTGATGCAAGGGATCATGTGGTTAGCTACGGGGCAAAAGCGTGACATAGGTGAGGGAGCAAGACAGAGAGAGAGAGAGAGAGAGAGAAAGATGAGTGTATAGTTGAGCAAAAATGTCGCTTCTGCTGAGGGGAATGGAAAGAAAGATGAGTAGGGAATGAGGGGGTTTGTCAGGACTCACTTATGTCACTATTTCCATTATACATTTTACTGTTATACTCGACTGTCAATGCATTATAGACATTGAAAATTCTTAAACACTAAAATACACACTCACTAGGTATGATTTTACAGTACAAAAATGATGTTGTGATAATGTAAATGTACCATGTAATGCCCAGTGCATCATGAAATATATATGCAGTGCAGCATGTTTGTGTTGTGTGTGCATACTGCAGCAGCCTCACCTGTCTCTTCTCCTCAGGAGCTTTGAGGAAGAGAGCGTTGATGACAGCAATAGTGTAGGTCTGAATGTCTTGGTCAGTCCTGGAATTGTAAAATAGCACAAACAGAAATACCGAATATAAAAAGTAGCAGTTAATTATCGCTGCTCATGTGGGTTCAAATGCATTTTTCACTGTGCAGGAGACACTGATGCTTTCAGAAATAAATCAACATAATGTATGTTCACACATACATACACACACACACACACACACACACACACACACACACGCACACACATTACTGGTTCATCCACTCACCCCTGAAGATGCGGGATGAGCTGTCCGATCGTGATCTCTTGCGCCACCTTGTGGTAAAGATCCTGACTGTTGAGCACCATGGACTCCAGGATGGCCAGGGACCGCTGCAGCACTGCTGTGTCCATGGCTGACTTGTTCACATAGCTGGCAATCTGCATAAAAGAAAGAGGAGGAGAAATGAGGGCATCTGTGCAAAACACTAAATTTATCACATGTTCTGCTTTAGTGACACATAGATACTGGAGTAAGATAAGAGGAGCCTTTTTTGATCCCCAGAGGAGTAATTCACATTACAGCAGTACGAGAAGAGGTAAAAAAAATAGGTAGGAAACAGATACAGGGCTGTTTAAATTAATCAATACAACAAAATAGATTATATTTGCATTAAAACACTTATACATGATTGGTGCATTGTGCCAATAACTGTGCAAATATACTGTTAATGCGCAGAAGTAATGAGTCTATACAAATATGTGCTTGTACTTAAGTTGTGACATTTTCTATGTACATTAACAACTAATTATGTGTCAAAAGGAAGATCTACAAATATATATGTTCTAAAATCTAGGGTGCAAACTGAACATGGATAATTTATTGTTTTGCATGACACATGTTTTTCTGTAGGTATCATAAATGCATGAGATATTTAAAGCTGAGGAATGTCACACCAATAACATACTTTCACATCTTGTCATGTAACCTGACCAGTTATCTTTTAAGAGTAATTCCTGATTTGATAAACATTGATACACAATTACATTCTCTCCTCACAAACGTTTGCAAGAAGCTAACTGCATATTACTCAAAAGACTTTACTAAACTAAAATCATCATCATCAATTTTGAGGAATTAAGAAATGCTACTAGTTAGCTAAATGACTGTATCAGAACTTCCAACTTGCATTTGTCACAGAGGCCATCATAATCATAATGTGACTGTTAAATGAAAACTTTTCCAGCTAATATTCAGTACAGTATGACAGCAGCATTATGAATACAAGTCTCAGCCCTGTTAAATGAGGCGTTTGCTTGGCTGACCTTCTTGATGAAGGCCACAGAGAAAGTGTCCCAGGAGACAATGCCGTGATCCATCAGCTCCACGAAGGCCGTAAGAGTGAAGGACAGCAAGTCGCCAAAACTACAAGACAACACACACACACAGAGACACACAGACCATAGGAAACCTCTCTAGCAGATGGCTTGGAGCAGTGTATGGCTGCAAAGCCCAGATGGCTTGGAACATAAAGAGGAATGAGCAGTCAGCAGAGACAGAGAGAGAGGTGGCGGAGAGGAGGAGAGGGGACAGAGGAACATAAGTTCAATGCTGCAACCAGGTTTGCTGGAGTAAAGACATAAAAACAGAGACAAGAAGAGAGAGAGAGAGAGAAATGGGGAAGAGGTTTGCGATGCCGTGCAGACAGACTGGCCTTTAAGAAACAGCGGGGGCCGTCACAAGGCCAGCAGGAGCTGGGCAGCACAATGCGGTAGTCAATCAGGACCAAAGAGCTACATCATAGAGTGAAGTCATGCAGTTACACAAATATCAGGAAAAATAAATCACTCTGCGAGAGTCACGGGAGGCCAAAGCAAGGAACAGCTGTTATATCCAAGACATACTGTTGCTGGCAGCACTTAATGAGAAATAATTTATGTATCATAATCAAAGACAAAAAAGTTTTAGCCAGCATATAAAAATAATAATTTTTTTAAAAGTAATTTCTACTATCTTGGGTTACAAAACTGTTCAGTAAGCTTTAATGTTTTAGATGTTTTATGATTTAACCAATAAATTTAACAATACTGACCTCTACTGTTCAAATTATGCACTGCTCATACGTCTTGCACTGAGGCTTTTATACATGTTCATCTTGTATGCATCTTTTTTATATATCTGTCATGGTTTTACTGTCCTAGATAAGCTGTATCAAGGTGACATGAAAATGTAAAAACCCCAACTATAGAACTATAATCAAGACAAAATAGTTTCCAGCAAAAAAAAAATATTGATCTAAACTGTATTAAGAAAAAACTAATGATGTGTTAATACAGTTTTTTGCACCTAATAACACAT
This sequence comes from Thunnus maccoyii, assembly GCF_910596095.1. Classification (NCBI taxonomy): domain Eukaryota; kingdom Metazoa; phylum Chordata; class Actinopteri; order Scombriformes; family Scombridae; genus Thunnus; species Thunnus maccoyii. The sequence goes on from NC_056547.1 coordinate 18,193,504, forward strand.
TTTATAGACAATTTGCAGAAATGGAAACCCTGTTTTGAACATGACAGAATGATATTCACCATCAAGAAAAGAAGACAAAAACGGTTGGAGAAATAGCATCATGGGTCAGTGTTGCTGCATGGTAGGTGATTAGTGAACAGTCAAATGGACAATTAGTAACCCACAGCTGAAGGATGAAGAGGCTTTTGCAGATGGCACTGGGCATTTAGATGACATACTGCAGTTAACTACTCAACTCTACATGATATCGTAGGATACTGAGAATGGTGAGAAATAGAGAGATAGAAAACCTTGTTGATGAATGATGTTCCTGTGGTTATTGGCTAATAATGCTGAATAGAAAGTGAAGTTGTGAGGAAATGTCCTTTAGCTGAATAAGTACAGAAAATGCCTTCACCCTGAGCAGCGCCGTTTTGTCAAGAGCACCAAGATTTAATTCAGGAGTAAGCAACAACTTGTACAAGAAGTAATGACACATTTACCTGTGATAAATCTTGAATTGCAAAAACAGCAATTCATTTGTTTGAACACATTTGTTTTAGTAGATTTTTAGAACTAAATCTTGGTCTTCTTTCAGTTTGCGGATCGAAGAATTTGTTTGATTTTGTTGCCCAAAACCACATGCAAAAAAAAAAAAAAAAATAGTGCGACACTGATTTCAAAATGGAAGCCTGAAAGAGGCTGTGTTATACATGTATAAAATTTCCCATAAGGCACTGGGGCCGGAGTCTTAATCATGCAGACTCGGCCAGCAGGTTAAGAAGAGCACAGAGCCAATGACGTTACCCGGCCGGGGGGAAAGGGGAGGGGCTTACCAGGGCTTCATAATCTTCTGTAGTTTCTGATACCGCCTGCAAAGATTTGAGAAACTTTGGTGTCAAAGGTGGGAAACAAACAACGACACCTTTTAGTCTGAGCTAGCACAGAGCAGGGAACAACAAACATGATAATCTGACCAGGACTTAATGTGTAGACATTCCTGAAAGAGAGACCAGAGCCCAAGCAAATCCAACCTATTAGACATCATAAAAATTATTTCTTGTTGTATAAATTCAGACACAAGCAAAGTGAAATTACATAGTTCATTCAGCACAAACTTTCATGGTATATGATGTACACTTTGAACCAGTAAGCCTACTAATACCTTGAAAGCATGCCAAGCAGAAAGAGTTGAAAAGCAGTTTGCTGCAACTTTACTTTTACACAGAAAGCTTAGGTAAGAATGACAATGTACAGGAATCAAACATTTTTATCCAACAAGAAAAAGATTAGCAAATCTAATATTTTCACACCTCGAAAAATGTCTTGAGTGACATGTGCAGGAGGGGAAAAAATCCTTCACTGTTAATTTATGATAGTGTCAGTCATGCTGTGAAACCTATTACCAATCATACGTATTATGACCGGATTACTGTAACAATGAAGCTCAACCCAAATAACAAAAAAAATGCATATTTTTTCCATCAACAGCAGCAATGTGTCTTCAGGGAAACAATGTTTTAGTCTGTGTAGTCCACGGACCTCATTGTCAAGGAAAACTGACAATTATCCAGAGTAAAGAGGACACTGTCTGGAAAAATGTGCTTTCAAAACTGTAAACCCAACAGACAAAAGTTAATGCACCTCCACTGTATTGTAATGGAGGCACAAATCTCTGAGACTGACATGGATTGATGGACAAATAAAACCAAAACTATTTGCATGGCTAAAACCCAGTAAAGGTAAGTCAGAAAAACTTATTTTTTTTTATTTTATTTGGGTGAATGACCCACTTCAAACAATATTCTAGAAACTTGTCCCCTTTCTTTTTGAAAGAAAAACCTCTAAATAATCTATTTGAAGTTGCACTCTACATTCTGAGCAGCGACTGTGTCTAAGAACAACAAACAAGTGCTCTACGCTTCAGCCAGTAGAGGGCAGTATCTGCCTTTGACTTTCAGCGCTTGCGTGGGCAACAACCGCAGCAGTCAGCCAGCTAATTTCCACATGAACACTACAACATCTCTGGCAGAAGCATTAGATCACAGCACCGCTCTATCCTCAAGAGTCTCCAGGGCTGATCCTCTTGAATAATTACAGTACACCAAATTGGCTGTCAGGCGCACTAATGAGTGTGTGTGTTTATGTGTGTTTCAGACACTGATACCTATCTGCGTGTCTGTTTCATAAGCTCCTTATGTTGTGATAATATGCAGCAGAACCACTTGCTCTGTCTCGCTTACCCTCTCTCTTACACACACGCACACACATATACGGAGGCCACTTTAAATATGAATAACTGATGGTAATTTACATAAAAACATATTTAATGAAAGAGCCAGGGGCAGAGTGGAGTCAACATCAGTACCACTGGCTCCTTGCAGTAGATCAAACAGGGTTAAAATATTTGATAATTTGAACATTATATGCAAAAAAGGAAAAGAGGCTTCAATGATTTCCTGTCAAGTAGTAAAAGTGTGTATAAATGCTAGAGGGGCTGCTGTCTCATACCCAGAAATAGGAGATCATTAAGTGGTTTCTGCTAAGGAGCGCACATTAAATATCTGACCGGAATTTGAACCTTTATTTTTCAAATAATACAGTGAATTTAGCTCTGTGGATCAGGAGATAAAGATTTGTGTGTGTTTGTGTCTGGTACAAAAGTGTTTTGAGCTATTAAGGGTTTCTATTGTGCTGTAGCAAGATCACATTTGACCTTGTTTGAGTGTGCGTTTACAACACAAGTGCCGACAGGCAGCGACTTCTTATGCAAGCAAACAATTCTTCCATCTATCTTTTCTCTCCCTAGGATGAAAAAGGGATGAATAATGAGAACTGCGTGAGGCAGAAAACGAGTGCGTCTCGGACGGCTGGCTGCTGCTGCCCTCCCTGCCGGGTAGCACCGTATGTGTGCACGTTTGCACTCCCACAGTAATTCTCCTGCGGGTTTCGACTCTGGCTGGCGCCTTGCTCTCACACAGTATGCCACAGACACACAGACACACAGACACACACACACACACACACACACACACACACACTTCCCCCTGGCATCACGACTGAGAAATTCCACCTCAGCGAAAAATGTCCTCGCTTTAACCTTCAGTTGAGACGGTCTCTAGGGCCCTCCAGCCCCACACACACACACACACACACACACACACACACACACACACACACACACACACACACAGAGAAGATGAAAAAGAGCCCCGGGGCATGTACTGTTCAAGCTACCTCTTCTCTTTTCAGCAGTAACACATCTGGACGACACCTTTAGTCCATAACCATCACAGTCAGAGTCAAGTATGGCGTAGCTGTGGAGCCAATGCACATACTATAACATCACATTCCTGTAGGCTCTGACGGAGATGTATATCTCTTCAAAAATTTAACGATGCATCTTGGGTATGTTAACCACAGAGATATTCATGTGCATAGAAAACTATGATTGACCAAGTTGGGCTGTTTGTTTCTTCTCCGATGCAGGTAGGTATTGTTGATAGTGAAGACAACATTCAAGCAAGTTTAAGAAACGTTCAATAATATTCTTTTCAGAACGCAAATTTTTTTTGTGGTCTAACAAAAAACACCTATTTTCACTGCAAACCCTTTGTGTGCTGCACAATTATTACTCTATTATCATTTTTAATGACAAAATGTATGCATTACTTTAGCCATTACTCATTACAGGGCGGCACTTTTCTTTTCCGTAGTTTGAAAAGGACAAACTTTTCCCTTTGTCATTTAGTATCACAAAGTGAATTAAAGAATGTAAACAGAATTAAATCAAGTACTTTGCTAGCTTTGGACCAATCAGATTGCACAGTGCAACTTCAAAGACCTCCTGGAGTCAAATATGTGTAGATGGGATACACTTAGAGTTCCACCTGATCACTTAGAGCTAGACATACATGATTTAACCCTGTAATGGACTTCAGTCAAGTCATAATGGATCGTTGTCACAAATCTCTGCTTGGTCACTTCAGACAAAGGTATACTGCAGCTGCAAATTAAATATTTCCAATTAAACAGCAGTGAGGTTTTATTTGATTTCTGACTCACAAAAAAGATATGTCACTTCAACTTGGATCAGGCTTCGACACAAAGTTTTTGGAATGGATCAGACTGCTGAGTCAATGTCTAATATCAAACATTATGTGCTAAATATTATAGTAAACCACTAAAAATCTGTACACATATCCTTCCTATCTATGTCCAACCTGTCACATTCATCACACAAAGAGGAATAATAAATCTGCAGGGAGGAACACATTGCGGCAACAACAGAGGAAGTCTGGAACAACTACAGAGAGACGGACAGAGCAGCCAGTAATGGACTTACTCAGTCCCACTCTCCACCATCTGAGTGAGCAGGGAGATGCCATCCAGATTGATGAACTCCTGGGCGAAGGTGATGTCCCGCGAGGCGTTGGCCAGGTCCTTCAGAGCCTCCAGCTTGGCATCCATGCTGGACGACTGGATTCGCTCATGAAGCTGGACTGCTGTCTGGTACTGGAGGGGAAGAGGAGGAGGAGGACACATACATATAGAGATTAATAAAAATTAAACGTGTCTGTGCATCTGAAATGATTAAAAAGTATTTTCTTATGTGCCTATAAACCATTTTGCAGAGAACTGAAACTTACAGGAGAGGTGGTCAAGCGCAGGATTGAGCCGTTCTTAATGTCATTGCGGTTCTGAGGAGAATTACCACAGAGAAAGTACAAGTTAGTAGAGCACTTAAGGCGTATTTTTATCTTGGAAGCTGCTGCCTGGAATTACAAACGGATAACCAAACCTTTTCTGTGATGTAGAAATTGGTCGCGTCAGCAATCTGCAGAGCAAAGTTTTCATGGTTCCCCAAGGACCACCTAAATGCCATTAGGTGGAGAAAAAAACATTGCATAATTAGTATTAAAAGTGAAGAACAACTTCTGGAAAATACAGCTAATAGGATTCGAGTATGGGGATAGAGGGAGAAAATGAGAGAGAGGGTTTTTGCAAGAAGCCCTTGGAGAATTATTTTCAAATCCAAAGGCATTCATTTATGCACACACACACACACACAGACACACACAAAAAAAGCAAATGCACACTTACCCCTCGCACACTTCTTTAATGATGGCTGAAAGAGGCTTTTTCTGTGGAGAAAGGCAAAAACTACATTTAGTCTACGGTTCAAGCTTGAGTTCCTAAAACAACTCAGTCAACTCAGAGAAGGCTGTAATTATTTTATATTGCAGGACTGGCACAATGAGAGGCTGTTCTTCAGGGGCCTGTTATTTACCCGACTGTCCGCGTGCTGATGTGGCATCACTGACCATCTCTGGTGCATCATTTCATGCATCATGATGTGAAACTTCTTCCATGTCAGCATCAGTGATATTCTGTTCCACAGCGGTAGTAAAAATGTACACCTACTCAAGTACTGCACTTACACTAAGTAGAAGTTAGAGGTACTTTACTTGAGCATTTCCACTGTGCTACTTTATACTTCTACTCGGATCTGTTTCAAAAGGAAAATATAGTTTCTGGCTCCATCACACTGATTTGGCAGTTACATTACAGAGATTAAGATTAGGATATTACATATAAAAGCTATAGTGCTTTAAAAAAAAAAGACTACTCAAAAGGTAGGGCTGGGTACTGTTTGAAAATTTTAAACATTGGTGCCAATATGATATTCATGTTTTGGTACCAACACCAAAACGTTACTTTTTTTGTTACCTTATTTAGTGAAATATGAATGTATTTTAACCCTATTCTTAAAAAAATCAAAGAATATGTAGACATACTAAATATTAATGTCAACTTTTGAGACTTGACAGTTTCTGATACTCTCAGTCACAATGCTACACATTTCACACTCAAGAAGTATTATGTTTAGACACCAAGTCTTACTGAACATAATAAATGTTTGTTACAATTTGCTTCAATTCAACCAGCTGCAACATTAAAATGCTGCCAGCATGTTTATACATCAATACTAATAATACTATATCCAAATAATATATATAAACGATAATATAATACTCTGAAACTGACCTTTATAAACAGAAAGTGCTTTAAAGATGGTTTGAGGTAGCATAATCTTTTCAAAACACACAATCACCAAAATCACACAACATGTCACGACCGTGCACACAAACATTCAAACACGACAATTTAGTGAGCGTCAGTAAACAGTCCCAATATGCTTATAACTGTAAACGATCTGATTGTGCTGCTGCTTCTCTGAGGTTTAACCAAAGCAGTGAGAGAGGCTGCTTCAAATAATACGAGCTGCAGTGATGAAGATTTACAGAGAGAAGATAATGGTGGCAGGATGGTGGGCATATGTGACAGGGAGAGGGAGGCGGAGAGGCGACAGGAGAGGAGGATGGGCTGTTATGTGAACAACAGGGAGAACACAGAGGATAACAAAAAGTGAGAAAATAAGCAAACTGAAGAAGATGAAGGGAAAACAACAGCAAACACAGGAAGGGGGGGAGGTGGGAGTGGTTGTTGGACAGAGAGAAAGAGAGATGGGAGGAAAATGACGAGCTTGCAAAATTCATATGGGGGCGAGGGGGTTGGTGACAAATATAAGGAGTGTGAGTGTGTGTGCCAGTCAGTATTAATATTTGCACGCCGGCTGCTGCTGTCACCCTGAGGCTGTGTGTGTGTGTGTGTGTGTGTGTGTGTGTGTGTGTGTGTGTGTGTGTGTGTGTGTGTGTGTGTGTGTACTGTAGCCTGGCAGCATACTGTAAGTCCCTCACGTCCAAAAGTACAACATACTACAACAGGGTAATTATGGGTTTCAAAAGGACATTTTAGGACATTTTTAATGTTATCTGAAATTGAATTTTAGACAAATCATTTTAAAAAAAGATTAAAAAGTAAAAAGTATAAACAGAGACAATGTACTGTTATGTACTATAGAAAAATATATATAATAATAGCCTCCTCTGACAATACAATATTACTTGAATAGATCCTGTTTTTACTTTCAATATGTTCAGCTTTTGCTTTTTCTCAGTTCTTGCTTTTTTTGTGAGCGAAGTACTAAAATGCTCAGTGATCAAAGAAATAGCAAAGGTTTGCAATATCTTAAAAGAAATGAAACCATTTGAGCATTGCTTGGAGCGATTCCTTCTCTCGTTCAAGATCAAAGCTTTTTCCAACTTTGAATTATATAATTAATAAACTAATGGTAAATTGCATATTTGCGGATTGAATAATATAAGTTACACAATATTGGCACATGTGCAAAACTTTTTATAACTCAGATAAACCTCATAATACTTCACTGCTCACTTGATTCCAGTTTTGCCCTGTATTGTAAGTAAATTAGTGATCAAAATCAAGATCAAAATTTGGGACAAAACAACAAAAATAAAGTAAGGAAGTGCTCTGAGGAAGTCTTTAATCTCTAAACCTTTTGCACTGTTCTTTTAAGTTCTGATACTTACATATGTGTATTCACCAATTATTGTCTGATCAGGTGTATTTAAAGACTACAGTTGTGAAAGTGTCATGTGGGGTGAGGTCTTTTTTTAGAAAAGTCTTTCTCTTTTGAGATGGACCTTTGCTCCTGAAACAAGCATTCATCTTGTTTTACACATATTTAAGTTATTAACATAAAACAAAGTCTGTCTTTAGTTGTACAATTCATTTGGAAATATACTGTAAAAAGAACACAAAACAAAGCAGCTGATGTTTCCCCTCCAAGATGACTCTCCTCTCCTCTACCGACCTCCGTCTGCACTCATATCTTATTACCTCTGAGGTATAAAAACATGCTGCTTTTTCCTACCCTTTCATCCTCCAGGAGTTAAACCGCCTCCACTATCCTGTCTGTTCTGCCCCTCTTCCATCAATGCTCCCTTTCCGCTCTCCACGACATCTTCCCCTCTCTTACCATTACCTCCTTTTTATACCAAACCATTACCTCCTCTTACTACAGTCCAGCAAGGAGAGGAAAATAGTCCACTTGTAAAATATTGCACCTGGCAATGAGTGTGATACCTTAATATACTACAGTCAATCTCACGTTCAGTCAGTCTATACCGTCTGCCAGCTTTAGAGCTTTTTTTTTTGTTGTCTGACGTGATACTCTGCTTTCTAACTGGGAGGATAACAAGTACACTTCATCTCTCCTTCCGAGGTCATTCATTCAGTTACACAACAAGCAGACTTCACTAGCTCGGCTTTGACGTCTGCTAACAACAATGTTGTTCATTGCACGTTCAATACAGTCACTGAACTGTTAAATATAGTCGTAATCAGTGAGATACAAGAAGTGTAATATGAATAAAACATAAGAAAACACACAAAATTTTCCTTCATGGTAATCTATATAATCTAATACACATCTTTACGACAAGAGAATAAGAGAATGGAATCTAATATAAAAAGCACAAAATGTATTAAAGCTGCTTTAAGCAATAGTTTTATCTCGACAATGGATCAGTTGACTATTTGTATGTGAGGGGAAACACTCATGATGATGAAACCAAAGATAATTTTCACCTGATTCTGCAGTTCCCCTCTACTCTACACATTGTTTCAGTCTCTTCCAGCTAACACAACTTTAAAGAAGCTACAGTATGTTTTGGTTATAGTAGTCTGGCATAACAGTTTCTACAGCCATCATTATTAGATCTCCAAACAGATATAAAATCAAGTTGTTTCAGCCTGTTTTGACTTTAATTGTCCTGCTTGTTGCTGCATAAATTCTCCTGCAACTGCCTCCAAACTTATTTTCTACTTGCAAACAGATCGCTCATCACTCATCCCACCAGAGACACCCATTACCTTGTTTCTCTCCCCGTATCTCTATTGCATTTCTGATAAACAACAACAATGAAATGCTTATTACAATAGTCTGCACTTGTACCAATTCCCCAGCGTTCCTACAAAAAAAACGTTAGATTTTTGTGCCTGGGGGGCATGGGAGATATTTGGAGAGATACAAAAATCAAACAGTATGATTTATGCAAACACAAACACACAAAAACACACAGACTGAAGCAGATGTATCTATGCACACTGCAGTAAAGCATTTACACATAAAATACCAACAGAAATCAAAAACACACACATGAATCTCCATACAAACACACACACACACACTACAGAGCTGTCAACACATAAGCGCACACACATGCATGAATAGTAACAACTATGCATGCTACCACACAAAAACACCCACACACAATTTCACTTATGCAGAGTTGTACCCACGTAAACAAACAAAGAGCACACACCCAAATTCACATCCATGCACGCACACACACACACACACACACACACACACACACACCGACACTCTCAGCTGAAGCCCACTCCCCATCGCATGACTCAGACAGCCATATGCTGCTGCAGGGCCTATTGTACAGAGGAGATGAAGAGGGAGGAGGGAGAGGTGGGGGTTGATGCTGGAGGACAAGAGAGGAGGAGGCATGGCGTAAGTTTCACAGTTACAACAAAAGACAGGGAGGAGGAGAGAGAGAGAGAGAGAGAGAGGGGGGACGGTTGAGGGAGAAAATACGGAATGAGAAAAAGGAGGAGGAGGAGGCAACAGATAGGAGGAACAAGAGAAAGATGACAGGGAGAGATAAGAGAATTGAAAGAAGTGGAGGTGGAGAGGTGGCTTAAAAAGTGAAGACAAAAGAAACTGCAGAGACAAGCTGCTGATAAGGAGTCATTAAAAACACAAACTAACTAACATCCTTAAATCTACATCTAAGTGTTTAAGGCACCTTGTGACGAACCTAGAAACACACATAATCTGCAGTTCAATGTTTCATTCAGCGGTTCATCCATTGAGAAGGGCAATCATGACTCCGGTTGCCACGGTGACTCATAGCTTGTACAATCATTAGCCCAACCATGAGTCACACACGCATGGAGAGAACAGGCCATTTTACACACTGCATGTGTAATCAAATAATGTAACAGTAAACATGTCATCCCCTCCACAAGTAGTCATTGTTTGGGCTAATTATTTTATTAGCCTTTTATACAATGTGTGTTAGACCCTGATGAATGCTGACATAAAGCGTGGCCTTTATGTGTGTGCTGGCATGCATTCTCTCGCTGAAGTCACTGATCAGCCAATCAGTGTGGTGATTTTGATGCCAGAAATTACATTATTTTCATCAAAAGTATTATTATAAATATCACACGAGCCCAGCATGAATTACAGCAACTGTATGAGCTCCTTTAGCATCTGAGCTTAAAGTGGATATATTATGCTTTTTGTGATTTTCTGTCATTTATATTCTGTTATGATGTCAGATATCTATGTTAAAGGTCCCCTCCACATATGTTTTAAGATGTATATAAAACACTCTACTTTGAATAATAATCAATGTCTGATCTACTCCTTCTTCCTCATTAAAAATCCAGAATCTATTAATATGCAAATATTGTTCACTTCAGAAGTTGAATTGCTTAACAAAAGATGTCTCCTGCTTCACTGTAAAGTCTATTCTCAGTGTTTGTGCACTGGAAGCTTCAACTTTCCACATCACACTTGTGTAGGTTGAATATTGGACAAACAGCCTTCTAGTGTCAAACTCTGCACATACATCATTCTGTATAGTGAAGCGCAAACATTCAACTGTGGGAACAAGAGGAACAACATATTTTTGAGTGGAGGGGAACTTTAGTCGTCATAGTCAGAGTTCCAAAAGTTGAGGTGAAAATATATAGAAATGCTCCTGGCAAGTCAAAAGCTCAGGCTTCAGCCTGCTCTGAACAGGCTGGCATCAGCTCGTCGTACACGTCCATCAATGGCTGTCTGCCCCGTAGCCTTTGTTGCTAAGGTTTTCTCATGTGTTGTTTGCATTGTCCACTATTTCTGACTGGATTTTGGTTCAAACATGTACGGATGTATTTGAGAAGTTGACATTTCAAGTAAAGAACTAGAAAAAGAAGTGAAATCTGACTACTATTGTTTATTGTGAGTAGTGGCTAAGATACAGCTTCTGGAAGATAACCAATCAGAACAGAGTGAGCTCATCAGGAGGGGGGCCATATTATATTGGTCATTTTCCTTTCCAATTATACAAATGACATTTTATAAACCTTACTTTGTGACAAAAGTAGGTTTGATGTATCATATATCATGTCAGTCATAATTATGGTGTAAGATTTGAGCCATTAATTACAGAGCATCCATCATTACATTCAGCGCTGCCTGTTAAACAACAACTTTAATTATGACACTTCCTTTAGGCTATTAATTTAATTTGTTGGGAACAATGCAAAGATGCATCATGCCCCTATCACATCCACCCACCCCCTCCAGCCAGACACACACATTCCCCCAGACGTTTGAACCACTTCCAATATATACACAACAATGGATTACTGTACAATGCTATGTTCAGACAAAACATGCACTGTGTTCACAGACAAAACATTCACTATGTATCTGTCAGACTTAAATCTTGGTGGATTTTAAGTGACGTTGTTGTTGTTGTTTTGTGCTCAGGCACCTACCTGATCTATCTCCATGAGCTTGGGGAAAGCCCCCGGCCACTCGATGGCCACCTTGACAATGTCTGCCGGCGGCGGCATGGCTGCCGGGGGGGTGTTTGGTGTGGGTCTTGCTGCCTCGCACCTCCGTCACTATTCCTAAAGGTGTCTCATCCAAACCTGCAGGAGAAAAGCATAAAGGAGGAGAGGATGGAGAGAAAGATGAAGGAAAGAAAAGAGAGCAGGAAAAAGACAAATTGGGGCACATTAGTCAAGAATTATGGCGGTTATGACGGTTTGCTTGGATTAGCTTCCTCTGAATTCAAATATTATATATGACTGAGGAGAAAAGGTCAGCAAGAGAGCAGAAAAATACATAAGACATGAGTATAGTGCAGCGCTTTGGGGACTGCTCATACACTATTACAGAAAAAGCTACTGAAGAACTGAAACCAATATTTCACTTTCATACATTTAAAGGTTTAGAGGAAATGATTAAATTCGCCTACTTAAACTGGATTACTGTTATTTGTACAGACACAAACAGCACACACACTGGCCCCAAAACTAACTGAGGTCAGGTTGCTCAGCTGCAGTGCATGAGGGTCTATCATCAGTGCCGCTATAGAAACCACATACACAATACCTGCCATCTTTAGCTCACAGCTAGAACACGTTCCCCTGCTTGTGTTGCAGCTGACCTTAAAAACTGAACAGTTGATGCAAATTCCTGCAGATAGTGGTGGTAAAAAAAAAAAGCACTCAAACACACAGCTCCACTTCGATCACCCACTACTACAAACTAAAGCAGACAAACCGATTTTTTGTCCTCTCCGATCACTTCCTTATCGTTCAGCTGTAGCCTAATTCAATTTGCAGTTGTTGACATGGTGAGCATTAGGACGTGCCGGCGGGGCAGATACACTCAAGAGTTTAATTCAAATCAAAGTTTAACTGCTAATGAGGTCACAGCAGGTGAGTGAATTGAAACGTTGCTTTTAAAAGATCCACTGTTTCGCTTGTACTAACACAGTTCAGCCTTTTATACACAACAGAAAGACACAAACCATCTGGCAGCAACATCGTACGACTCCCAGAGTAATAACATTTACTCGGTAACATTTCCACACTGATGAAAGTGCCATATAAGAGTTCCTGCAGTTTGACAGATGAAGCTCTCTTTTATTGAAGTGCAGGCAGAGATGGTAGCTGCACTTCAACCACAATAGCCACTACTGTATGCATGCGGGACTCAACAGCAACAGCTTTAACAGGTTACCAGACTGGAGTTTCTTCCCACTAACATAAAAGGGGCACTCAACCAATTGTAGACAAACAGGTCAGTTTACTCATCACGGAGAGCATAAAACAGCCATTGAAAACATCTGTATAATGTCTCTTGTGGCTCTGGAGAAGCTTTGTCAAGTCTGAGAAAATTACTCAAGTGACATCACATAGGTTGGCTGGTGTTTGGAGCAGAGCCTGACTGAAAAATTGGCCAGACCGATATACTGGCCAGTGGCCAATATTAGCTTATCTCAAGATATATTGATATCAGTGTATATGTCTGGCAAAGGATAGGTTCATAATTTTTCAAGTCTGGCTTAAAACAAACATCAGGTGCCAATATGAACATTGTAATCGGTTTTTCTTGCTGTAATCATTGCTGCTGTTCATACTGGCCATTAAAAGATCCATTCTCAGTGTGCTTTCAGTGTAAATGATGGGGGACAAAGTCCACAGTCAAATGTTTATCTGAAGCTAATATAAGGCTTCAGCCATCCAAATTAGCCAAATCAAGTGGATATCCTCCAAAGTTAGTCTATTTAGTGCCAAATGTCCCTCTTTTTGTTATTATTCTTCCACTGCGGCTCAACAGGGAAACACAAAGAGGGAAGTTTGTACTAAAAAGACTTCAATTTTGTATGGTCTCCACTTCATTGACAAATGGACTCATCTGGACGGCTTCATTTTGAAGCTTCATATTAGCTTTATTTTAACTTCTGAATACATTTTTGCATAAAATGAGGACTGTGGATTTTGTCCCCCATCACTTACACTGAAAGTGCATTGAGAAGGGATATTTTAATGGTCAGTGTGTGCCAGTGCTCAATTGGGCACTTGACTAATGTTTTAAGACAGACTTGAAAAATTGTGAATCTACAGTATAGAGATACTGTATGTTTGAGCTCATTTAGAAACAGTGTCTCCATTACTAATTTGTCCATCAGAGAGCAGTGACAAGTTTATTTTTTAAATATAAAATGCCCTGCTCGTTACATACGTATCTTGGCCACACGACAAATTTAAGGGATGCTTATGTTTGTTTATGTAATGTATGTGTTATGTTGGTGTTTATATTAAAGAAATGATATTGGCCGATATATTGGTATCAGATTTTTCAAATTTTGAATATCAATATCGGCCTGCGTTACAAACTGAAGCATGGAGGTTGTAAGGTGTGGATGTTTACCAGGCAGGGAGAGTGAGAGAACTTTTGGCTGTACTCTTTTAAAAGAAGTGGGTTACTCCCTCTTAAGCAGCCCAAACCCTCATGTTCTCTTGTCTTTTACTGGTCAAAACACAATTGATCCACACAAACACACTTTGAATCTGCTCTTGCAACCGTGTGCAGCCTGGTTCCTATGCATAGCAACGAGCGCACAAGGGTCTTTCATATGAACACACTCAAAAACATGAAGCTTGTAATCCTGGGTGGCTCCTCCCTCCTTGGCTTCTGTCCCTGTGCAGATGATTCCTGAGAGGGCCGGAAAAAAAGCACGATATCTGACAGAGGAACAGGCAGCTGGATTGACCCGAAACCCTGTGGCTTTCTAAGATAAGCCAGTTAGAGGTCCCATGGGAGAAAAAACAGTCAAATCACAGTCACTCCAAACCACACAGGGAGAGTAGGGTAATGCCACTTCTGTGTGCTTGCAGGGGGTCTAATGAAACTCACCACTGCACAGTTATCAAGCATAAATGCAGCGTAGATGTTCCCCAAAAAACGACTGAGGATGGCATCAATAATTCACCTTCCTAGCATGTCTCCAAAGCTTGGATCATCTTAGTTCTTGGTGGAGAAGCCTGTTTACATATTTAATCTCAATCCATAATGCATGAAGATGGGTTCAGACTAATTCCAGGGAGACAACTATTGAGCAGAATGGTGTGAGTGTTGATATACAGAGCATGTGTGCTTGAACACAGGCAAAATAGTGAGTGATGAAAAGTGTGTGTGTGCACACTATCCAAATTTGTTTTTGTGTGCATGTCCACAGTCTGTGCTAGTGCGCAAAATATTGGTTTTGTTTATAAGCACGTATTAATTTAAAGACAGTATACGTAATGAGTCTGGCCTGGCGTTGTGTGTGAGTCACCCCATAATAATCCACATAGCCTTTATTCAAGGGCCCGTTGCCATGGCAGCCGCTGCATCAATAGCTCGAGCAGCGGATGCATCTTTCTTTCCAAAAGCGTGTCATACCCAAGTCATGTTTGTCACAACTCCGCCAAGATGAGTCACTCCACCCCTCTGGTTTGAATTTCAATCCATTCAAATAAGAACGAGTATGTTCATTGAAGATTAGAGAGGTGTGTTAAATACTTTCTGAGACACTTTGCCTTCAGTGACATTCAGTGCAGATGCAGCTGTGCATCTCGCTTTCTGTTCCTTATGCAGAGAAAATATTGCTCTTGGTCCCCGTTCTTGGTAAAGCAAGGCGGCAGGTGAGAAAACACTAAGATAGATACATGCAAACATCTGGATGAGCACAATCCTGCACGCGTCACATTTAAAGGAGCTCAATGCCAAAAGAAACTGTATAGTATAAGAATATCACCATCCTTTTTATTCTATGTTGGAAATAAACTGTCTCACAAAGACAATCCTTGCTGTACTCTTCATATGGACAGAATGTGTGATTCATTCAGTTGTATTACAGACAATAGCATGTTAGTCATCTATACACATTTTTCATCCCTCTCAATACTGACTGAAGACAGACAGGCACTCAATGAAAGCTATAAAGCTGCCATTCTTAAGACAGATTGTCAAGATTTTTTCCAACACACACACACACAACCCCCCCCCCCCCCCCCAAACATAAAGCATAATTCAAACACCACTTTGGTGTCACCATATTCACAATATATGATTAGCCGATTAATCGATCAGTCTATCGACAGAAATCTGCAACTATTTTGATCATTCATTTATCGTTTTGAGACACTTTTTGAGAATAATTCTTTGGTTTCAGCATCTTACATGTGAATATTTTCTGGTTTCTTTAGTCCTCTATGATACTAAACCAAATATCTCTATGTTGTGGACTGCTGGTCAGGACAAAACAAGACATTTTAGGTTGCATCTTGACCAAGTAACTCATTGATTAATCAAGAAAATAACAGATTAAATAATCGTTAGTTGCATTCCTCATTTCCAGATCTCAACAATTACTTTGGTGAGTACAATGTTCTCTTAACCAGTGCAAATGACACAACCACTCAAAGTATGTGCCTGCGCTACTGTGAGTGTGTATATGTACATGTGGTGACTGAGGATTTGGCTTTCCAGTAAAGATGCCAAAGTGTGTGTGTGTGTGTGTTTTTACATCTATGTGTGTATTCCGAGCATCTTGTCATCATCTTCCAAGAACTACGGATGACTCAGAGATGGATGGCCTTGAGGCTTATTGATTGGAGAGACACACACACACACACACCCGGACACACACCTATCTCATTGCTGACAGCCACAGTAAATCCCTTGAAAATGGGCTCCAATGTAATTGAGAGACACAGCGGTTCAACACACCAGCACACCATGAGCGGGGCTACAAATGATCCGGTGCTCGTTTGATCAACAAGTTTTTCCTGAAAATCGACACGCTGCTCCAGGGAACAACTTCTGAGCAATAAGGATTGTTCTCACTTGTGTGTGTGTGTGTGTGTGTTTGTCTCCATATATTCTCTACATGTCATCATGAGTGTTTACTATAGCCTGGGGGGCTGTGTATCAATTCCCAATCTGTCGCTCTGGCATCTCATCTCAGCCTCTTTACAGTGTAAATGGAACCTTGTTATCGAGCTAGCTGCTGTCAGAGCTCATCATGTCAGAGCAGGTGATTTGCTGCAACCTGGTTTCGTCGAGTCTGAGCGAGCGTGTGTTTATTTTTCGCTCTGCCAGAGGGTTAAACAGGCTAACGGGACACAGAGCTCACTCCATCTTTTTTATTTACCGCTCGACACTCTGTCAAGTTTTTCAGGATCTGACCCCGCTTCCTTCCGCTCCTCTTTTCCTCCGGTCATTCATTTTGTCTACCGCATCCGACGTTTCATGCTCTCGGTTTCTCCTCTCTTTCTTGCCAAGTCTCTCCTCAGAACATATTATTTCACAGAATTTGGCCCAAAAAGTACTTGAAGTAGGCGAGGAAAAACATTAAACTGACTCCACTCTTCATTCATTTGACACACATTCATAATCCTTCCACTCATTTAATTGCACTAATGTACTGTATGCAATAACACGCTGCCAAAACCATCAAACCACTCTCCTAACTGGGCTCCAGTCCAGCAAGGTATTGTAATCTGTAAATGTGTGTGTGTGTGTACACATGTGTGTGCAGTTAATCTGTCTTCAAACATTCGCCCACCTGCTGTAACCAGAGAGGCGTGTGCTGCTGGGTTACAGGAACCATAATTCCTCAGGATTAGAGCGGAAGAAAACTAAATCTCATGTTACCCTCAGAAACCAGTGATCCGATCTGCTGCCAGAGGTTGAAATTAAGGAAGAAAACCATCAATAAAGAGGAGAGAGAGAGCGTAAGAGGAGAGGAAACAGAGAGGCAGAGAAGTCCTGTGATTTGTTGGGTGGCAGAGGAGTGCTGGGTTTCACCTCAATAATTGATGATGTGTAATGTGAGGGTCACATCGTCTATGGAGGGAGGAGAGGGCGGAACGAGAAAGAGAGAAGGTGGGATGGTGAAGGTGAGAAATGTAACAAAATATGAGTGGAGAGAGAGGGGACGGGAGGGCAGACAAAAATAGTGAAAATGACAGAATGACATTAAAAGCAGACAAAATCAAGGGAATAAGGTCATATTATTTAGGAAAGAAAATTCAATAAGAGAAAGATGAGCAAGTAAAGAAGAAAAGAGGATAAAGAGCTAAAGATAAAGATGTGAGAGGACAGAGGAGGAGAAAAAAAAGGAGAAAAAGGATGAGAGACAGGAAGTCACAGAGCAGGGTATCTGCAGGTTTCAAAATGCCAAAGTTAAAAGGAATATTACCACATTTTGGGGAATTACACCTATTTTTGCATTCCTGCAGAGTTGTTCTCTCCAAAGGTAACAAAATCTGCCTACCAACACTTATAGAGCTCACTAATTAACACATTATATCTCGGTTTGTTTTAAGCCATACAAAAAGTGTGAAAATATCAAGTTGAGGTTAAGCGGGCCACAAAATAGTCTCAGGCGTAACCGTCTGTCAAACCACAACTCATCGTTTTAACAATAAGTCTTTGCACTATAATTGTGTTAAATGGTGAGCTTTAGATGTGCAGCTAGGATGATACCTTTGTTACGTTTGGACTGAACCTGGCTAGCTGTTTCAACCTGTTTCCAGCCATTACGCTACGCTAAGATAGTTAACTGCTGCTTCATATTCACCGTACAGACATGAGACTGGTGTTGATCTTCTCATCTAACTCTTGGTGAGAAAGTGAATAAGTACATTTCCCAAAATGTTGAACTATCTCTTTAATATTGTCTTAAAAGTTTCTTGAAGTGGATTTCATCACAACTTTTACAAGATACATCAATAAGCTGTATGCAAAATAATGTGCAGTTTCCCAAAGTACAGTATAATAAATAAGTCTAATGCAGTTGGTGTCATTCATATCATTTTCATAATGAAGCTTCACAATTTATGGACTGTTATCACATTTTATTTCCAACACCACTTACTAAATTTTATCAATGCTTTAAAAATAATTTAAACTACAATAACCTCGCATTACATAATGAAAAATGAGGGCATCTATTTGAATACTTTAGTTTACTTTACAATTTAGTTTAATTAAAAGAGGAGGAGGAGCTGCTCGCTGATGAAAAGGGAGGAGGAACAGAGAGTGAAACTGGGGAGCATGAATATGAAGGGTAACACGATCTAAGTAAAGCACATCTCTTCCTGCCAGCTCCTGCTGGGGTCTTTTAGCAGGAACCTTAATGGTGTGAGTGAACATGAGGCAGCTGTTTTTTCTTCTTTACAGTCAATGTCAGTGTGACCAGTCTCACTTAAACCTGATGAGCCTCAGACTTCAAAGTAAAAGAGAAATCTTAATTTATTCAAACTATATCAAGGTTTAAATTATAGGTGATATGACCTCAGACCTTTGAATTTAATGGACTCTTCGTTTTGAGGAGTCTGAGTGAACTGATGCATGCTAAACACCACACTATAGACCTATAGACCATTCATTTCATGCTTTTATTTTTCCTACTTCTGTCACTTCAACTCAACTACAACCAACTTGTTTTTCAGAGTTTCAGTGCAGCTTCCTCCATCTGTGTTAATGAATCTTGTCCCAGTCCACTTTGCTGACACTGAGGAATACAGAAAGATGAAAAAACAATAGTATGTTGATCTTCAGTTAAGATGTTTTGTGGTCAAAAATGCCTCTGATATTTTAATCAGTTACTGTCATAAACAGCAACAGCATGTAACAAATATGGAAACCAAACACCAGCAACAAAAAGTCCTTTTCTGACTCTTTATGCCACACAGACCATGAAACGAGCAGCAGCATGGGGTCACATGTCAGTCAAAATCTTTTTTTTTTCTTAGACTGTTAAATTAATCCTCTTACACTTCCACATGCAGCTGCTTAAGTTTCACAATATCATGTGCATTTTGAGTGGGGGAGAGAGCACATGCTAGAGCTTCAGTGTATGTCTGTGTCTGTGTGTGGGTGTGTCTGTTTCAACCTATGTGCTGGATGGATTTCAAAAGGACCCGTCTAGCTCTTCATTTGATGCCTCTACAAAGGGCCCGCTGCACCTCAGGGGCCTGTGTATATGAGAGAGTGTGTGTGTGTGTGTGTGTGTGTGTGTGTGTATGTGTGTCTATGTATGAGAGAGAGACAAAAAAAGAGCACCATCCTTTTTCTCAGAGCTGAGACAAAAGGCCACCGACACGATGCGGAGGACCAAGAGTTATTGTAGCTCCGAGCGTGACGCTTTCACACACCTACACACACACAAAAACCACTGGATGGTCATGTTACACCCTTGAGGAGAGGTGTGTGCATGTCAGAAAAACACACAAACAAACACACATCCTTACCCTGCCTTAAGTTCATGCAGAATATTAACACAAAAACACACCACGGTCTCAAGAGTAAAACATGACAGAGAGAGAACACTCAAAGCAAGAATCTTAAAAATGTGCTGTGTTGCGCCCAATCCCTGCCAAACCATCACATACCCAGCAGCCAGCCCACAGGAAAAGCCTTTAGCTCTGACACAAAAGGCTGACAAAACAGCTACAAATAAAAGGAAGAAGACAAGAGGAAAAGGGGGAAGGCTGGGGTCTGGATTTAGAAATATGGTTTCTAGATACAAAGGAGGAAGTGCCATCCTCTAAGAGACAACATCCTTGAATATACCAAGAATATACAAAGAAAACACATGAGCCAAATGTTTTCCACACAGCCAACAGAGCACCGACTGAGGAGATGTCTTTTTATTATTTCAGTATGGCATCCTCTAAAGTTTGGGGGTTAGACAAGCATGCAGCCGTCTGCGCAGCCGTCTTCACAGCCTGGTAACTTCTCTCTGTTTGTCTCCTCCCGGTCCTATGTGCCTCTCAGCAGGCCTCTTTTTGTCACAAACCTGGTTTTCACTAGAATGCTGCAACCAGGATATCCTGTCAAATGTCGGTACCAGCAATACGAAAAACAACTTGCAACAGCCTCCCACTGAGGCATGAGCCCGCTAAGAGGACGTCAAGTCACTTATACACATATATCCAGCTGAATCTACTCTACGTGTGAGTATAAATATAAATCTGCACACACAGGAGAACAAGTGAAGCATGGAGCTACAGTGTATTGCTGAACAAGGTACAAGCGTAGCCTAAATAGTGTGTTTGCGAGCAGAGCGAGCCAGCAATTTGAGGTAAACAAGTGAGTCAGAAACAATTAGAGGTACTTGGACGGCGTTCTGCAAACCCAGATAATCAAAACACTGGAACATTTAGAGACGAGGAGACAAAAAAAAAGAAGACACTTGCCAGGGGGAAAAAAAAACAAGGCAAAATTAGGCTTGCAGGCACAGAACTAATCCATAATGTGTATAGAATCGTATTGCCAAGTACCCGCTTTCCAATGCAGCAGATATGTGAGCTGCGTAAGTATGCCTTTTTCTTTATCCGTTCCAAAATCATAAACTACTGACACCACATTTCCATCCCACTCAAACCATGAGGCCACAACCCTCAACTGTCTTAGAACACATCCGTTCTTTGACATTTCCATTCTTCTCTGGTTGGATGTGGAAAACCCACCGCGTCCCCATCTCGGATCAGCCAACAAGCATGTACAGTATGTACCGAGACATTTGCTACTCCAGACTGCAAACATCTCACCGCAATGTTCGTGTCCGCCTGTGACACAGAGGAGAGGAAAGGAGGCAGGAGAAGGCGCAGAGCCGCACCCTGAGGCCTACTGCATCCTGTGTAGCGTAAGACAGTAACAGTAAAAAACACCATGAAGGTGTGAGGACTTACCCGGAAAACTTGATAACCAAAATTCACGGTTTTCTTGCAATCAATCTGCTTCTTGTGCAAACACCTGCTTCAGGTGGATAGAGAGGGCAACTCTTTTCTAAGCAGCTTAAGCCTGAGTATCTGCCTGCAAGTGAGGTGCCTTAAGCATCATAAGCTCAAGACAAAGACTACTACCACGGTTTGTACCGTGCTTCAACCAATGCTACAGAGAGACCGAGAGGGTGAGAGAGACAGACAGAAGGAGGAAGTAGGCGTTTGTTGAGTAAAGAGGAAACAGGTCTGTCTGCGGAAAAAAAAAAGCGGCAAAATTCAAAGATAAGATGACGGCAGGATGACGAAGTCTGAAGTTTAAGTCTCCCTCCACTCAAAAAGTATGTTCTGTTTATTGTAACTTCACTTGGATGTTTGAGCTTCACTCTGCAGAGTGATGTATGTGCAGAGTTTGACACTAGAAGACTGTTTCATCTGCTGGAAAGTGGAAAGTTTCTCTGTTCTCATTGAAAATCCCATTTTAAGGGGTGGAACTACGAGCAGTATTTGAGACTTCACAAATAGTTTGGAAGCAAATTGTGGTCCAGTATGAAACTGATACAAGTGTGACGTGGAAACCTCCAAAGCCTCCAGCGCACAAACACTGATACACTGAGAATGAACTTAACAGTGAAGTAGGAGACATTTTGCGTTCAGCAGTTCAACTTTTGAAATAAAATATATTTGCATATTCATAGGATCTGGAATTTTTAATGAGGGAGAAGGCGTATATGCCATTGTAAGGATTTTAACGTGGCAATTATACTTTCTTTGCGGAAAAACCATATCAGACACACATTACTGTTCCAAGCAGAGCATTTGTATATGTCTTAGTACATGTCTGGAGGGGATCTTTAAGATTCACATATATAGAAAGACAAAATATGCATCCATATCATGCCTGTAAATTAAAAATGGAATTAATTTAGCGGATTAGGTCAAGTATGGGTAATTGTATCCAATACATTTCTCAGTGTTCACCAAAAAAACGAATGCACAGCTGTCAAAGCAGACCGCTAACCCATCAGAGACATGCAAAAAACATAAGCCAAAGGGCGAAAGTTCAATATAGTTGCTCAAAGATGGCCAGAGAACAGTTGATTACCATCCAATGTAGTAAAATGTTTTCACTTCCACCTCTAGCTGCCTCCATCACCGGAGTCAGAACAGCCTGCAGCAGGCACCGGCTGAGTGAGTCAGATGATTTTTCTCTGCTACAGCAGGACCCCGATCATGAGCTAAGAGACTAAATGCTCAAATGAAACATTTAGTGTTTAGAGCAGGGTGATGACATCCTCACTTTCAGACTGAGCGTTCAACAGGCCATATGTGCAAGTGACACGCAAAAAAACAGATGTTTACTCCACCCAGGCTGAGGTCAACTTTGGTTCGTGTGAGCCTCATAAACCCAAAACATCCAGCAACTTTTAGTTCTGACTCAAACTCCCAAAGAGCCCCAATAAGAGAAAGTGAATCCAAGAAGGAAAACATTTCAACACAGCAACCCCGATGAAAAAAAAACAGTAAGCTAACAGAGACAGATCATATCCTTATTGAGTTTATGTTTAGCTATGAAATTAAGAGAAAGAAGACAGGGCTGTGTGTGAGTTGTCATGTGGTTTGCAGTTTTGTTGCAGCCAAACCTAAAATACCATGGAGACCTGAGGAAGTGAAAATGTTTAGAAGACCTCTGTCACTAATGACTCCTTGCTAGACAGCCAAGAATATTTTCTGTGATCTACACGACTGCCTGTCAGGGAAACTGAGGTTTGTACTCTGCAAAGTCTGCTGAGTCAGTGAGCTCACTGGGGACCCAGTCTGCCCAACGTCATGTCAAAGCTTTAATAATCTATCCAAGCTCCCTCCTGAATGTTCTGCCTCTGTAGTCACTTTCAGCCTCGTTGACCCATTCAGGATGCTGCACCCTATCTGTCGTCAACCTTTCAAAGATCCAAATTCCAAACCTACTGAGCACCAAACTCCGTAATTCTATGCAATGTAAGCAGAAGCGGGGTATTTAGCCGTACCTTGGTGGAAATATGACATTCTTAGCATATGAATACACAACAGAGAAGTAGCACCAGTGGTTTAACAAGTTTCTATGAATGTTTTGCTTCTTTTTTTGCAGTAAAATGTTTACCGACCACAGCTGTTGCTCTCTTCTAGAGCTGCTAAAAACTGGGTTGTAATGATGATCTACCGTGTTTATCAGTTGTTCTGTTTTTATGAATAGATTTAAAGTCCTCGCGAATAAAAGGCCTCTACAGAAAAAGAAAATAGGGGAGCGGCAGACTGTAGTTTGGTCAGAGTGTAAAAGTTCAATTGAAACCACATTTAATGATCCCTCTTTGCAGTCTAAATAATGTCAACATGCTTTTTAAAAGTATTGTTAATAGTTTTGTATAAGAATGAAGAAAAAACGTCTTAGGAAAAGTACCAGAAATGCTCTTTTTTGTCTCAGATTTGTTTGATTGATATTAGCTGGCAGGCTAACAGTGTTACACCGTATGTAACGTAAACAAAGTAAACAAACTGCTGCTACAAGTCATAGGAAGACAGTGTGTCACTACTTTGAAGAGCAACGACCAAACCAGCATCTAACCTGACCAAAGTGACATTTTCAGGTATATTTATACACTGTTTAGTGTGCTGCAGCTGAGTGGTGCACTTTTCCCTGATGTTTGTTTGTTTAGTGGCTCATTCAGTGAGCTAAGGTGCAGGACAAGACATGTGTTCATGTTTGCAGCTTAAATAAGAAGGATACTTTAGCAGGAATGCTAATGTGTTGGAACAGGAACACTCGTGTTGTGTAGCAGGATGCTATCAGGCTCAGTGTGACAATCTGCTCTGCCTATGATCGAACACCTACGTTATTGCTTTATTCAGGATTTGATTTGTTGTATCGAAATAAGTGACGTACAGAGCCAATATGTATAATGTAAAAGACAAAAAAATGGCAATTTAATTTCAGTGTCAAGGCTTTAACAGGGCTACAACTGTCTATCTAGGCAGTTTGTTGTCCCAATCAGGAGCTATTCAGTCTTAGCATGTAGGCTGGATGTGTATAAGCAATGTTTGAGAAAGTGAGAAAATGTTAAGACATTATTACTAACAAACATCAAGGTTTATGTTTTTCAAAATCAAATATTACTGACTGTCTAGGAGGTTTGCATGGTAGTGTAGCACTGATTTGAGACAACTGTTTTAATGAAAAATTTAAATTTGTGCTGCAGTAAAACTGTAGTGTACAGAAGTGTATACTGGAAACAGTGACTCATGTTAACTATTTTTTCAGTGCTGAACTTAAAATAATAATTTACTGTAGTCAGTCATACTCAGTTACAAACCAGCAAATTTGTTTAAGATGTTGATTACTAATTGTCAGCCAGACTAATTACCTGTTCGTTGTTATTGTTTGTACCATTCACAAGAGATGATTATCAGTCAGCTGCGGCTCTGACACTGGCCCACATTACTACCGGTTGCTTGTAATGTTGGTGATTCAGAAATTTGAGCTTACAGTTGCGCTCTAAATGGCTCTAGATGAGAGTGTCAGCTGAAAACCCAAAATGTATTATGGAAATGCAGATGTTGAATAATATCAGACAGGTGTTGACGTCACTCAGTTGATTAGTGTTTCATAACCCTTTTTCTTATTCACAGATTTTCTCCCACATTTTTCAAACATAAAATGAATTCACACATTCCCACAGTCTGCTTGCAGAGGAGGTTGTCAGGCAAAGATAATACCACAACACCTCAGGGGATCATCTATTATTCAATACCACATCCAAATGTATTCCACTTGAAGCGAAGTAACATACTTTACTTGTAATCATCAAACTCCAGTGGTTATGATCCATGCAGAAACCTTTCAATATACAGTGGTTGGTGCTACCAACTGTGTGGTTGCTGGAGAAAACAGAAGGCTGGGCCACATTTTATCTTCTTATTACATCTCGAACTTCACATCACCTGACATGAAGGTGTACGATCACACAATGTCCTGCTTCCCAAAACAACTGGAGCTCTAAAACCAGAACGAATAACTTTCTCCATTGGCCTTGTGCACAATAAACTGCCTGTGGCTGGCTGCAATGCTAACATATGCTAATTGCATTACTAACAAATGAATAAACAGAAGTTATTAGCCTGCAGAAATACAGTGCCTATATTCCCACACAGAACAGGATACTGCGAGAGTGGCAGAATTCCTGCTGAGTCTGAGCAGGAAGTCTGAACTGGATTAGTTTTACTTGAGAAAGAGCTGTAATGTAATTATCACGGGTCATATGTAATAACAGCAAACCATTCCCATTGTACAAAGGATCCCCATCAAATTACAGCTTGCAGTCCAGACCATCATCATCAACACTCTTCCTTGTATGCACATGCAGGTCTGCAAACCATCAAAACAAACAGTAGTGAATGA
The DNA here is from genome assembly GCF_910596095.1 of Thunnus maccoyii. NCBI lineage: Eukaryota > Metazoa > Chordata > Actinopteri > Scombriformes > Scombridae > Thunnus > Thunnus maccoyii. Next base: position 18,219,203 of record NC_056547.1, read on the forward strand.
TTTTATTACAGAAATGTCAAATTCAAAACAGCGTAATGAGAACATGACCTTAAGAGTTTTCCAGAAATGGTGCATATGTATGTTGCAGAATTTCCCCCTTTATTCCTAGACCGGAGTTAAAAACAGACTTCCCCCCCGTAAAATATAGTCCAAGTCATCCATTTCATACAAAGTAAACAGTCACAGCCTGCAGTGAAGACCTCAGAGGCAAAGTTAATAAGTACACAACTTGCTAGCTACTTAATTGGACCAAACACTCCTGGGTCTATCTTATTGCACGAAATGTCAAGTAGCGTTACACTGTAAGTTGGGTCACACCACCCACAGGTTGTTCAAGTATCCTCATATTATCCTCTGTGACAGTTTATAATAATAATGATAACAATAATAATAATAATTGGAACATCTTCACAGAGGTTTATGTGCCACTGACACCCTCCTAGTCTAACAGTGGTTTCACACTACACAGGTTCAGTGGGAAATGGACTAAACCTGTGTGACTGGATTGGTGGATAAAAACAGCCTCAAACAGCCAGCTCATACTGGTTGATTATGCTGGTATTAAGTTCACAGTTTAGTATGTCTGGAAATTTTATGCTGGTGTTCTGTTCCACCTGTTGATCTACCACAATCGACAGTCCTAATTACCCACATCCCTTACACTATCTGTGCACAGCTGGTGCTTCGCTGACTGTAGCTGTGCACATCAAAAACATTCTCAGACCATCAATCATCAAGACATTTTCCCTTTTACCCCTGTCTATGATGCAAGAGGAAAAATAGAAAATAATCTTTCTGAATTATAGAAATGCACCACAGTACAAGAACCAATCAATCAAAATCTTGCCCTCATGTCTATTATAAAGGCAACCGCCAGCAGCTGGTTACTGTAGCTTAATATAAAAACTGGAAACAGTGGGAAACAGTGAGCCTAGTTCTGCCGGAGGTAACAAAATCCGCCAACCAGCACTTCTAAAGCTCACAGATTAACATGTTATATCTCATTTGCTTAACCCATGCAAGTGTGCTGAACTATTTTTTGGCCCGGAGCAGTAACTTATTGGAGTCTTTGCTGGTTGTCTTGCAACCTCACAGCGATGACACGAAGCCAGGAAGTGTCTGCACTCAGCCAAGAAACATAATAGTACATAACACTGCCATTTTTACACTTCAGTTTTGCACGTATTAAACATCTTCTCATATAACTCTCTGCAAGAAAGCAAATAAACGTCTTTCCTAAAATGCTCCTTGTTCCTTATTCCATGTCATCTTTGGATCAAAGATGAAAAATGGTGATGTCAGTGTTTCAGAAATGCATTCATGCATCGCCAGTCTAGTAACAGTATACAGTAACAATAATAATGTATGCACAGAGCGAGCAAACTGTTGGTCCTACTACTTTCTGTGCAACATTCTCATTAATGTTTTAGCTGCCAACTCGCTAATTAATAAAATAAACACCCATCTGCATCTTTACTTTTCCACAAATATTGATTATATTTAGGAGTTAATTAAATTAATTTGATGATAATTACACAAACCAAGCCAACATAAACAAATAGACAACAAGCAAACCTGATGACTGGCCTGAAAACACATGCGATGTGACACCATAGAGTGGTTATGCTTCATATGAAATTAAACAAATAATAAAGATGAATTATTTGGAGTTAGACAGCCAAGTGCCATTATCTCATTATCATCATGATGATGATTGATGATGACTGAATTAATATGGATTTTTTTTTGTTGAAGTTATTAGGTTTTACAGGCAGACATCTGAGTTACAAAATGCTAAAAACTGAGGAGAAGTGTACATGGTGACACAAATGAAGTTCACCACTTTCCGCTGATAAATCTCAATTTCAGATATTTTGGGACATTTCAGAGCTCATGAAACATTACCTGTACCATTAAAAACCGGCGTGTATATTTCAATCCTCTGCACTTTCAGCTTGTGCATTCAAGAGCGTTACGTAAGGTGACTATTACACATGTTGTTTTTTCCTCCATTGCCTCACTAACTGAATCACAATAGGCTATGTGCTCTGTTCAAACACAATCTCTTTACTCTTTAGATTCAAAAATAACATGCCATCCTCCCCCATTACATAACTCAATATCAGTCAGCATCAAGGTCGGCGGTGAGAGCTTAAAAACAGAAAAGAGGAGCACAATTAGGTGTTTACCCTGGAAGCCTTTCTACTGCCGGTTAGGGAAAAGTGTGTGTGCGTGTGTGTGTGTGTGTGCATGCGCACGCGTGCGTGTTAGACTGAGAGAGCCCACAGGCTTAGTGAGTCACAGTGACAGTGTGACCTTCTGCTCTCAGGCTTCTCAGCCCGGTTGGAAGCAGCCTATCCAGGTCAAACACCCACTCTACACAGTGTATTTCTTGCCAACTAACAGATATAGGAGGATTGTGTTATGGAAATAACACTGAATAAAATATTCAATGCGTGTCTGTCGAAAAGTCGATCCAGACTTTGGAATCTGTGCAACAGCAGGAAACATTAAGCTCACAGGGACTGTTGGATTCTGGCTGTGATGACAGCATTTAATGTACCATATTGTGTACATGCTGACAGGCAATCAGTTAATAGACATTAGTATCTATTTTTGTGGTGGGAGCGCTGAGATCCTGAAGGAGTACTGATTTACTCTTGGATTTTTTGCATCACTAATGTGGTTAGAGTTACCATGAAAGACACCGCATCATCAGGATCTCCTCCAAAAAATTCTGTGCTCGTCCATTCTGATCTTCACCAGAAAGCTTTTACGAACCTCATATTAAATTCTAAGGCTGATAACAGCGGTTTCTAAACCCTAAATGACCTCAGCTTTACCAAGAGTAAAGGGGTGGGTTGAGGAGATAGAAATGTCAGCTATGCTATGTGTGTCCCCAGGAGATTCCACAGCGGCTGGTCTGGCTGCAGGCCCATGGGGTCTTTGGAGTAATCAACTTACATAGCTGGACTGTAAGGACAAAACTGGAAAGCAGAGCCTGGATATTTAAAGGAACAGGCTGGAATCAGTAATGTGACTGCTTTTTAGTGTTCAAAACAGCAGCAGTGTATAGATTTAATCAAATACAAGCTAAGGAAGGGATTCAACCAAATGTTTATTGTGGTCAACATTTACTCCAGAACTGACACTGGTGCTACTCAAATGTTATCTTATAAATACATGTCCTATAATTAACTGTCACTTACTGTCACAGAAAAATGCATGCTAGGGTTTCAACTAATAAAGAGAGAAGAGGAAACTATTTCCAAATTGCAAGAGGTTAGTAATCTAAAATGTTTTACAGTATGTTCTCTAAACTGAGCAAATCCCAAACATTAAATGATCCACACAAACTTTTCACAATGGTGGAGTGTTTGTAGAAAAGTATTTAAGCACATGCCAGCAAAAGGGTATTAAAGAAATACTTCAACATTTTGGGAAAATACACTTAGAGTATTTGCTTTCTTGCCCAGAGTCAGATGAGAAGATTGATATGACTCATGTCTGCGGGGTATATAGGAAGCTGGAGCCTGGAGACGGTTAGCTTAGCTAGCGCAAAGACTGGAAACAGAGGGAAACAGCTAGCCGGGCTCTGTTCCAAGGTCAAAAAAAAATCCACCTAACAGCACCTCCAAAGCTCACTGATTAACAAGTTATATCTTGTTTGTTTAATCCGTATAAAAACTAAAGTGCAAAAAAAACGACAAGTTGCCAGGCAACCAGCCTAGTTTCTAAGAAGTCATAGCTCCCAGCCAAGAAGCAAACTGCCACATAACCTTCCCGTAAAACCACAACTTGTTGTTTTTACACTTTGTTTTTCGTACAGATTAAACAAATGGGATATAATGTATTAATTGTGAGTATTACGAGTGCTTTCCCAAAATGTTGAACTATTCCTTTAAATCCGCTCTTGTCATTTAACATCATTCATTCTAATAAGTCAATGATTCAAACCCTTGTAAATCACCAAATTCAGTTGCAGTTTGTGGCAAATAAAGTAATATACCAGAAAATGTTAACTGATTATTTTCCAAATCTTTGATAAACTTGAACTCTTGTAATGTCCTATCTCTTTATATTGCCATGTGGGAGAAACACAAGGATTGAAGACTGTTAAGAAATAAAGAAAGACAGAAAGAAATACACATTTTACCACTGCAAGATCTTCCCTGTTATCAAAGGCAAAGCTATAGTCCCTTTCTTCAATGTCATGAAATATCAAACCAGTGCTAAAAACTGGAGCAAGCTCAAGGGAGTCAAAATAAATGCCACAAAAGTCTGCCTTGTTTCCAAAGACACAACAATTTGTGATGTAGAAAAACATCAAAGTGCAATTCATCAAAAGCACTGGAGAGAGAGAGAGGGGGGGGGGGGGGATGGTTGACCAGACCTTCCCCCTGACTGATCACTGCAGACAACAATGATTGGAGCCTCTGGGGCCACGCTTCAAGGAACAAGCCATCCTGAAAAAGTTCACTGGACCCCTATCTGTGAGTGTGTATGTGTATGTATAGAGGGGATGGGTAGGGACCACACAAAAACCCTGCCAAGCCACGTGACCGAGGCGGGGATGAATGGTGCTATTTGGTTGGTCAGAGAAGGAAGTCATGGAAACAGGTCTATAGCCCCATTGTATAACTTTGAAGCCTGTATGTGTGTGTGTGTGTTTGTGTGTGTTGGAGGAGGCGGGAGGCGTCGTAGCATCAGGAGGGACCGGCATAGCATTATTCATTCACAAGCAGAATAACGCCTCCACCATAAAGTGACCTTGACTACTCTAGCAGAGCAGCGAGCGCATCAGAGCATCTCTCTCACACCCCCACTCAGTCCAAGTGGGTGCATTTCAGAGAGGTCAAACAACCACGTAAACATAAACTGCATTTTGTCAATAAAAACACTGACACAGTTCGGGTTATGAAGCTGAGCCTTCATTGTAAAAAAACAAAAAAAACAACGAAAAATACAAAACAAAACAAAAAAAAAACATTAAGTTATGAATAGCTCCAGTTTTCACATTGTGTAACAAATCAAACCATGTTACTGCAGGGAAAATCAATTACTCTTCTCCAACACAGCGTCATGATAGGCATGTTTCATCCACCATATGCCTACCAGACTCTACTATGGAAATAGAAGAAATAATCCTTACAAAAGCAGCAGTTGGAAAATAAAATTGCTTGTTAAAAAGGAAAGCAAACTTTCTTCTCACTCCTTAAAAAACAATCTTGAAAAAAAGGTTGATATTCTTTTAAAAACATCTGCAATCATTCGCTATGCTTTCACCCCTACTGTTCAATTCAGCAGGGTCAAGTGTCTTTTGATTCAGCCGGGACTTAAGAAACAAACAAAAAAAAATTGAAATCCCACTTCCTTAAGAGTGCTAAAATTACCCGCCAGACAGCAGGGAAAAAAATAGTACCAGACAAAAAGGTTATTATGGAAAAGATGCTCATTCAGCCACAAGTGTATACGCAAGCAAAAGATAACAGACATAAAACTGCCTTTTATATTATCCTCTGTGGGGCTTCTCATTCATAAAACCCAGACAGCAGTTATTCCATCCCGGCTAGCCGTATATGGCTCTTGAGGGATCTTCCATCCCTTAACTGGATTATCGCTGTTCATGAGCAAGATAATGATGGTACGATTTCTGTGTGCTAATTGAAAACCGAAAGGCAGGTGCTATGAGAAGTTACTTACACACACCCACGGACCCGAAATAAGAGCAGCGCACTCTGTCGAACCAGGCATGAGTTGTGTGTAACTCCCAGAATAGATCAATGGGGATTATGCAAGAACAACACTGTAGCTAAAGGTTTAGTTTCACTCATTTTAGAGAGAAAAGAACTTTTCTGCCCGATAGCATGGGCAGTCTTTTATAATAACTGTAACTGTTAGGCTTCATATTGTATGTCATGGTGCACATTTTGTTAAACAAGCTTCTTTTCAAAATGAATGAACACAGTTTTGGGAAATGCTGGCACAATGTCTATACTATACTATATATTGTTTATTTCTAATTTTGGATTTCTAGTGTTTTAAATTGAGAGTGCCTTGGTAGAGATTCCTGGTTGTTCCCATGCAGATCACACTAACAACTTGAACTGAAATATTACCTCTGATTTCCCGGTGAATCTGTTAAATCTGTTATCCATTGTGACCTGTAATAGTTTGCCACATTTGACGGTTTTTGATGCTCGGTGATATAGCAGTTCAGCCGGAGATCCAAATTACTTTCTATATTCAGACCTATTTATACCACAATTATAAGACAAGAAGAAAATGTGTGCTTTCACTCTATGGGTGCTTGTAAATCTCTTTTGTTATTGTTCTGAGTCCCTACCAAAATAGAAAGGAAAATGGAAAAAAACAGGGGAAAAAAACTAATACAAGAAAGCTGTGAAATAGTGCGATACAGCAAATTAAACATCCAATCTAGTTTTATTTTTGTCAAAGAAGGAAGAAGTAAGTGAGTAAATTTTATTTCTATAGTGCCTTTCAAAACCAGAGCTACAAGGTGCTTCAAAAGTGCACAGAAAATACAAAACCATAAAATACAACAAGAATTTCAGGTAGTGGCCACACATAGAGAAATAAAACTAAGTATAAAAATATAAACTATTGCTGTAAGATAACGTTTGGTTTGATTTGGTGCAAAGCTCTGGAAGCTGAGAGCTGGTTTCTGAAGACTTTGCAATAATCAGTTTCTATATGCTAAGACTGATGTTGTGAAAAGGGTTAATATTTCAATTTAGCAAATCCACACCTTTCTAAAAATACAAATAAAGACGCTAAAATATGTATGATCACTGCTTTGTTTATATATAAGTGATGGAAAAAAGTTTTATTCACTGAGCACTTTCTTGTTAAAGTGTACTGCTGGAAGCATAACAGTTATAACTAGTCTTTGTGAGTTTTTAAACTAAAAGGTTACTGGTACGCTGATGACTAGAAAGCTTTTTCAGACCTGCTTTGTTATATTATTAGAGCTTAACTCCCTGTGCTCGCAGCGCTGGCAGGGCTGGCATGTGCTCCATCGAGTTAAATGGGATGTGAAGGATTGGGCATCCCGGGTCAGGGAATTTCCATTGCAAATGATTGCTGAGCCACCGAGGCCAGCCTTTCATTTTGTTCAGCGTTTAGACAAACATACACAATCAGGATTGCTTTCAGGCGGTATCGTATCGGGGAGACCCCTACAGCCATACACACAGGAAGACGGTGCACATTCTACACAGTGTTTGCGTTGCAGCGCTGATTTTCCCATGAAAGTCAGACACACGGAAAACTTCTCAATGTCAGAGCTGAGATTACAGTTTTTTTTCTCATGATTGATATGAACTTTATTGAGTATGGTGATTTTAGGCTCCTATTATCTATGTTTGTGGTCACAAGGTCATATCAGTCTATGATGATACCCTGCACTGCTGCAAATACAGTTTTTAATGTCATTATCATCTTTGAAATTCAAAGTGTCAGATCAATTTTTTGGTACAAGGCACAATGTTTTTGTCAGAAGTACGGCTGGATAAATTTGTTTTCTCTTTCTCACAGTGACCAGCAATTTTTTCCCTTGATTCAGATTCATTTAAGTTTCTGTTTTGTCCTTTCAAAAACATTTCTGAGCTGTGTTTCTCTTCCATCTTTCTCTCACTCACACACGTTACTTTTGTGTTTGTTTCTGCCCGCTCAGTCAAAGCTCGTCAACTTGGCGTAACTGGGTGTTGTTGTTCTGCTCATGCAACTTATGGAGCAATTAGGAGCGCTCCCTGCACATACTGCAGAACTGTTACTGTACTGTGTGAAAGTATGAACAGAAGTAGGAATAAAACATGTGGCCCCAGTGTGTTACAAGTGAATCTTAAATATTAGGCCAAAACTAATATCGGTGTCTGGGCCGACACCAAGCTAAACTCTAAGCACTCGGTATTGCTGAAGTGAGCTGATGCTGAGAGATTTGATATTCAGACAGACTGCACAGGAGTCAGACTGATTGCTTTTCAAACATTTAAAAGAAGAAAAAAATATTTGTAATTATTTTACCATAAAAAAATCAAAAAATGTGGAGGCATTTTTAATTTGATGGAAACCATGGAGTATTGTTTAAATCCGAAACAAATCCAAAAATATATTTTTAAAAAGGTTGTGTAACTTCCTTGTAGTTGAAAGAAAATTTTGGTACGAATGTATCCTACATCAAATAGAACCTATGATTGCTATTTGCCCTCCTGCGATTGAATGCAGTTTGCTTCGTAGCCCTGCAGGTCTTTTTATTCTACCATCTCTCTCTTGTGGATCCACACAACAATTTACAGTATGTGACATTTCTGAGTAACTGATTATTTGGTCTGCCAAGAACTGCCGCTGCACTGTTGTACACGTCATATACATCTCTTAATGGAAACATGCTCTCCACTTAGCTAAATTCAATAGCTCAGGGGATTACCATCTCCACTGAAGCATGTAATAACCAAAAGGTCATATCATCATCATAACTCAACAAACCATAATCCGCTGCCGCCTCTTTAATGGCTTTTAAAGTGTGTCAAGGCCCCAATCTCTGCCACCAGTCACGTTTTTTTTAATGAACATGCCCTCCTCTAAAGTGCCAGTCTGCCAGTCACTCTGCCTGGCTTTGTATGCCGTGTCACTCTATCCCCCTGTTGGGTTGCGCTAGCCTAGATCGAGATGTGCGAAGAGCCCCGAGAACATTTGGGATTGATTTGTGGCTATTTTTACTTGTCCTACTTGAACTAAATGGTTCAGATACTCAGAGGAAGAAGTCAGCAACTGAAAAGGCTTATTGAACTAAAAAAGAAAAAAAATCATTGGAAAGCTAAATGGTTGTGGGAGAGTGGATGCTTTAATGTAGAGCTTTCAGAGAAAAAAAAAAAGAGCGCATTTTAATAGTGGAGAGGAATAAGCTATATATGTAGTATGTTCTCTGTTGGTCTATTATTTAGAGGCTACTGGCATTGTGAGGAGTAAAAATTAACGTGCTGGGGAAAGATAAATGCCCATGTGAACACACACACCAAACAAGTTTAATAAAAGGAAAGGTGGAATAAGCTGTCTCAAGCGGCCCTGCACTTTGATAAACTCAATGCACACAGGAGCAGCGTTTCCTCCGCAGGTTTACTGCACACAAAGCGCTGCTCTTCACCGGAGCAAAGATTACTCCTCTTATTAAATCATAACTCAGGAGAGAACACAAGCCCTCAACAACACACATTACCAAAGCATATAGCGAACGGGCCACTGTTCGATGTTGCTGGCGCTACAATTATGTTAGCACTGATGACTATCATCATCACAAGCGTAATAAGCGCTCTACGGGAGCACTGACATTATGGGAGATAGGCTCTCTTGCGGAAATCTCCTGCTGCCATTGCCAGCACTCTGTGGTATGGAGTCACGCAAACACACACACACACACACACACACACACACACACACACACACACACACACACACACACACACACACACACACACACACACACACTGAGGAGAAAGCTAGTGTAAAGCTAGACTGTGTATCTGGTGTAGGTGCTGTGAAAGGATTCAGTCACTTCACAGATCAGCCATCTACTAGCTGTGACTGGCACAAGTGAGTGGGAACAAAGGAGTCACTGTGGCTGTCACACACACTCCTCGTTACACTCACCCTTCGCTCTGCCAGCTGTCCCCCCCCCCCGCCCCCCCCCAAGCAACCCTTAATTCCACACACGCAAACACACCCACCAGCACACATGTCTTGGGTGGCTTCAGAACCTGACCTCACCAGAACACTCCCTGCTGGGTGCTCTTTGCCTATCCACCATACTGACTGACTGACTGCACTGTTGGAGGCACAATGTTATTCATCACCACCACCAACGGCTCATCAGTCCCACACTGCTGCACACAGCCACAACACATGAGCTCATGCTCCCTGTGAATTATATGCTGGAGATGATTTTCAAAATATTTGCCATGCACGTCTGTCTTTCTTTCCTTCTTCTGTGTCACACAGATGCTTGTTATTGGTCGGTTGCTCATTCTTTGCCCAAAGTCCGCTTCGTGTATGCCACACCCTTTCCCCACAACGCCCTCTCGTCCCCTGACAGATGCCCCAAGCCCAGTCTTTGGGCTCACCCATTAATTTGCTAACCCCTAAGTTCTGCTCTCAGGCTCCCACTCTCTGCTGCTGTCCTATTATTTATTTATCCCCCACGTCTTTTTTTTTTTTTTTTTTTTAAACCATATGCTACACCCATGCCCTCCCCTCTCCAGTCCTGCCTGCCTGCCTGGTCAGTCACGAGCCGGCAACCATGCCAGCTCAGCCTCCACCCTAGCAGTGTGGTGGCTGGCCACTGCCAAAACACTTTCATCTGTGCTCCAGTCCTGCAAAGCCATTCATTGGGGCTTTTTTTCTTCGTGGCCGCCTTATTATTGTCATCTTATAGTAAAACTGTGGGTGGGGGCTTCACTTGTGGTGCAGCAGCAGCAGCAGCAGCAAAGTTGAAATGAGGCTGAAGTCAGGCTATTTATGGACTGGGGCATAGGATTCAAAGAAGTTCATTTTTGCCTTTTATGGGTTAATTGCATGTAACCCACATTTATGTGAAACAGAGAACGACAGAGAAAGAAGGGGGGAAAAGTGAAGGAAAGAAAAACACAAGTGGAGGGCATTCCTCAGGCCAGGCTTTCATTGCTGTGGGTACGATGTCATTGGAATGATGTAATCGGTGCATAACAACCCCCCATACATCTTTTCACTGGGTACATGGAAACAGACATCAGACAATTCACTTGTCAGTCTGCCCTGTAATTGATAGTGAAAACCATTAACCGCATAACATTGGGTTGCAGGGTTGCGACTACACTCCTTGACCTTTCTGTTCAGTTTTTCTGTCAACAGGAAATGGATGATCTCACGTGCAGGCATTGGCAGGAAGTGGTTCACCTTCTACCTCCAGTGAAGAGGTGTGTCCCTTTTTTACTGACATCTACTTTTAGTGTTAAGTTACTTTCAGTCACATCTGAAACCTGTCCTACTTCATGTAACAAATTTTCACCATGTTTAGAGACTCATGCATCCGGCAGCTCTCTTCTTATTGTACAAGTGCCCTTGGTATTTCCTGTGCCTTTCTTCCACAGCACTGTCTGGTTTGGAAAATGCAGTCAGAGCAGTCGGACATGCACACATATACACCCACAAAAAAATGCGAACACAGAGTGTTAAGCTTCCCCTCTAGACAACAAAAGAACAGACACAGCAACAAGCCCCGAAGGCAACATTAAACCCGGCTAGTCTGCAACTACAATACCCCTCTTCTCTCAATAGAGAGCCATGCTGAGCCCAACTGAGCTGAGCTGTACCACGTTATTCTACAGTCACAGTCAGTTCTTCACGTTGCTGGGAATAAGATAAGGGCTAGGCACACTGAGGATGGGTAACATCTACAGGAAATGGAAAAAACATTGATGTGTGGCCAGCGTGGACCAGCCGGGGTGGCGCTGGGTAAGGCAGGTGGTTTACAGATTGCTGGGGGCGAGGAGGAGGGGGGTTGTCTGCTCAAGTCACAGTCAGAATCCAAAACTCAACACAGTCTGAGAAACAACAAAACACTCCTTGGCGTGTGTTCACAGATGGAAGGAGAAACCTGTGTCTATAGACACGACAAGATAGTTGGCAGGAATGACAAGAAGCAAAAACACTGATACTATCAGCACAGGAAGAAGAAAACCGAAAGAGCGTCTCTTATGGGTGTTTTCACACCAGTGGCTCATCACTTTTTACTGTGTTGTATTAATGAGGTGAAGTCAGCCAGTTGCCTCATACTGTATGTTGCTGCAACACCTAATTCAGAAGGCAGAAGACTGATAAATAAAAAGGTATTTTTCATGACTTCAAACATCTTGGATAGATAACAGGCATAAGGGTTTGACTGAGGGTGAGGCAAGTTGAAACAAATATGAGCTCTTTGGTTAAGCTTCTCAAAGAGCTTCACCCGTTGTTCTGTGAGAGCATCAACGTCCCCTCTGGGCAAGGCTCTGGTAGGCCCAACAAGAAGTCACAGATTAGCTGTTGCTAAGAGGTGATGAAAGGCAGCGTCAGGGTGTGAGGGTGATTATGGCTTATTTTTACTGGCTGGTCAGAGCCAACACAAACTCACTTCAGGCTGCTACTGAGCTTAGAAGCAGCAGCAGGAGAGACGACCGCTAGAGCCTCGTGCAAGTCGATCTATTCCAGATGGTATGATGAACACTGCTGCTGTTGCTGGTCAGTGTGTAGGCAGCAAGGGTCAGAAACTGGGCAGTATGTATATGAAGCATTGTTTGGATAAAAAAAGCTCTGGAAGGAGGGGGAGCAAAAGTAAGAGAGAGGGAGATATCAAAGTGTCTTGTTGCCTGAACGTCCTTCTGCATTTTGATTTATTCTGACACTCAGAGGCAGCTCCGACATAAAGCAACACACCTTCAATCCAAGGCTTGCAGCTCCCCAGCTAGAGATTGAGTGAGCTGGTGACCTTGGCATCTTATGAGAGGCCCTCAACTCCTCCTCAATCCCTTCTCTCTGAAGGTAGCCTTGACTAGTCTAACGGAAAACACTGCTGCAGCACGTTGACATCGCAGGAGGCCCGCATCGTGACAGAATGGGTTCAAATCCTTAATCTCAGCCCATACATTAATTATGCAATACATTTAGCTATGTGTTATTGCACCTCTCTCCTCAGTCTACCCTCAAGTCCTCCAACAGAAATAACTTGAAATGAACAACCCATAAGCAAACACGTGTGGAAAGCACCAAAGGGAACTACTATTTAAAAAAGGTACACATTTTTGTAGCTGTGAGTTACAAATAGTCAAAGCAGGTGCAGCACCAACAAAAAATATACATACTGTATTCTTACTTCCCCTCCAGTAACAGAAAAGAAAATGTCTTTACAGAGTCATTTTCTAAAAATACGTAAATCAAATCAAATTAGAGATTATAATCATTGCTCAAATTGACTTTGATTGTGATTGATTGTCTGATTGTGTCTGATTGTGTCAGAGAGCACAACAAAACAAGGGGAGGACAGAGAGAGTGTGTTGGCAACAAAGTAGTAATGTAGGGGTAAAATAAGAACCAAATGAGTTTGTGGGTTTCTTAGGGACACCCTCCCTTCCCTTCATATGCAGCAAAACAGGCTAGTTCCAGTAAGCTTAGGCAGTTTATTAAAATAACCCCGAGAACATTTCAGACAATATCAAAGTGTGTATTTTTGTATATGATGTAAAGCTGGGTTGCTACAAGAAGTAGGGAAACTATATTTACGACAGAAAACATTGATGAATAGGTGTCACAAGGTAGCTAAAGTTGCTGTCTGACCCTGAGGTGCGTGATGAGGATGGAATGGGCGATGCTAGCCTATGAAGTATACTGAATGAACTCAGGGACTTTGGGCAGGACAATAAACAACAGCTAACAGACCTTTAACAAGAACTGTGCATAACAAACAACAGACTGGATAAGGCTGAAGGGCGAATTGATGAAGCAGAATCAGCACTACAGGCAGCAGCAACGCTAACAGCTCTCACAGCACCAGACCAACATGGAGGCTAAAGTGATTGACCGGGAAGGACGGGCTCGCAGAGATAATATAAGGATTTATGGCATATCCAAAGAGGCGGAGGGTAACAACATCTCCAGTTTCCTGGAAACCCTACTGAGGGACCCGCTTGACTTTCCGCATGATATGGAACTCAAAATCGAGAGAGCACACAGAGGGCTGGCACCCAAACCCACCGACCCACAGCTCCGGTCTATCCTTGCCAAGTAAGTGAGCTGCAGAGCAAAAGAAGAGATGATCCGTAAAGCTTGGAGAAAAAAAAAGGTCTTCCACAACAATACATACTTTTATGTGGACAACGAGAACCCACCTACAATCCTTAAGAGGCATACTGAATATGCTGAAGTGAAGAAAATGTTAAAGGAAAAAAAATGCTAAGTTCCGGACCCCCTACCCAGCAAGACTATGAGTTTTCTACAATGATGGCACCCGCCTGTATCAGAGTGCAGCAGAGGCGAAAGAAGACTTTGGCTTTGCATTCCAATTACCATCATACCTGCCCCAACCAGCCCAGACCAACGGGAGATCCAACTCTTATCCACATGCGCAGGAGCTTCAGACATGATTGATATATTGCTGCAAGCGAAAAAAACCCAAAACCTGGACACAGCACAAAGAAAAACCTGCAGGATTTCAGACAAAGATCCCCTACAGATAAATGAATGATGGGTGACGGCCTAACTAGGACAATAATGCAGATAAGTTTGTTGTAGTTTGTTCTTTATTCTAGTTATCGGCCTGTTTACATTAGATTACTGGTAAATTTGATTTAATTTGAAGTTTTATGACTCCTACATCTTACTCTTAATCTATGTAAAGGTGTTGGGACGCAAAAACATTAATAACAGACATTTTCCACACAATATTTTCTGTGTTTTGACTTTCTTTATTTTAGTTATGACTGTAACTGATATGCAGCCATCTCAAAGGGCCCTACTTTTTGTAAAGAGCAGGATAACTCTTGGTACTGGGTACTCTGACATCTCAAGTCCCTCAAAGTCTCATTTAGAACGAGCCTCGATATTGGAAGCAAAAGACAGTAAGGAATGTAATGACATTCTGGTCTGAATAAGTTTGTTATTGTTGTTATTTTGTTACATTCATTTCTCAATGTTCACAAGAGTTATATGGATGTATAATGTTCTGAGTGCTGGTCATTATACAATACCTGTAGGAGAGACCTTAAAATTATTTCATTTAACATAAATGGGGTTCTAAATCCAAGTAAAAGAAGTAAGATTCTGAGTAAAATGAAAAAAAGAGAACGCACAAATTACATTATTACAGGAAACGCACATTAATTCTACTGAACATGAAATGTTGAAAAGAATGGGTTTTTCCAAAGTGTATTATTCATCTTACAAATCAGGCCATAAGGAGAGGGGTAGCTATTTTATTACCCCATAGAGTTCCATTTGAACAACTTTAAGAAATAAAGGACAAGGAAGGTACTTATTACTTTCAGGAAAGATAGAGGGTGTCCAAATAACGCTACTGAATATTTATGCCCCCCCGGCTAGATTCTTCAAAAGTACTGACTCAGACGTCCCTGCACAAGAAACTTGAGGTTTCATGTCAGAACTGGGTGTAATAGACAACTGGAGAGACTTTTTTAATTTTTAAAAGAAATCGCCATAGAAAACATTACTTTGAGATAGGTAGTATTGTATCTTGTCTGACCACACACTCCTTTTGTTATCGTTGCAATTAAGTAATAATCCTGGACATATACTATGAAGGTTAAACTCAAGTATTCTTTACAATTTACAATTTAAAACACAAATAAAAGAAGAAATAAAAATCTTCCTTGAAATAAATGATAGTGGGGAAATTGGCTCAGAAATGATGTGGGATGCGCTGAAAGCAGTTGTTAGGGGGAAATTATGTCTTTTTGTGCATGTAAAAAGAAAGAAAGACAATTAAGATTATCAGGTCTAAACTGAGAATTAAGAGCTTGAGACAAAACATAAAAAGAGCCAAATCCAACTCTTACCTTTAAACTAAAGGAAATAAGGAATGAAATAAATATTCTGCACTCACAAGACATAAAAATATGATGAATATGGTTCAAAATTTGCAAAGCTTCTGTCAAGGAAACTACAAACAGGTGGATGGCACAATTTACAAAATTAGGGACCCAGACTCTAAAACTCTTTTATATAAGTAAAGTGAAATACAAATGACTTTTCAAAATTATTATAAACGATTATAAACACTGCCACATTTGGAAGATGAATACCAAATGGAAGAGTTCAGTTTCCCTTTATCTACTTACCATGTCGGAGTTGAATATTGTGATCTCTAGGCTAAAAGCAAATAAGTCATTGTACCATTCTTCCGAATGGTACAAGACCTTCCAGTTTGAGTTAGTACCAAGCCTTCTCCAGACATTTAACACAGCTTTAAAAAGATGGGAAAATCCCACCATCATGGAGAGAGGCTACTATCTGTTATCTCAAGGAGGGAAAACACAGACTGGACTGCGGGTCAGTTAGATCAATTTCAGTTCTTAACCCTGATTACAAGCTATACACGTCAATGCTCACCAAGAGAGGGTTTATCTCACAGAGATAAGAGAACATAAATCACAAGCCTTACTGGTCAGTCTGGATGCAGAGAAGGCCTTCGATTCTGTGAGTTTGACGGTTTGTATAAGGTTCTTGAGAGATTTGGGTTCCATGAACAGTTTACTAAAGTAATTAATACACTGTACAATAATCTAACTGTCCAGATAAAAATAAATGGGGACTTGTTGGACACTATTACATTAGAACGAGGCACAAGGTTGTGCAATGTCGCCACTCCTTTTCGTACTTTATATAGAACCCCATGCCCAATAGATAAGACAGACTGACAGCAATAAAAGTATCCCCATAAATGGAGAACAACACAAGATTGCATTGTATGCAAATGATGTTTTGGTATATTCAAGTGAAACTTCCTTCTACATCGACCTTTGTGTTGATGACGTTTCTATCATGTGGCCAGCCACTGGTTAAGTGTTGTTTTTACTGGGCCTGAATGCTCTGCTGTGACTTCAGCACTAATGGGAGAGAGGACTTCCTGTGATTTCTTGTAAAATAAAAGCAGTTTTATTTCTGGTGAAAAGCTTAAAAATGCCAAATTACGACCACAGTGTACTATTTGTGTGATGTCCTGCCTCCTGCACGATCTACCCAGAGCCACCCCTTGCCTAAACCACACAGAGTATTTCCAGTAGGTGAGAACGTGTCTGACACGGACAATCTCCTGTTGTGTGCTACTTGTGTGAAAGGGCAACAGGCAATGTCCAGGGAATCAGGTCCGGACATTATCTGGAATTCATATATGAAAACAGCTGGCATTACCATGCCAGGTGGAAAGACATTGGACTGTCACTAATTAAGGACCCTCCAATTCAGGCAGTACTTGACAATAAGAATTTAGAAAAAAAATTATAAACAGTGTGCAAAACACATGCATGAAATTTATACTTAAAGTCTGGAACTCCATTAGGAATGTCTGTGAAGACTCTCAGTCATCCAGGTCATGGTTATACAAGGAGGGTTGAATTGGCAACTGGACTTGGTTGTAAATACTCAAAGATATTTTGCTTCTCATCCAAGGGGCTTCTTCAGTTCTAACTGACTGGCGAGGAGTCCAAGGTATTTATTTAACCTCTGTGTGGTCGTTATCATGGTCATTGATACCAGTTGGTTCGTTAGTGCTCCTGGCTGGTGTTACAAGGGTCATTGGAGTCACTTGAAGCTGAAGTGTAAATGACAGTTATTGGAGTTGCCACATGATGCCAAATGTGAATGGTTGTTAAGTCTCCTGGGAAGGGATGAAAGAACAGCATTGTAGTTGGGGGATAAGTGGTTTTATAGACCTACTCCTCTGTTGAAGGATGGTTTCTCTACTTTGATGTAGATAGCTTCCTTCACTCCTCCTTCAAACCACCTGCCCTCCCTATCCGAAATATGTATGTTGTTGTCCTCGAAAGAGTGTCCCCAATCTTTCAGGTGTAGGTAAACTGCTGAGTCTTGACCTGTGGAATTGGTCCTCCTGTGTTGAGCCATGCATTTGTTTAATGGTTGTTTAGTTTTCCCGATATAAGTCTGTGCATTCCTCACTGCATTGGACTGCATACACTTGATTGCTTTTCTTGTGTTTGGGTGTGCAGTCTTTCAGGTGGACAAGTTTCTGTCTTAGTGTGTTGCTGGGTTTGAAAAACACAGGCATGCAGTGGTCTGTTATGGAGGAATATAAATTACAAGATAACCTAAGAATAATTAGACGGCGTGTCTGTGACCCCAATTTTAAACCTAATCAATTGGACTATAACAAAATTTTACTCAATAACTGATAAGGAACAATTAAAAGATTTCCAAACTTTTAAGAAAATATGCTCTGGAAAAACAAGATTTTTATCAGTATCTACAATTACATCATAATTTTGTTGTTGTTAAAAATTACCCACTAGATATGGATGACCCAGTGCTGAAACAAGTTTTAGGAGCCTATTTGTCAGAGTTAAACAGAGGTGTTATATCCACACTGTATAAGGGCTTCATGACAAAGAAATCTCATTCCACAGAGCATGTTAAAAATAAATTGGAAAACGAAGGTAACTGAGATTTCAAAGGAGAAATGGTACAGCTATTGTGACTTTCAGTGGAAGTGCACCAACTTGCATACATAGAGAGAATTTGGATGGAAGTGTCTAATTAGATTTTTTTATTACCCCAAAGCAGAAAGCACATTTTACAGGAGAGGATTCAAAGTGCTGGAGACTGTGTGGGAGTCAGGAAACCAATCACTGGCATATATTTTGGAAATGTCCAATATAAGACATTTCTGGTCAGAGATGCACAAAACATTGGAAGGCATATTTAATATGAAACTACTTTTCCAGTTTTGCACTTTTATTTTAGGGAAAGTTGACTTTCATTCAGGGCACCTCAACGAATATTTATTTGGTGTTCTGATATCTGCCTGTAAAAAAAAAAAAAAAATCACTAGGCACTGGCTGCTTCCTGATTCCCCCACAATAGAGAAATTGACAGATATAGTTAACAATACACAATGGAAAAGATTACTTATTCACTTCGCCTACCAATGAACATATTTACTAAGGTATGGTCAAAATGTGTTTCCTATGTATGACAGTCACAGCCACACTATATGGAATTAACAAATTTACAGATCTTTTGCTGTTGTTTTTTTTAATAATCGATACACAGTTCTAAGGAAAAGGTTGCTTGGTCTCCCAATTTATTTTTTGCTTTAAAACTTAGATAACTTATTGGATTGTCTCCCAACATGTTAATGTACATCTTTGTTACTATACATCCCCCTTTCCATAATGTAAATAGTTATTGAAAATTTTATAGGATGCATATTGTTTGAAAATAGGATAAAGAGAAGGGAAGAGCTTCAATTCATGCTGTTCATTTGTTGCAGACTTCTAATGCTCTCTGTAACTGCAAGGCTATTTCTTTGTAGTTGGTGAAATGTTCTCAACTATCCTCTAAAAAGAATTGCAAAAAAAAGACAGAGATGACATGGAGCTGACCTTTGATTATACAATGGGTAGTTCCAGCCAAACAATCTGATCAACGTGATCAAATCAGCATGACAGCCCACCTAGCCGTCCTCCAATGAAAAATGCCTCATTACTATAAATATAACTCTGCCACTGATTAGAACTATAGACTGTGATGTCACGCTAATAACAACAGTCACTTCTGTGTAAACAACTGGTGGTTGATTTTAATTGCAGATAGGGATGTCAACAGTTTTAATAGGTTAACCGCCAAGAATATTTTTGACCGGCTACACATGTTGGTCTACATGTTAATTTGCATAAACACTCCGCTAACGACTGGACAACTACATGTTCACAACATTAGATATTCTTTTTGAATGGACAAAGTACCGGTGTAAAACTTCTACAAAGAGTGTTGCATTATGGGTTGTTTGTAGCATTAATGTTGCTAGGCTTGGGAGTGTCTTAAAATCTGTTTATAGTGAGTATGTTAGAGTAAGTCAGCCCTAAAAGTGTTTCGTTAGTCCAGTTTAAACTGAAGGAGTTTCTGAAAGCTCGTGTAAGGTGTTTTTCTGCAAGGGAGGAAATAAATTCATGACGAGTGAAAATGAGTCCAAAGTGTCTTCTGATGTCTTTGCTGCAGAAACAGAATCTGTCAAGCTGTCAAATACCACTGTCACAGATGATAAGGAGCTCAAAAAGACAAACAGGCAGTCTTATAAATGCTAACTGCCGGAGAAAATATTTTTTTACCACTTCTAAGGGCCTGGTAGAAAGGGGGTTGTCTTATAGTCAGGGTCGCCTTATATTTGTATTATTACTTATACTCGTACGTCAAGCCCGAGTATGTTATACCATTGAGAGCTACTTTGACTAAATACATTGAAAAACACTTTGAGGTGAAGTAGGATGAGCTAAAGCTAATGTTAGCTCTGACCAACAAAAGCTACGTCATAACTTTTTTCTTAAAAATTAACCGGTTAGTTTTCGATGAATAGGTGTCAGTCTGCTGCAAGCAAAATTAACCAAAACTGATATCCCTAATTGTTGAAATATGCGAATTCGGCAAATGCTTATTTCTGTTGTTATTTTCAGTGGTAACTGTAATGTTTGAAGATATATCGTTAAACACGGTGGTCAACCTATCTGACAATTCCACTGGGCTTATTTTATGTACTGTGTTGCTTTGATAGTTTCTTTGGTTGGTTTTGTTTTGTTTTGTTTTGTGGGGATCAGCGGTAAAACCTGGAGCGAACCTTTGAGTTGTCTTTCTTTTATGTTTGTGAAACTGGATTGAAGTGAACTGATTTGGGGTTATGGGGACAACAGAAAGGATTCTTTACCAAGCGGATTGAACTCTGAGACTGTGGGACAAGTTACACACGCACACACTGAAAAACCCAAACCCTTCACCACTCTTTATCGTTACCCAGCACCCCGATATACAACAAAACTTAACCATTTTCTCTTCAGTTGAGAGTATATCTCAGCTCCCACTCTGGCATCCTCCATCAGCTGTGCCGGTGAGTCACTGGCACGGCGTTACCAGTTTAAAAATGCATGTGAAGCTCGTGGACGTAATGATCAAGACAGTTTTGTATTTATATGTGTCGTATTTATTCAGTTTGGGAAATCCCACGATCTCTAGAAAGCATTAGCTCTAGATGGCTGGCTGACTCAAAAGGGACTAGAAATCATCTCTGTTGCTAGGTTGTTACTAAGGGTCAGCCTACTTACTGGTACTAGTAAGACCTCATGTATTTCCATGGAAACGGAGATACCTAGCAAAAAGTTTTTTTTGTTTTGAGAGCGAATTGCCCCATTACATGAATACATTTTGATTATGTCTTTAATGTTGTTGGTTACCGTTGTATAATCGCAATATTACACAAGAGGGTGTGCTTTACCATCATTATTGGCATGGCAGTGATGCAGTCAGGAACAAGGCCCTTGCACTGAGTTCTGTAAGCATCCCTGAGGGTAAAGCACACCCTCTCGTGTAATATTGCTTAATTGGATCCTGGCTTTAACGTGTGAATCATGGCTAAAAACATACACACACACAAACATTTGAAAACACACACACAAAGGTAACAGCTAAGATCAGTCAGACCTTTTCCTAACTCCCTTTAATCTCTACCTCTTCTTTCTCTTTGTAATGGTCTACTGTATGTTGTAATACTGGGTAGGAGCGATCGGACTGACCACTGTCAACGTCCACTCTGATTCCTGAGCACTGAACCATAACCTCTGTTCTCAGAAAAAAAACAACTGTGTGCGCAGGAGGGTGGGGCGGCTCCTTGTGAAATCATGTTACCTGGGCTGAGGCATTTCTGTACGGGGATACACCAGTCCTGCTTTTTCTCTTCCGATATCGATTCTGAAACCTCACCTCAGGATATGTACTGATACAGAGTACCAGTCTGATACCTCTTTCCCAAATTCCTTACTTAAGTACTTAAAACTCTGTCAGCAGCCCAGCGTGACTAAATTAATGTAATTGATAGCAGGAAACTTTGATTTTCAATATCATTGACAAAGAAACTGTATTTAAAGTCGATCAGTAATGTCACTGATGTCAAATCAAATTGGTGCATCCCTGCAGTACTTCAGTGTGATGCTAATTGTGTTTTATTCCTCATTTTCTTCATAAAATATATTATTTGTAATGTTATTGATCAATCAGAAAAAGTATATCAATGAGACATGTTTTCATACAATAAAGAATGACACACATACTTGCTGTTAATGTCTGTGTATGTAAATGTGTTTATTTTCCCCTGTAATCTCCATTTTAATACAAGAACATTATGTGAACAAGTTGTGGGTAATTCCTTCAGGCGAAGTCTGCAGTATTTACAGGAAGTGTGCACAAAGGGCTCCAAAAGTCAACCAGAGAGCCCTTGGGCACTTTTTGATTTTACAGGGTGACAGCCCAGAACCCTCAAGGATTTACCAGGACTTATCAGGATCGTCAAAGTCTTTGAGTCTATAAGGGCAGACACTGGGACTGCACTGAAGTACTCTTTACTCTCTATAAGAAGGGAAAATCCTGTTAATACATTCATATCAGTCATAAGATGAAGGGTGGGAAAAAAACAGGATTGACATTTGAAAGTTTTGTTCCCCTATGTCCAAGCTCCCTCAGGCACAACACATGTGCTCCAGGGGACAGGATACTTCCTGCCTGCCCTTAAATTCTGACACACTTACAGACTATAAACTCTCTGTGCAACAAAAAGCACACACACACACACACACACACACACACACACACACACACACACACACACACACACACACACACACACACACACACACACAAAGACAGTTCCCAAAAATCACTCTCCACTCCTTCCATGGCTCTAACATCAAACAGAAAACTCATTACCACATCAGACAAAAATCGCCATGAACTAATGGAGCAACATTTTCTGGAGATACCAAAAGTCAAGTGCACACTTTGGGGAGAAGAGTGCAGAAAACTAGGACACCTCCATTGAATCACACTGGCTGAAGATAGTAGTAGGCGAGTCTGTCAGAGGAAGTGCACATCATAGGGCCTAAAGGGCTTCACACTCACACCTCTTGAGATCATGGCCGGATTAAGAAATGATCTGTGTGTCTGTGATCGAGCTTTGGTAGACCGCCTGATCATATTTTCATGGACAGAAAGAATGAAGAAAAAAAAGGTAACATTTATGTAGGTAATGTATGGATGGATTGAGGGATGCATAGTATGCATGGATGGAGGTGCAGATGGATAGATCAAGTGACAGATAAGTAGGGGAGCGTGACAGCAACCATCCGTATATGAACAGAAACATGGACATTAAGTGATGACCCATGCTATCACACACCACCCAAAGGGCTGAGTGACACACATACATGTGCGCACACACGCACGCATAAACCCACATACACAAGGGAAGAGCTATAATTGGCCTGCAGCAGAAAAGAAGAAAAACCTGTGTTTAGCACCTGGGTTATACTGACACACCAGCATGCAACTACTGTGAAAATGACGTAGACAAGCCTCAGAGAAAGATAAAAACTGACACAGCAGCACAGCACTGAAACTGCAAATCTGCAGCACATGTGCACGCACGCCATAAATCATACACTATATGACTTGAACACCCATGACACATACACGCCGTCCTACTACAGCAGCTGCATACACTCCAAAAGATCCTTTCACTCGCTCGCAACCGGACAATCCTTACAAAGTACCCATCTCCTAATGTACAGTCTGCTCACTGTCAGCTCACACAGCTGGAGTGGGGATATGCTGGTTAGACTGAGAGACTATCTAACCATTTACCCTTTTGGGTCAGTAGGCTCAGAGGCTGAGAGGTTCTTAGTTGAGAGATGCTAAATACCACAAACACACACAGAGCAAGAGAGCTGGCTAACCTCTCGCTCAATATTTACAGAGCTCTGCGGCACTACCACAGCTGGAATGCAGCGGGCAGAGCGAGCACGTAGAGGGAACCATATCAGTTTCTGGGTCATCTAGGGCTGCTTCACTCTGCATGAAGTCTAGACTTTGACTGCAAAACACGCCTGTGGATGCTGTACACTTCAACTGAATCATATACTAAGAATGGTTGGACTCTGTGCCTGCAAAACATACAGTTATAGAAGCACGAGGTAAAAGATCGCAATAAATTCATGAGTGTATTCCCTTATGTAACCGCTAAGAGATCACAGATCATCATAAAACAATACGTTTTTCCATCAGTTTTTCTTATTTGCTGCATTTTTCTCTCGAGTCAAAGAGTTGCTTGGCTCTGAGTTTAGCCTGAGGTAACAATCAGCGAACTAAAGAGCAGAAACATGGCAGCAGTACCTACAAGATCTCTTCTCACCCACCTATGTCTGTCTGACTGTCTGTCTGCCACCTTCCCATCGCACCTTCAGTACCTACCTGCTGTTTTAATTAACTTCATACCACGGGGAGCAATTATGCAAGGTAACATTCATCTCATTTGAAGCTGCAAATTAATCTAACCTCAAGCCGCCGAAGGACAGGCGCACCAGTGTGTTACTGCCAGTGAGGACACCAGTACATTAAAATGCCAAGGTGTTTTTTTTTTTTTTATAAGGACACTCGATGGCTGTTAGTGCAAAAAGACATAAAAAAGAGAGACGGAGAGATGACAGGAAACTTTGAGCCCTGAAGTTTTTGGTGTTGTGCTTTAATGCCGCAACTCTGAGCTTTCTGGAGAAAAATGGGGAAATGAGTTCATTAAGATGGACAGATAGCAGGCCAGGCATACATCAAGGAGAAAACAATTTACATACCTCCATTTCCCTCAGGGAGTGAGAACACAGAGGGAGAAAGTAGACGTTGGGGTGGGGTAGGGTAGGGTGAGGGGGGGGGGTAGCAATGTGAGAACGAGCAAATGAGAAGAAAGTGCAAAAGACTGGGATAGAGAGAAGCAAAAGATGAAGAGAGACAGTGAGATAGCATGTGTGAGAAAGCAAGTGTAAGAGAGTAAGCTAATGAGAGAAAGATAACAAGCTGCGGAGGGTGGGGGGGGGGCGAGGGGGGGGGCACTGTCAGGCGAGAGGAGTGAGAGACACGGCTCAGAAATTGGCATGATTGCACTTCAGGAGGTGTGAGGACGCCAAAACAGTAGGCAGTGTCAAACAGATACACACCAGGATCTCACATGTGATGCAACTCAATAAGCAAGGCCTGGCACCCACCCTCTCCTAAAAAAAAAAAAAAAAAAAAGAACTCACTCAGAGCTGCCTCTTACCACTAATCTGATTTCCTGGATTATGTTTCAGTATTTAAAACAAAAGACCAAAGCGCTCAAGTTTAATTCCATCAATTTATTTGGCTTATGACTTACAGTGCAAGTCCAGGCTGCTGTGTTTTACCTTCTCACTTTTCATTTACTCTTTAGTTGCAACACTCCATTTCTATAGCTAAATTTTAAGACCCTGTTGGGATAAAGAAATATTTATTTGGGCAAGCCAGCTAACAAGAAATGAAGGTTTGCTGTGGCTAATAAAACGTGTTTTCGCATGTGTGTGCATTCTTTTTGACATATAGGTCCCTCAGGTGGCTGTAAAAGCGAAATCTAATTCTTCTGGCACGCTTCAGTTATGAAGCGGACAGCTACCGGCCAAAGCTGCGGACACACTGAACTTCACATACCGGTTTAATGGAATAGTGCAAGTTAGTGGTTTGTACCAAAGTATGAGTTTGAAATTGCATTCCTTGACTGCTAAAGCTGCGCCAGACCTGCTCTAAAACCGATGAACATCAATCTCTAACCCACTATCAACCGCAGTCACACAGACACACATATGCACATATAGGCCAAAACCTCACAATGCAACATAGAATCTCTCAGTTCAAGCAAGTTTTCCTGATAGAAACTCAGATTTCACTGAAATAATACTTCCTCGTGGACAACTAGAGGACCAGACCACAACATTCTACTTCAGTGACACTCGCAGAAAAACACTTGAATCAGAAACAGGCACATCCCTTATAGTCAAGATCTATGTGTGTGAGAGAGCGGCTGCACATGTCCCTAAGCTTTTCCATCTAGGCTATGTTAGTCTGTGTTTATTGTCGAGTTGACACGATGGAGCCGGCATGCGTGCGGCCCCTGGGCCCCATCACGGCTGATGTGAGGAGGAGAGAGCTGAGGCACGCTGTGTCCCAGAGAACGGATGCTGTTGTGGTCTATTACCGGTTGCTGAGTGATCACAGGAAATGCGGAGGAGCAGTTCTCAAAGTGGGGTTCACAAACAAACAGGGACCTTTTAGGACCTAAAAGGGAAAACTGTTTGTGCTCCAGAGGTTAAAGTCACTGATCATGCATTCACAACATCCTCAGTTCAACCTTTATTGCTTGTCATTTTTTCCCTATCTCTCTATCCACACATTTTCTGTCAAATCTCTGCTATCCACTGTCTAACAAAAAGGAATCAAACTTGAAACCAAAAATACAAATCTAATAAGGCTCCTTAAGACGAAATATTTCAATCAGAGCATCCATGGTCTAAAAAAAGTGGTTCCCAACCTGAGAGTTGGGGCCACCCCAAGGGTCATGCAAGAATAAAAAACATATTTCACCAACACAATATTATCATTTGGTTCCTCTTTTAAATTACTGCAAATGTTACCTCTGAAAATTAAATAAGACACAAATAGTTTAACCCAAACACAAGCTGTGTCTAGAGGTCATTAGCTGTCATTTCTTCGGTTTAACGGGTCACAAGCCACTAACTAAAGTTTGGGAAACACTAACCTAATGCACATGAACTGGAGGTCACATCAAAACTTTTGGGGGCCCCTGGTGTATGCTGGAGGGACAATATCAAAGTACTGGACCTCACATGTAACCCCTTGAAGTCACTTTACATAGCATTACTCCTACTCAAGTGAATGACCACTTTTAGAGGCTGCCAGATGATAATGCATCTTTGTTTTCCATCTTATGGAGGAGAGTGAAGAGGCTGTCTAGCTTTCTCTCTCCCATCTCTTTCCTAATCACAGGCCCACGATGTGGCCAGCATGCTGGGCTGGAGTTAGACACCGCACACTATTAAAGTAGCTCTTTAATTAGCAGTGAGGGAAAACGGAGGCATCTATAAACGCACCACTTTTTTTTCCTCCTTTTTTTTTTTGCATGAAGCGAACAGCATGCTCCGGAGCAGCAGCAGCAGCAGCAACCAACCAACCAGCCAGCTTCGGCTTCTTCTTCTTCTTCTTCTTCACAGTACAGCCGCCTGCTGCAAACACACAACTTGCAGCTTTTTTTTTTTCACCCGCACTTGTTTCCCAAAGCAGAACTAACAAAGCGGCGTGAATGAATGTTCTGCCAGTTTAATTTTTCACCGCAGTTCAATGTGCGTGTGTGGAAGCGGAGTGAGCGGCGATGCTTTTATCAGACACGCATGTCAATAAAAAAGGACAGCTTCACAAAAGTAAAGACATACGGATATATAGAGAGAAAAGGACACAACAGGGGGACACAGTATTATCTCGCCGACAATGTAACAGACAAACGCTTTGCTGAAGCAAAGCAGCGACTCCCAAACACCGTGAATCCTCAACATTTAGCGCTAAACGCGAAAGGAAGTGAAGCTGCTTCACTGCTCAACGACAACAATCCTGCAAGAAAAGGAAGCAAAAAAAGGACGTGCTTTCACAAACCTGACGAAGCGAAGACACTTCTTCCACCAAAGCGCTGGTGTCCGGAGTTTGTGTGTGTGTGTGTGTATGTGTGTGTGTGTTTTCTCTCTCTCTCTCTCTCTCCTCTGTCGTAGAGATAGTGCTGATGTTTCCACTTCCTCTTTTCTTCTGCCGTCTGCTGGCTGCCTCTGTGATGCCAGAGAGAGGATGCATGCATGGAGGCAGAGCTGCACTCACTCACTGCTTAGAGAGTGAATGGTGACATTTCATCACATGTAAAAAAAAACCCCCAAAAAAAACAGTTTTTTTTAAAAGCAGTAGTTTATATTATATCAATTCTGAAATTTACCATGTCTCCATCCTGATGAATGGAAATGTTGGAGGAAATCACTCTGTCTTTATTTAAATTATAGGATAAAAATCTGATTTTCTTGATCAGTAAGAAGTAGCCCAGTTATACTTTTCAGGTCGGTTATAGTGTCTTTATTTCCTCCAATCAGAAAAACATTTAACTGATGTTCAATCTACTTGCACATCAAGAAGTGTGTTTTTTTAAATGTATGTCTTCATGTTTTTAAATCTATATAGGGCTTCAGCTAACGAGATTGAGATTATTTTCATCATCGATTAATCTATAAAGTGTATAAAATGTTTGTAAACCGTGAAAAATGTGTGTAACAGTTTCCTGAAGCCCAAATTACCTGTTTTTTTTTTCAACCAGCTGTCTAAAATCCAAACATATTGAATTTACTATCACACAACGCCAAGAATAGAAGCAAATCCTCTCAAATGACATGAAATATTTGGCATTTTTTATTTTTAAAAGTTTAAAAAGAATAATTGATCATTAAATTAGTTGCAGATTATTTTTCTGTCAATTGACTAATTGATTAATCAACTTATTGTTGCAGCTCTAAATCTATAGCTAGGCTTCTTTACTCTTGTTTAGTTTTGTTGGTTAAAAATGGTTAAAAAATAGATTTATTTATGATATGGGACACCTTTCCTTAAAACAAGGCAATTCAAACTGTTATATATAACATAAAAAGTCATAAAAGAAACACAAGGCAGTATTAAAAAGATGCAAAATAGACATTTAAAAGAATGAAATAAGATACAAGATTAAAAAAAGAGCTTAAATAAAACAGAGAAACAGAATAATGAAAAACAAGTGACCAGAAATGAAATGCTTTTATGGATGGAAATTATTATTGGGTTCGTATATAAATAAATATTATACTAAGTAATACATTTATTTTTCAAGCATTTAATTTCCAAAAAAACTATTACAAGTATTTCAAAAACATGTCATCATTCTGGGAGAAAGCCAGAAAAAAAAACACATCCCAACCACATATCATCATTTATTGTATGCAGTATGCAATGGTGAAAAAACTGTTAAGACTGAATCTGCTGGTTTTAAACAAAAATCTAAGCACCATTTAAAAGTTAAATGTATACCAGTTAACATATTACATGAGCAAATAAACATATAGGCTTCAAGAAAAGGTTAAATATGTGTCACAACTGTCCTCACACATACACACTCGATTGAAAAACTGCACAATTTTGATTTAAAAAGTTATCAAATACATATTCTCTGATGCATCTTTAACCATTTATGTAAATACACATATGGCTGACGTTTTAGATATTCAGGTTTTTATTGATTTGTCCGACTGACCCAAAACTCCTCCGGTGAAAAGCGTTCGCCTCCAGCAACCCAAGAAATGAACACAACTGACTGAAAAGGACTTAGAACAGATTATAAGTAAATAAACAAATAAAAAACTGAGGAGTCGACATCTTTTCCCTCCATGATGGGTGAAACAAAAGCGTGGCTGCCTCCAATCTTGCAGGAGAGGAAGGCAAACAAGAACAATGACTTCAATAATTCATGGTTATTGAATGCTCTCTGGTCTCCACACACACACACGCACGCACACACAACTGTTTGATTATGACCTTCTAATGTTACATTATGTTGGATGGAACCATTCTGATACAGCTCAGCAGTAGTCTTAGACAACATAATGCTATATTTTCAGGCAGATCACAGCACTATATCACGGACTACCGCAGCTCTGGGCCACATGAGGCCACTTCCCTTTTGATTTTGTGATTACAGACTGTTTCTGATATTAAACCTGGAGTGCCAGCGTGTGTGTTTGTGTGTGAGGGAGGGAGAGAGAATAGTGTTGCGGCAGCTCATCCTTGTCTCCACTCAGCAGGAGCAGCAGGAGGAGGATTAATACAGGAGCCCCGTCCTCCCCTGGTAAATAATCTGGAGCGACACACCCAGCAGAAATCTCTCTGTCCCTCTTTCTGTTTGTTCCCCTCTCTGTGAAAAACACCGGATACAAAGCTGTGCCTATTTAAATGACAGCCTGTGTGCTGAACTAAATTGTTAATTCGACTGCATACATGCACTGCAAAGGCAAACAGAAAGCACAATGATTATTTGACATCGGTGTGGCAATTTAGAGGAGCGGGAAACAAGTCTTGTCTGCACTAGATTGCATTTAGATAGAACGAAGACTTGGTTCAAGTGATTCCTTGTTTTGATGCTGAAAGGCTGCATTAGATCAGAGCAATTCAGATCGCACATAACACATCCTAAACACCACTTTACTGTACGCTCCCATTAAGGAACATCCTCAAACTGCTCTATTTCCATCACTGAGTTATGGAGACTTTTCTAACGGAAGCTTCAGAGAGGTCACAGAAGATGTAATCCCTTTATCTGAGACAGCAAAGAGGCGGCGGAGTGGTTTTAAGCCATCCCATTTGGTTTTAAAGTACTGCACAATGTATCCGATAAAATGCAGACTCACTATGCAGCACAATGCACCTCTTCATCCAATAAAATGCAGAGTCACTCTCTTTTTTTTTTAAATTTTGCATCTCACTTTAGGTTTCCTTTCTGCGTGGACTTCAGTTGTCAGCTTTTACCTGCTTGTGTGAGTCACTTGGATTTGGACACATCCTGTTTCACAACCACTGGCTGAACCTTTGCCCAGCTACACATCTGGTGTGAAGATGATATCACATCACCAAAGAAAAAAAAAAAAAAGAGGCTAATGTTACTGCGTTGCTCCCTTCTGGCAAACATAATTACTATTCATGAGTTAAGTGCAGCGCTCTGGTCATAAAGTTTTCATTATCTAGTGTTCTGCAAATATGCTGGAGCTTCTTCTAACACAATTTGCACAATGAGTCCGGCCTGGCACTCAATCTGATCTGTACCTTGTCCAAGAAGACAGAGTGCTTCAATAAAGACTCTCCGCTGACCAAATTCTCTTCTCGACGTGGCACAACCTCCCTCTGAGCTGCTCCTGTGACTGAATCTCATCTGAGAGATTCATTGTGCTACTCAGAGAGAAAGAGAGAAAGAGAGAAGAGTCAACGTGGAACAGACTGTTTCAATGAAGCTGATTTATCTCAGGTTATTGGTCAAAGCACCAGGAAAAGAAAGAACAAGAGTTGCCTGGGAAAGCAGATGAAAGAAAGAAAGAAAGAGGAGAAAATAAATATAAAAAGCTTTAAGTCAGGAGCTAAAACGCTCTCATGGACATTTAATCTGTCATTCTTTGATGGAATTGCAATTTCTCACATAAACACATACGCTCCCTGCAGCGTTTGAGCTATTCAGAAATCCTAAGACACAAATCTAAATGGAAATCTAGTTTGCTTGTTCCCTGTAGGTCTACTGTAATTGTCTCTCTATCAGGGTCATTAGAAAGAAGGAATGTTTCTGGTTTATTTCCGCTGGGATTCCTTTTCAAAAAAAAAAAAAAAAAAAAAAAAAAAAAAAAAAAAGTGCTGCTTGCAAAGGAAAGAAGCACCACACACCCTTAGATATGGCCTAAAGGGCAAGTCTTGCGTGAAGCGTCTATATTGTGATCTGCTAACTTTTTTTTTGACATAACACAGTTTGAGAGCAGGATGTGATGAGTTGTTGATGGCAGCTCAGCGCAGAGAGGGAGGATCGCTTATGTAGGTTACAGGCTGTGACATGATTTTTTTGAGAGAACGCTCTCTGAAGTATCCTCAGACTGCAGGCAGATCAAAAGAAAAATGTTCTTCGCCTCTTAGGAAGGTCACTTCAGTGGTGTTCCATGTATTTTTTAATGATCAGACTTCTGTGTGTGTGTGTGTGTGTGTGGTTTCGCTGCGCTATCCTCCAAAGATTAAGTCGTCATTAACATGAAAAACAGTGTAATACACATTAACACATCTTTGTTTTTTGCGATTTAGAGTAGGGTAAACACTGGAGAAAAAGAGCCATCTTTATTCTCGGTATAAGGGAGCACATTCACATACATTCTTTTTCTCCATCTCTGTGGCTTTTTCAGAGCAAATAAGCATATTCCAACCTCAAATCATTCCAGATATTTATGTACAGTCACAAGCATTCAAACATTCTGGACTCGGAAAACAAATTCTAACCGTGCTCCAACCGTATCAGGACTATTTTTTTTTCCACCTCTTTCTACAATCAAAGTATTTCATACCAAGCAAAATGGTAGGGGTAAAAAAATACGGTGGAAAATACAATCTCTTAATGACACACTGTATTTGCTGACATGCTATCTTATTAGACCTCGTGAAAGAAGTATCTCGTTCCGTATCGCTTCAGGATTCTCGTGCGGCTAATGACTTTCAACGCACACGTGCGCCGAGGCACATGTACACACACACTTACTTAAGCAGCTATTCCATATGACTCTCTTAATGTATGATGTAACAGCGGGGACGTAAATGCAGCCCTCGAGCAAATGAAACAGCTGCGAGAAGTCATGTGCAGTTCACACTCAGTTTTTACGAGTTTCAACCTGCGGAGAAAAAAAAAACCTTCAGGAGGCCTCCTGACTGCAGTTCTTACCGGTGAACCGGAGCTCACTTCCTCCTCTGTGTAAGATCTACCTTTGTTGCCGCTTCATTCACCGTCTCTTCCTATGTTTAAAGCACATAGTTTACATATATCAGAGCTACAAACACTCAATCTGACTCTGAGCAGTCACTGGTTTTGGAGGACTTGTGCTTTCGCTTCCTTTTTCTCTTCTTCTTGTCTTTCTTCTTTTTGTCCTTCCTCTTTTTCCTCTTCTTGCTGCGGTGGTGGTCGGAGGAAGAGGAGGAGGAGGAGGAGGAAGAGGATGTGGAGGAGCTGTCTGAGTCGGAGGAGGAAGAGGAGGAGGTGGTGTCCTGGAGTAGCTGCTGCAGCTGCTGGATCCTTGACACAGGACAGATGGGCAGGAGAGGAGAGGAGAGGAGAGGAAGAGGAGAGGAGAGGAGAGATGAGGAGGTGGGATTAGAGTCAAGCACAGGGTGGAGAAGGCAACTGATGCCGACTTGGATGCCGGCTTTGGCAAGCATCTTAAACCTCCTTGAGGAAGACACTGTCTTTGTCCTGGTGCATTTCTAGACTGTGGAATTAGCCAAGTGCCTACTTGTGTTGCACATTTTCACTAACTGCCAAGTGCCCGTTAAAACTGCAGCTGTGGAGGATTTTCAAAACACACTGGGACACGCCTGGATAATGGAGGCATCCTGTCACTAAAACACATGGCTCGAGCTCAGATGACTCTTTAAAATTTTATTTTCACAAAGTGCTAACACAGAATGAACGAGTAATGCTGCGTAACTTTCGCCTAAACCTTAACAGAGTGAGACAATTACAAAGAGGCTTGTTTCACAGTCAATAAATTAGATTAATATGATCATTTAATCGTTAATGTGCAAGTATAAGTAGTTGGGTCTCTGCAGTCCCTATGGTTCTGACCCACAGGAGACACGTCAATAGCAAAGACGGTTAGCTGAACATCTGGTGAATGGTGCAATAACACAGACTACAGGTGACTCCAGCTGCTTCCTAACTAGGTCAGATGAATATGTCTCCTTTTCTGCAGCCAAATAAGGATCAAGATGGAAAATTAAAACATCAAAACATCACAGAATAAAGGAAGGGGGCTCAGTGAAATATAAAACATCTGTCATAAAGGAAGGAAAAAGAGATATTTGATGTATCGGAGGTCACTGGAGTTTAATTAGCTCAGAAAACTGAGGGGCACACCGAGCATGTAATGACAGTTTTTGAAGACCTCCAGAAACTGTTTAACTATTCAGCCATTAAAGGATTTCTCTGAGAAAAAAGGTTGACATGTTCTTGTGAGATATCCATCAGGCCTCCTTTTGGTGGAGGTGGATAACACGGAGCATAATGATCATCTGAATACTTGAGATGTCATACAACTCCTCAAAGCACAACTAGTGCTCTGACTCAACTCATCAAAATAAGCACCTCATAATCTCCTGCTCAATTTTTTAAAAATGTCTCTTTAGTTTCCTCAAGTGCATTTTCAAGATTAATAAAGATGCAGATACTTCTAGTAACAAGTTCGTTTCTGAAATTTCAATTAGCACTTGGTGAAAACAGGCTTTCATAACTCGTGCACAACTTGCGACACAACACTGTGTGTGCAAGTGGAAAACAAAGATCAGCAGGAGAGGTTGGACTGTTTCACTTCCCTTTCAAAAGAAGATGCCAGAATTAATGTGTCACAGATATGCAACCGAGACTTCAAAGTGCCACTGGCCTTTGAATAACCTTTACTTTAATGCATGCAAAAAAATACACAACAGTGTGCATGCTGCCCTGCATACACAGACACACACACACACACACACACACACCTAGTGAACAAACCTCAACTTCAAACATCCTGGTGTCAGACACTATTTTCTAGAAACCGGCACACAGAGAAGTCAGCCACCATGAGAGCATTGCCAGGTCATCTGAGACTGTCCTACTCCTCTGAGGGGGAAATAGTCAACAACTGCAGATTCTCAAGTGAGTGATCTAACTGTCTGAGTGCAGCCAGTTACACCCTCAAGACAGTCTTTTTGTCCTTTCACTCTATTTAAGCTTAAAAATGATTCTTCAGAGAAACTACAGCAAAGCATATAGATGATTAAAGAGTTTGCATGACTCAAAAAAAAACAAATCAATGTATGTACCTGGTTTCTTTTTCATTCCTTTTGTTTTCCCGAATTAGGTCGTACATCGGGTCTTCATGAGCCTAAAAGATTAGAAAACAATCTGTCATTATGAACTTTGAAGAAAAGCAAGGAGAGCAGCATACATACTTACAGTAAATGTTTCCAATTTTCATATTAGATCCAGAAAATCACCCCAGCTCAACACATTCCAACCATTGCACTGCTTTTAGTGTTGTGTCAGCATCTCTTTTTAAAAAAAAAAAACCTCCCTGTTACAATGCAAGGTAGGAAAATATGATACAGTTGCATATATGGTAATCATTGCAGAGGCTGTGTGTGTGTTTCTGCAGTAGATATTGTTCCACTACAGGCACTGTGTGAAGAAGTCTGCTGCCCACATGTTTTCTCAGTGTAAACTAAAAATGTTTCCCAACCCAGTTGTTAACACTAGACACAAAGTTATGTCTCACTCACAGCTTCTTGACCTCAGACAACCCAACCTACATTCTTAAACTGGAGACCATTAATTGATTTCTTCTCTAAATAACTATGAGTAAACAACAAACTCACCACTCTGAACTGCTCCAGTTTCTGGTTGCCTTTGATGAAGAAAGGACATTCTCTGTCTCCTGTCCGGTGGCCGTAGCGTTTGCATCTCCAGCCTGCGGCGGAGGAAACAAATGGACAACCAATGTGATGACATATGAGGCACATGATGGGAGATTTGCTATGATATAGATAAAACGTGAGTGTAAATGTACAGTCTTGACCTTAAGAAAAGTAGTTTGACAAAATAATCTTAACCTCAGTTTTCCAGAGCCTTCAGCCACATCACATGGCCTTTAACAATGCGTTCAGTTGCCAACTTATCAAGTTTTGACAAGTTTTACCACATTCGTTTGGTATGCAGTGTTATTATTCACTAGGGTTTTTTTTCTAACCACTCACCTCCACTAAAACATACAGTCACACACAGATCAACAACTTCATTTAAAGAAATTTTTCTTTCCTTTTGTTTGTGTGACTTAAAAAATACCAACAGCAGCAACTTACAGTCACACTCTCAAACAAGGAAAAAAAAAAAAAAAGGCTGCCCCTGGAGTGCTGTGTTTCAATATGCATGCCTGGTTATAAGAGCCAGAACATCTCAAACAAATCAAAAACAGCACCCATGTTTGTTTCACTAGAGTGAAGAATTTCTGTCAAAAATTTGCTCTCTTTTAATGTTTTACACTTTAAGAAGCAGTGTGGCTACCATGAATAAGCACTTGATAATCTCTGGAAAGTGAGACCACACAAATTCTGTTTATCTTCTAAAAGGCAGTCATGGTAGAAAACTGTTTACTCAGTTCTTTCTTGCCCGTATCATTGGCTGTGAAGTGTCTCCCTTCCCTGAAACAGGATGATATATTCAAACAGAGTGAGTCAGATTCTGCAGAACAAATGCCAACTTGTGGACGGGCCCTGAGTGTATGAGTGTGTGTGTGTGTATGTGTCGACTCCCCGAGTCCCTGGCTGTTCACGCAGCATGAAAATGAGTGGGATGAAGGAATGAATGGACACTGAATATAATAACAGTCTTTGTTTGACCAAAAGGACAGAAGGTAATATACACAACACCGTCATTAATCTCTAGCTCATCATGTTTGTCAGAAAAACAACAGACATGGTGTTAATTGTCCAGTTCTCGTGGTTACATTTATCACCTATCGAGACTGCTGCCCACTCGCGGTGGAGGTTTACCCCCACCTACAGTTCTTCAACTATAAGTGCTGCTGTTACCTCGACAACTAATAATAAAGTTTACAGTGTGACTCATAAAGGTATTGCCTCAGGTTAAGACTAAAATCTTGACTTGTCTATTGTGAGTGGATGAGCTTATAGCTAATAAAACTGGCAGTAGTGATGGTGTTTGTTACAGGTCTTATAGTGCTGAATGAAACTCCACATCTAAAGATTAAACAGCCTCTTGCAGCACCGTCCACTGTCGCACCAGTCTCACTTGTAGTTTATAAATATAAAATGTCTCATTACAGTCTGCAAACAAATACAATAAACAGGTTACAACTAATGTTACTGTCTACAGCAGGAAAGAGGAATTTTGAAAATTAAATTTAAGACTTTTGCAGGCCCTTCTGTGTGGAAACTAAAGTCAATGTTTTTAAAGACTTTTCAAGATCTGCATATACCCTGATAATGTTTTGACTACTCACAAAAAACAGCTACTATTTCTGGAGTGCTAGTACTGAATTTAAGATTTAAAAAATTTAGCTGTACTCAGAATTAGTTAAGACCTTAAATTTACATAATTTCAGACAGATTATGGACATGTATAGACTTGCGAACACCTGTGTAGCACTGATCATACAAAAATGATAAACACAAGGAAAACTGAGACAAGTCAGACCAAATAGCAACATTGCCAATAGGAAATTTAAGATGAATGAATGTTAAAATAAAAAAAATATGAAAAGGATAAAAGAAAAATGTAAAATTTCACAAAATAAAAATCTATATAAGTGAGATTGTGACTACTGTCTCTGCCTTGTTGTCCTTTGACATGCGTTAAATGATAACACACGTCAAAGGACAACAAGTTCCTTCTCTTTTACAAAGGTGGTAGAGATGAACTTCACTCCTTTAGTCTTAAATAACAAATGTGCAATACATTGCCTTCATTACTGTACACACTCTGAAAAGTCTTCCTGTTATTTTGCTCCCCTCATGTATGTCAATGGAGTGGGCAAATATTAGGAGCACCAGTCAACATAATGCACTCCACTACACCACCACCACCCACTACAACCTCAATAATAAACATAAAGTAGAATTATCACCTTTCTGACAATGTCAACAAAGACTGAGTGAGAATGTATACGCTTTTTAAATGTAGAATTTATGGCAGAGCTGTTGTATATGATTGCATTAGACTGCACATGTGTACAAAACGAGGTGGCCGGTGAAGGTATTTGAACAGGCTGTATATACTGTACATGACCACCTACTATATGTGTATATATATATATAAAGTAACGTGTCACTTTTTTTCTTACCATTCAACATTTATCTCAGCACTCTAAACTTCTTGGCATTATTTGTATCCTGTTTAGAGCTCACAGAAACAATTTCACCTGTTTATAAACATTCCTTGTGTATCATTCTGAAGATCTGTAAACATACTTGGCCAAAAAAGACGATTCTGCTTCTGACATCTACTCTTCACTTCTGTAACTCTGTAAAATGTCTCAGGGGTTTATGGAGAATCAGGTTAAGGACTAAATCTTTGCAGATACACAGGTAAACCAAGCAAACCCAGGCTCATTTCGCTGAATTAGTGTAACTGTACTCACACTGCATCACCTTCACCTCCTTCCCCAGAGGCATCCACAACCCCTTGGTGGGGGCGTGAGCCAGGAAGCTCCTGGCCTCCTCATTTCCTGGCTCTGCAGGAATGCAGTCCTCCGGTTTTTCCTCATGTTCCTGCAACAGCAACACTGTCAGTAAATCTCAAAGATTCATTCAGCATATAATTAGTTATAAACAGTGCTTCTTTAAATCCTATCTGCATTTATTAGTAACGTTACCTTTATGAGTCCTGGTGGAGGTTTCTCATAGCTGCATGAAAAGAAACATGAGACAGAAAAGTGAAACTAACGTTACAGCTGAATTAACGTCATTATTTCAAACTTAGCTGTCATTCATCTAAACTTTGCTAACCCAGCTCAAGTTATTGGGCTACAACTTATGTCACATTCATAATGCATGCACAAGTTTGAAAGCGTTAGCTCTCACTAATAATTATTACTCACAACGTCTCGACGTGTTTCAGCTTTTGGACTTCTTGGTTGATTTTTTTCGCTTGTGTCTTGACTTTCTCCATATCATGTTTTGAGGACTTGTGTCTCTTGTGGTCTCGTCTGTCCTCCTTCTCTTTTGTTCGCTTTCTGTCCGACATGGTCCTGATGTCGACGGACCGTCATTAACTTATAAATAATGTTGCGTTCAAAGCTAATTTGATGAGTGAGAAACAGTCATCAATGTGCTAGCCTGCTGCTAACTAGCAAACATTGCTGTGTGTTGCTGTACTTCCTGTGCAGCCGGGCTCGTTAGTTAAAGTCCAGCTCCACCTGCAGGACACAAGCGGCACTGCACTGGATACAGGTTTCTTTTAAAACGCCAAAGCACATAATGTATATGATAGTTTATACGCACTGGGGGAAGAAGTATTCAGATCCTTTACTTAACTAAGTACCAATAAAGTCGTGCATGAAAAATCATACTCAAATAAAAGTACATAATTATTATCAGCTTGATGTAGTTAAAGTATTGCAGTAAAAGTAGTGGTTTGGTCCCTCTGATTGATATATTATTATATATGACATCATTAGATTATTAATACTGAAGCATCAGTGTGTAAGCAGCATTTTATTGTTGTAGCTGCTGGAGGTGAAGCTAGTTTGAACTACTTTATATACAGTTAGCTAATTTAGTCCAGTTGTTCCCAACCTAGGGGTTGAGTCCCTCCAAAGGGTCACCAGATAAATCTGAGGAGTCGTGAGATGATTAATGGGAGAGGAAAGAAGACATAACAAAGTTCTGATACACAAATCTGTTTTCACTTTTTGGACTTTTTCTCTAATCTTTGATTTTTGGTGAAATATTGATCATTTGAACATTTATTGAAATGAAACCATGTGGGAAGTTTAGAGAGAAAAATCACTATTTGTTGGAACTGTTAACAACTCATAGACATCTGAAACGTGACCCCAACTACACACTGCTTTTTGTAAAACATCAAAAGTCAAAAAGGTTGGAAACCACTGGTTTCATCTTTAACAATGTGTTGTATTTTAAAAGCTTGTTATATTATCCATTGTGTCAAATCTTCATCTGAAAAGTAACTAAAGCTGTCAGATAAATGTAGTGGAGCAGAGAGTACAATATTTCCCTCTGAAA
This sequence comes from Thunnus maccoyii, assembly GCF_910596095.1. NCBI lineage: Eukaryota > Metazoa > Chordata > Actinopteri > Scombriformes > Scombridae > Thunnus > Thunnus maccoyii. Next base: position 18,258,452 of record NC_056547.1, read on the forward strand.
TGTAGTGGAGTGGAAATATAAAGTAGCATCACATGGAAATACTCAAGTAAAGTACAAGTACCTCAAAACTGTATTTACGTACAGTACTTGAGTAAATGTACTTTACTATGTAACTTTCCATTACTGTTTATATGGTTTCTGTTTATATTGCATTTTATCATGCAGGTGAGAAAGGTGAACTGTAAATACTCCTTATACTTTTCTAAGTAAATCTGCTGCAGGATGCACGAAATAATTTATATCCATATCTGCAGAAGTGTTGTAACATCTGCAGTCTGGCATTTTAAAGCACTCATCTCAGACGTCCTCAAGAAGTGAAATAAGCAGCACAATTTCACAGACTGGAAAGCTTTTATTTCAGAGAATCGCAGTATGGGTAGAATACAAATGTGAGGTATTTCAGGATTTAAACACATAACTGTACATTGAACAGTTAATGGAAAAAAGGTAGGTAATCAGGCAGTACAAAATGCAGTAGATATATTTAAATTCCTGCTCTTAACAAAAAATGAAAAGAATAACCTTTTAAAAACACATAGCCAAGGAAAATGTTCAAAAAAAAATTTAAGTCAGTTATACCACAGTAACGATTTCTGTAGTCATTAGGCAGATCTGCCCATTCAATGTAAACAGCAACTGATGAGTCCCATTTTAGATGATAATTATAAATATATTCACTGGTGACTGTGCAGTTTCAAAATCATTTGTATGCATGTACAAAAATGCAACATTGGCAAAAACATATATACAGTACATTTGTGTATCTGTCATTTTTAGCCAGTGGCTTTACAACTGACACATCTTCCCAATGAAGAGAGAGAGAGAAAAAAGAGTAAATACATTCATATACAAAAGTTTTAAAATCAAGCAGCATGAATACCAAACAGTTTTATATATATATATATATATATACTGTATATCATATAAATGTAAATTGTAACTTTAGAAAAAAATCTAAATGATCACCTTAAAGAAGGATATTGGCATGTAAACCAGCTTGACATGCCACAAAATGCCACCACAGAGCAAAGCTGGGTGGTGTTTCAGCCGTTTGATAAATATTAAATAATTCCTCAAACATTCCACTAAGAATAGCATCCCCGGTTTAGGAGAGTAGAAGAGGCATGTGCTAAATTAGACAGAAGATGCATTGTCCTCCGACTGGCTCAGCAAAAGATTTAGTAACCCTGATTAATAGTTGAAATAACCACCCCGACGCTCCCAGTTGCATTCAGGAGTGCCACTCCAAACAGCCCAGCAACAGTTGTGTTGGTGGGCGAACTGTAACCCTTCCCACACCGGCCTCAGAAACCAAAGTTATTTTCTTTAGTTTCCCCTTAGCCTTTGGTGTGAACAGGTTACTATATGGGCCTAATCCCTTTTTTTAAGGAGTAGATGACAAGTTGTGTTTGGTAGATACTCAAAGTGAGGAGAGAAAATCTTTCAAGCCCCCCTTCTTGCTGCTCTTGTTGTCTTCTCGCATGAGTATCTTGCTGAGACGCTGGACAACCCAATTTTTTGCTTTAGATGGAGGTTTGGAGGAAGACGAGCCTGACCCAGGAGTGTTAGAGGAGGTGGAGGACCTGGAGGGAGAGAGAGAAAAGGAGAGTTGGGGATAGAGAAAAAAGAAGAAGAGGGAGGGGGGGGGTTAAGATACAGTAACTTGAGATTTTGTTGGTTGGTAGGAAATGTTAAAGTTTGCTGTCAGCAAGTATATGATCTGACAAGCATGGATACCAACACGTACGACCCTTCCAGCTAACTGTAGATCTGTTAATGCTGAATAAATAGAAACTTAATCATTCAAACGCTAACATGCCAGACACATCATCCTCTCGGATATCTATGACACCTACCAAGTTTAGTAGAGGAAGGCTATATCTTGCATAAAAATGTATCTGAGGAGATATTAATACCAGCAAGCTTAAATAACTTACCTAGGTGTATGAACAGGTGTCTTGTCTTTGCCAGGGGTCTTGGGGGTAGTCGTGCCGGGTCTGGTGGTTGACTGTGGGGTCTTGTGTTTGCCAGCATTCCCTGGTGTGCTGTGGGTCTTACCGAAGGTAGCTATGAAGTCCCGATTCACTCCTTTGTGTCTGGAAGTCTTATTGCAAGTGTGGCAGGTGGCCATCTGGAATAAGGAGAGGAAAAGTAACATATTCATTAATATTGCATTGTCTGCATCTATATTTCTCTCATACATAATGAGATTTTGAGGTGAAGGCATACAAGGTATACCCATAGGGATACAAAAAATTCCTGCAGGTTTCCTAAAAGGCCCTTGAAACTACTCTTGTAAAATACAAGATATAGTATAATCTGTCTACCAACTCATGTAAATCAAAGAAGGGAGGCTGAAGTTTTTATCATTCCAGTTATTATTTTTCATCAAACCCAGCTGTAAGTCTTTCTCTGGGACACACAAGAGTTTGCTGTGACCCAGTCTGGACATCGATTGCAGTGACAGAATGACTCCGGGGACACAGGGAGCAGGACTAGCCACAGTTGTGGCAGGCAAGGGGGTTGTAATGAGAAATGCTCATAAGCGCAGGGTGACGCAGGCCAGCCCACAGCCTCACAGATGTCAGGCACAACTATTGCTATCTCACAGCTGAGGAATATTTCACAATGGGGTCCAGGAAACAAAATTTATGACAGGAGATGATTCATTTAACAGCTGAGACTTTTGTCATCGACCCTGCCAAACATCCCCTAGATTATCTTACCTTTGAATGTTTGTACAGATATGAAAATAACTGGGTTAGTTAAAACCGGATGGGAAACATTGACTTTAGCCTATGAGAGGGTAGGGTGGGGCTGTTGCTGTGCAGTTTCACCTATTCAGGGTATGGATGCTATAAGAGACGTCTGCCAACTTTTTCAGTCGGTGAACCTTTTTCAGCTTCAACGAATTTGGCGTTTCAGTTGAGTTTACTCTTTATTGTGTCTCTCATGACAAATTTAAAACAATTTCCTGGCACAGATTACACATCGCATGCAAACAAAAACTTATGAGTCCCTATATAAGGCAAAGCATGTGGGCAGTTGTAAGAGTTACGAGGTGCAACTGTCGGTTCACGAGATTCTCATGACTCAAGACAACAATTGGCATCCCAAACTCCTGCCAGACGCTTTCATGTGTCCCCATAAAAAGGAAAAACTGCATGGAAATAGACTATAATCAGGATAGTACATGTCTGTCACAGAGTTCATGTAGGCTGTTATGAAACCATTGGTAGACAATGAATAAGAGCTCAACAGAGCACAAATCCACTGCTCAACTAAAGAGACACATTAAAAGACGATTAAACAACAACTAACTGCTATGGTAACTGCCACAGTTGCTCATTTACAGCTTTTGGCAGATGCTCTTATTTACCAGTAATTGCTGCCCAGTATTCACACCAAGGACACCACCATCAAGTGAAGATAACAATTTGGAGACAATCACATCAGCCCAGTAATGAGCTGACCCAAAGTACGAGATAAGCTACAAGGAACAAACAGGCTGAACAAACAACCGACTCAAGTACAAAATTTAACTCTTAAACAGATGAGACAGTTACACTTTCCTCCCTGAAGACTACTTTCCTCACTGTAGAAAACGCATCAGGGAATCTTCGACATTCCTTCGGCAACCTTCAGTAACTTAAATCCCATCATTGACACAAGCCATCCAGAGTTGCACCAGGGTAAAACTGGTCAGAATAGACCACCGCTGCAGAGGTCAGCAAGTATGAGCCGAGCTGTTGACAGTCCTGAATGCTGATGAGATGGAAAACTCACCGACACGAAGGTAGCCATTTCAGATTCTGACAGGTGTCGGTTGGAGAGTTTAGGTTTTGATGCTGTAGGAGGACAGAGTTCCGCTCTCGTTCTACGTGACCGTGTGTCAAGTGTTTACTACATGAGCCTGCATGTCCAGCTTTAAACAGACCAAGCCCAGCAACTGACCCAGCCCATCTTTGCATAGGGGTGTGGCTCAGTGGGGGGCTGACCAATACACTGTCAAAAGGGTTGATTCATCTGTGGGATCGCTAGCACTCTGTTGCTGCTTTGGTTGTGATGACTTTAACACAAACTAGATTCATTAAGACACATCCTCGTTGGAACATCGTGTAAACATATCCAAACACAGAAAGGTAAGGTTGAAATATATGACTGAAAACTAAAGATAAACATTTAAAACTTTTTCCTAGTAGAATATGTCATGATAAAGTCCACATGTGCAAAATCACATGATAAATGATTCCTACTTTAAGGACTGTATTGCTAATAAAAAAGCAGTTTTTGTTTTGTCATTTCCCATTTAAGACAACACCACAGTCTAAAAATCAAATCATCAATGGGTGTTTTTAGCATGTGTGAGTTATTGTGATCATACAAATGCAATAAAATCAGTAATTTCTAACTCCTATAAAGGCAAGCTGCTATTACCAAAGCGGATGAAGCCTCGCATTGAAAGAGAACACTGAACAGTAACAGCCTCATTATCTCTCCTGAACTTGAAAAAAACTTGCACACTTCTAAATGTAGCAAAGCTCTGACCTATTATGATTACAATCGCTATATAAAAAGAAGTCGTAACAACTCAAAGCAGCAATGCTGATGACGCAGATACGGCTGGAACAAAGTGCTTTTAATACACTAAGGAGGCTATTCAAACTTATCATCCAGGAACACTCTGCCTGCAGGCTTTTCTTTGCATATTCAGCCAAAAAAAAAAAAGTATGAATATTACAAAGATGTGGCACAGGATGTTACACTGGCAATACTTTCTGGTTATACAGAGGTGCTTCAAAGGGAAACAGACAGAGAGGGGTGCTATAGTGGTACTTCACAGGAGGATCTGGGTTCAGGTATGTCCATTCTGCTGTAGTGTCCTTGAGCACAACAATGAATTGCCAATTGTTCCAGAGCATTCCAGCACTTTCCTTAAAAGATTAGTGAAGCCTTACCACTACTTTTCTTGGGTTTCACAAACAACTGGGGAAAAGTAAATATGGTGATTTCTTGCATTTAGGAAATTTCTGTTTGGTAACTGACTGGAATCTCAAATAGTCCTTGCATGCATAAACAATAAGTATTTTCAAAAAACCTGCAACTGCATCATCACATCACAGGAACATACCTGTCACAAAAGCTGACATAATATTAATCAGGATGGATTACCCGTCTCAATCAACTGTCATCATTTTTGCATGATTTTTACTCTTTATGATAAAATGGAAACCAGTGATTCCATCAGAAAGACATAAAAATAATAAGGTATCCTTTGAGAAATGTTTGGCACTGATGTAAATATACACAGCGTAATTTGTTGGTAAAAGGCTAAAATGTAAAACTACTAGTCCTTTAATTTGGACAGTTTGGAGTTTTTCTTTTAGTGAAACTGGCAAGTGTCAGTGACATTGGGATACGGAACCATGATATGCAAAGTTACATGCAAATAATTTTATACAGTTTCATAGAAAAAAATACAGATACTGATAACACATGCTTGTTAAAGTTGTTAACACATCTGTAACATATTTTATCTGTCTTGTTTCCTATGTACCTGACAAAATAAACAGACCAGTGATGCACATGCATCATTCAAATTTTTACATGATTTTTGTTTACATCTATTCATCTGTCTGAACATATTGTTGTGACGAGCGGTCTAATATTTCACACGCTGTATTTGCTTTCCGTCACTATATGCTGTTATTTCCTTCTGAAATTACCCAATGTCCTCCTGCAGATCATTAAAGTTTCATCTAATCAAATCTAAACGGGAAGTCAGAGCCAAACTCAAACAAAAACTATTTGTTGTCCAGTTATAAATGGTGCTACATCCGCAACTGTAACACCTACTGTAAGTGATTAGGGCTGTGGACATTTAGGTTGTAGCCTAGATTTTACTGATTTGAACTCAACTTTGTCTATCAAATGGAAAAAAAAACCTTAGAACAAGAATGTGTGACTCATAGTGGAGTGGATCACAGACAGACAGCTGGCTGCAGATGGATGTTTACAGCTCGAATGACCTCATGCTGTTTATCCTCTTGTCCTCTAGTTACCATTAGTGGCCCAACTATCATCAGCTGGCCTGCACTAAGGCACTGATATGACAGGCTCTAAGAAAAGAAACCTTTACCCACTGATGATAAAGGTGTGTGTGTGTGTATGTGTCTGTCTATGTACACAACAGTGGAAAGCGGAAAGACGGTTATCAGACTAACTTCAACAACATGAACGCGTCAACAAACTCTCACTTCCCACTCCAATAGTAGTACAGTGGCCGCATATTGATGAAAAATCTTGACAACCTGAAATGAAATCCCACCCATCACGTGTACTTGTTTAATTTACGTTAATCCCTTGACATGTCTGAGCAGACACACGTGAGCCTGTGGCACCGAGAGATTTGATTTCCTCATCTTGGGCTGTTGATTCTGGCAGCAGACAGACCTACACGTTGGCCAATCAAGCATATGGCAAAGGCAACATATTGGAGCTGCAGGGTAGTAAGAGGATAAACAACCACCTATACACAGCTGGGGGAATATTAAGGATGGTTGTTTTTTGCAGATGAGGTATTTAAAGTTGAATTTCTGCTCTCAGGAAAATCAAGGTTCCCCATACGGTCAGGGGAAGAATTACCATATTAAATTGAATTACACAAAGCAAGAAACAAAGTCAATAGCAATCTAGTATTGCCCCTAACCTGTATATGGTATATACTCACACAGGGTCAGGCTTGACCTTTCATCTTACCCTCCTCTATGCAATAAGTGGAGCCTTCTGTTTCTTACAACACACGCAAGATCATGTTTTTATTAAAACATGAAAGGTGAACCTACACAGATGGCCACAGTCACAGATAGCTACATTGATCCCATACACATATATCATGTCTGTTTAACTCTAGCAATCTTGCACAGTGCATGGAATGTCAGCACCTGCTGTTCATGCTCTAAATTATTAAATAGACAGCATGCAATCATGTATACCTCACCAACAGAGGCTACTAAAATCTCATTTACACAATTAAAGAAGACAGAATAAACTAGTCTGTTAATTCTCACAGTTTAATGCAGTTAAGGGTTGATTTAGGAAACTATCTCAGTTTACATAAACACATCAGTCAGTGAGATTGTGCAGTTTCATGTTGTGTGGCATAAGCTGTGCCCAGTGTAACTCAGTATTGTGGGAAATGAGATGGGGGAGTCTTGAGTTTAACACTTCTGAGGTTCTCTTATACAAGAACCTAATCAACACAGAAATATTTGCGTCTGATGACTGAGAGCTGCCAGCTCTTCTTGTCACACCTTCACATTTACATTTTTATTTTCAGAAACATACACTTCTGCCACCTTGTGACACGCATGCCTGTAGCCAGAAATGACTCATACATAACAGTGATATTGGTTCTGAGAATCAAAGAGAAATTGCGTGTGAAACAGTGAAATGACACACAAACACACGCAGATCCACATAAATCAATTCTGCAGATGGGCCTTTCCCTCTATTAATAGCCCCTGCTCCATAAATACCTCCCTTCCTGTCTTTCTCTCTCTGCTGCCAGAGGTCAGCTTGGGTTGATCTGTCTGACCTTGGGAGTACGATACCACCCAAGAGGGGAGAAGATGAGTAGAGCAACATAGTGAATGACGGAGTTAAGTGCCTGTAAGAGTCTTTCTTTATAAGTGTTAAATGTTGATTGTGTGACAGAGTTTTCAAACATCTGTGTGTGTGTGTGTGCGAGTATTCAAAAGCATGAATATCTGTGCGCAGTGTGTGAAAGTCATTTGAGCACACATCAATACAGCACAATAAAGCCAAAAGCAGAAGAGCAGTTGGGGGATCAATACGAGGCAAGCAGTGTAAACTTTCCTCTAAGCATGGCCTTGCACTGTGATGGTGCAGTCAGCCACTTAGTCACACTGTCTGGAGGCAAGCAGGCAGGCTGCCAGGTAAATACACAGTGACACTCGATCTGAATGCAGAGCTAAAACACACCGTCTCTGTTGGTGGTGATAAATGTCACATTTTATCCTGCGTCACACAAGCAGGTTTGCCTCAAACCCAACTAGAGCAAAAGCTGGAGGAAAGGGAAGGAAAGCTTATGATTTACCTGTACTTCTCAGATTAGATAAAAAGCATCATACAGTATTCACAATGCTTTGGGTAATTTGTAATTTAGGTACTACATTTGATATGGATTAAAATCAACATCTGGAACCAAAATCTGTGATGTCTCACTGTCACTGACGCGTCATCATAAACCTCTTGATGCAGTCTGAGGAAGAGCATCAAGCTTGAAAAACGTTTCTATCCAGAGGAGCTGCTGATCCAAGCCTTTTCTGTGTTCCTCATGACATTTAGTGCCTGTATTCATGCACATATTGAGCATTATAAATTCTCTCACTTTTTTGTATTTGACAGCTCCCTTATAAAAAAAATAAAAAATAAATGCTCCTTGAAATTACCTAAGAATTATCGTGAAAGTTTTGGCAAATCAAACAGTAAAGATTTCTACAAAGCATGCCATCTTGGTTTGGTTAAAGTATAGAAACGTACCCCTATTTTGGCTTAGGATATTTTGCATATAAGATGCTTCAAAATATGAAATAAAATATTTTCATCGACTAAAATTTAAAAAAACAAAACATCTGACATTGTTTACAAGGTAGATCATACAGACATGATTGTTTGATACAGGCTTCCATTTACAAAATGTTGACCTGAGGAGGCATGTAGACGGGCCAACCGTGCTTCAGAGTTTTGGGGTTTAGGAATAAACAAAATGGCTTAGAGACAGATCTGAATTTAGAGCTCTTTTATGACCATTATAAAAGGTATCTGAAGGCACACGTGTGGCTTTATAACAGAATGCCATTAATGTGCTCACGTGTTGACAGCATCAGTTACAGAAAAGATATACTTCAAAAGCTGGTGAGCGAGGATCCAAAAGTGGCAGATTCCAAAGCTTGACACCCCGTGCCAACTTACAGTTTAACTTACAGTAGCGATTGCCAAGTTCCACAGTAGACTTCTAATAGTGGCAAAGAAATGAAATGAAGTGAGGCACAGAAGCTAATGACTGCTGCTCTTACTGTACATGTGAATATTCAAATGCTGAAAATACTTCTGTGCACACTTTGCTAAATCCCTACACATGTGAGGGATGAGTGAGTGTTTCCACTTCTCCCTAAGTCTCCTTTGTTTGTTTCTAAAGAACTCAAGGCCATCCCCACTGTTGCTGTTCCACATTCCCTCCTGGCCTTTCTCTTCCCCAACACATCCCCCTCTTGTCATCCTGTCACTCGCTGCGCACCCTTGAGTTGTCAAAACCCTCTGTGGAGTGTTTCCTGTTCCCTGAGAGCGAACAGGCAAAGTACCAACCAGACATCTCTGTCTCCTGTTTCCTGTCATCTCCTCAAGAGGCACATTCTCCAGCGACATTACTCCAGTAAAGATAAATACAACAGAGGGATGTGGTGAAGACATGGCCAAGAATAGAAGGAGAAGGGGAGGCAGATGAGGATGAAGCAAAGGTTGCAGGGGGTTGCCAGGTAGATGAGTTGAGGTAAAATGCAACAAAGGAAAGAGGGGATTGAAGAATGCAAGGAGAAAAAAAGAACGAGAGATTAGAAGATGAGAGGTGGTCAGTGAGGTCAAGAAGAAGTGGTGACATAAATTACAAAGAGAGGCTTGACTCACGTCAGGGCAAAATGGCTCTTCTGGGAAAAAGGAAAGATCTTTCAACCACTTATGTTTTATCACTTGGCTCATCGTTTTTTTGAAAACAAGTGTTGTTCTCAGAGAATGGCAACATCACTGCATATTCAGTAAACATGCCCATCCACCTGTCTTTGCAAAAAGTCATTCTTTTTGTGAACTACCAGGTAGAATCACTATTTCCCAATAAGTAACTGTTACATTTAAACACCGGGCATAAATTCAACTCCCACAAACCTACATGTATCCAGCCAGGAAAAAGCCTGAACAGTATGCTTTATTGTAGCAAACAACTCTGCTGGGAAGTATAAATCGCGGCTACAAGAGAGGAGAACAGAAGAATGGAGGAGGAGGAGGAGGAGAATGCGCTATCGTTCGCTCCATTTAGGGTCTCTGCCTCTCTTGTGGGGCTACAATTCAACTTATTTCCATACCCATTGCTACATAACCTTTCCAGCATGCATAAACATGCCTGATTTATAATGTAATACCTCTAAGACACAACTTCACAGAGCTGCAGAGCGTATATCATGCACTGACATCCACACCGATGGCAGCACACATATACCGCCTAAGGGGAGAGCAATATAGTGTGTAATGAGGGGGATTTACACTCTGGAGTCTAAATACTGTACACCACCCATGTGCATGAGTGGAACTGTGTATCTACTGGTCACATGTTGTATGTCTGATGTTTTTATATTTGTATTTTAGTAAACAAATTTTCCTAAGGACATATTTCCTAATGTTCAACACATAAATTAATTGCAGATATGTTATAAATGACTGATAGGACATGTATTGCCATATGTCTGCAGTATGAACATCGGGTGGGAAACAAAAGCTGTAAAGACTTTATGAGCATAATTATATTAAATAAAACTAGTGGTTCCTTTAAGTGTCCCACAACACCTCTCATCCATAGCAAGATCCAACACTTGTTTAAACACATGCAAGAACATAGAGAACACCAGCACACATGGATATGAAAATACGCACCCCTTGTCTCAGCCCATACACAAAAAAAAAAACCCTTTACTGTGATCATAAATTTATAAGACAACATGTTTTGATTATTCCTTTGATAAAACCTCTACCTCTTCCTGCGGATGACATGTGACTGACAGTAAGCAGAGCCGAATATTGTGTACACAGCCATAACACTCAACTCTGGCACACTGAAATAAAGCCATAAAATAAGGAAATACAAACTAATAAAAGCAAATTAAGGCTTCACGGTCACTGTGACAAGTAATCTCGCTCAGGCGGTGGACACTGTTTTTCATCTTCGTCAAATATCTGCTTGAAAATGACAACAAACTTACAAAAATGACACATTACATGAGCTTCTCCTGTTATCCCAACTACGAGCCCAAGCTTCTATCTTTAAAAAGGTGGTTTAGAAGAGTGGATGCTAATCTCTTGATTCAGGCTATCGTGCTGAGCCCCCCTCCCGCATGTGTTGTTGTGCTCTGGTCATCAGTATGGAACCAGGGAGGCAAAGAAAGGAAAGCAGTCTGCATTCCTCCTCTTATCTCACCACTTCACCACTTGCATTTTAAGGGTATCGCCTCACTATCACCCTTCTGCCGAGCACAGGTGTATGCTGTCGCCCATATGGGGCTTGACTTGTTGCCCCTTAGTTCTCCAGTATATGACAGACGAGTGACCGTGAAAACAGAGGGTAAAAATACCTTGGAGTAGATGCTTGGGGGTGTATTGGTTTACTAGGAAGTCATGTGATGAACAAGCATCAACATTCCTGATCGTGACCAAAACACTGTTGACAAACTAGTGTGAAGAGAGATGCACAGTCATGGCTTTAAGAGAGGCCCTCTCTGTGTACAACACACAACATAGTTAATGTTTGACTAAGAGTGATGAGTTACACGAGGGAGTCATAAACAGCTTTAAGTTTATGGATTTGATGTCTGGTGAAATATAAAGGCTCAAAAAACCCAACAAGTTGGATGATGGTGACAGAGGTCTTACTGAAGTGTGAACTTTGAAATTATAATTATTAATTGGATGCTTTTGAGTTATTATACTTCTAAAAGTGTCACGGAGGGTAACATGTTGTTAGCAGATTTATTCATCAATAGTAGCTGATTTATTTCAGATGTTGATAGCTTTGTTTTCAAAATGCTTTAATGCTTTAAAAATCTGACAGTTTGCGAAAACATTTTTAAGGCTTTGAGGCCTGGAAATGCAATTATCAGTCTCTAAGCCGCACTGCGTATTATTTTTCAGTATACGATGATGTTAAAAAACCCATATGATAGACTTCTCTGATTTCATGATGCCTCCAGCATGTAAAGATTCAAATCACTTTCTCCAGATGATTTCCCTATCAGACCCTGGAACTGACCTTCATCAAAGTCCACAGGAGGAGAACAGGGCGAAACCACTGCTGCATATGAAATTATGACTCAAGATGAAAACTTTTTCTCTTCTGTATTCCATCATCTTACTTCCTCTGTTCACCCTTCTTATCTATCCGCCTTCTGCTCTCCTCTTTCTTTTCACCTTTTCTGTTTCAACCTCTTGAGTTATGTTCCTCCTTTTCTTTCACTACTCTCTTTATGTCTGCTCCTTCTCTCAACTTCTGCCTTTCTCTTTGCCCTCAGAGTCAACAAATATATAGTAGAGTGTGGGTTCAGAGTGGCTGGTGCAGTGAATACCTGCATACTAATTGAACCCAACCTGATTTTAATGAGGCAGCAGCATTTTCACAAGAGCTGCTCTTCATTAGGCTGATGTCAGAGCACCAAAGGGGCTCTTCAGTGGTTCTTTCCTATCGCTGCTCTGATGCAGGGGGAAAATGACCCTATTGCCACGTCCTCCACCACTAGTTTCCACATCTAAATGGGCTTATCAGTGGAGTGGGTGGGCGCTGGCCAAAATAAGCTTTCCATTTTGTCCCTGTCCATTGCTATCCATTAAGAGGACAGACAAAAGAGCCACTGTAACAATACAGGGGGGTGTGGGAGGGAACGGGGTGAGTGTTGACAAAGCACTGTCTGGCAACATTAGTTCTCTTACAGTTTAGCTTAATGGGACCACTGTTCAGGCTGTAATGATAAGTGGAGCACCATAATGAAACCAGGCACTTTGTGTGGAAAGAATATAAATGACCTTGTCAATCTAATAGCAACAGAGACTAAAAACAATACATTAAGAGAGAATGTAAGACTTGTTAAGTTATAATAAATAACAATGTGATACATGTTTGATCTTCATTGGGAAATGCTCTTGTCTCTTGCCTCCTTCATAGGTCAGTTTACACAAGTGGCCTAAAGTCTTACCACTAAATCAGAGGAGTAATAAAATCAGCCAGTGTTGGTTTATCACAGAAATACATTATCATGTAAAAAACAATAGTCTTTTCTCAAAGCATGCATTCATGCAAGCTGCATTCCATGTAGACAGAACCATCGTTAACAGTATTAGTCCCACCTGTGCTTTTCTTTCTATGACAAGTCAAAATGTCTACTGTGGAAAAGGTCTATTAGAGGACATTACGCACCAAAAAGTGCTTGAGGTAATTTAGGAACAGGGTAATTATATAGTTTTCCAGTAGATAATTGTATTATTATCAAATAATGATATAAATGCTTGACCCAAAAATCCAATACAACTAGGCCATTGCTGTCAATACAGTTCTTCCGCTCACTACAATAGCACAACAGCTGGGGACACTGATCCGGGCGTATACTCTTGGTGACAATGTGCTACAGTGTAGTACAATACATAACCAGGTCTGTGGAGTTGTAGTGTTTTGCCTGTCTCACCAGTACTGAGGAGGACATTTGGAATCGGTGCAGCAGATTTTTCTGCACCAGGCTGAGTCGTTTGCCCCTGGCCTTCCTGCGCAGGACGCTCTGCACCCGTGCTGATGGACGTTGCTTGGGCTGTAGCCGCATCCGGTGATTGTCAGGTTTCAGCCACTGATAGCAGTGCGGGCACACCACAGTGCTGTGCAACAGACTGGAAGATTTCTGCTTCTTTGTTGCTGAGAGGAAGAAAGAGACAGATTATCTCAAACAAAATCAGAAAATATTACGGTGCACACAGGCGCGCATATATCACATACATAATAATACCCGGGTAACCAAATAAGTGGAGGTGGATGTGATAGTGAGAATGAAAAATTTGTTGATGATTTTCTTCTCCTTTACACCAGCATATTATGCAAAGAGGCAAAGAAATGTCTTTTAAAGATTGGTAGTTAAAAGAACTATGTAAAGAATATCATTTTAACAGTTGCAAACTGATTCTCTGCTGACTGTACCATTATAACATCCAATCTTTCAGTATTCAGAGGAAAAACAAGCTTTTATTATGTGTCATAGCAAAACAACAGCTATGTCAAATTATCAGTTCTAGGGACAAGTAATAAACACCATGCTATGCTCTTAGGGACAAGTTCTGGTATTATTTGGAAGAGAAAAGCCTGAACAGCCTCACTAAATGGCACCACTGCCTATTGATGTGGTTTTGGCTGGCATGGGTCTGTGCCTGTGTGTTTGATCCCGCCAGGCAGTCTGCTGAAGACAGCTGGCTGACTCAGTGTGTTTGGCTGAGGGTTTAGTGAGGTTTATCAACCTTGAGATGGCCGTGACAAGGTCCTGTTTACTACTGCATTCAACTCTTTGTGGTTATAACACTCGAGGGCATCACTGATTAAAACATACAATAACGAAAATATGACAAAAACTGTAAATGAAACGAAAGAATCCTCACTTACCTTTAGCATTCAAAGGCAGCTGACTGAGAAGAAAGAGAGAGACTAGATCAGGCATTTTGGAATATAACCAAACAATAATAAAAGAAAAAACAGTAACTGGATTTAACGTTAAGAACTTTTAGTACGATATGATTATGAAGTAAAACTGAAAAAATAATTACAGCTAAAATACTGGAGAAAGGCACAAATTCAGCATGCATATTCATGTATTTAAAAATGCTCCTCTCAATTTGCATTAGAACATCTCCTTCACACTGGAACAATCTAATAAACAAGGGAGTAAGACTAATTTTGTATAACATGGTTTTCAATATAAATCATTTAGAAAAAGAAACTGGCAGCTACCAATTTTGTTAAAATACATTTATGTAAATAAACAATTAACAGAATGGAACACACATTTTGGAAAAAAAATAAGTTTGCCACAGACAGAAAGCTCTTCCCATTATGTGATGTGGAAAACATGCAACCAGAAAAGTAAATTGGTCTCTCCCAAACAATATAAGGCAACTCTCCAAACCATTTCAATAGCCTCACCCCCCCCCCCCCCCACACACACACAGCACTGCCTCGGTGTCTGCTAGGCTCTGCCTCCACTTTTGGAACACAAGCAATAAGATATTTGAGCAAACATTTTAACTAAGCCACTGCTAAGTCCCGCTAAAATTAGCCCCGGGCTTAAATCAATGAAGTCCTGCAGCACGTGTTGAAGGGAGAGACCGGAATGGGGTTGGCTGTTTATGCAGAGGAGGAGGGGGCGCGGGGTTGACTTTAATCTGGAGTTGACCTGCTGGCTGCTGTGGTGTCTGGCAGCAGCAGCGGTTTGTTGACACTCTCCGCTTTCATTCTCAACCATCCCATATGCGAGATGGAGCATTATATTGCTGGATGACATTGGATGCGGCTGGATGCATGGCGGGGCAGAGAATCATTTGCAACATATCTCCCAACACTCATCCCACTCAGTCAGAGTCACCCTCCTTTGATCCCAAGAAAAGTAGTTCTGGAAATGACAAGTAGCTGCACGTCACCGGCATGATGGACTGTGACTCTGCAGATATGATAATGACTCATAGACCTTGAACTATTCCCAAAACACTTCTGTTGGTTATTAAGAATGCCTTTTTCATTTTTCTCAGCTCATTCTTATGAAAGTCCACCTTAGAAAGTTAGTTGGTTTGAATACATTCACTAAGGCGGTTGCTTCTGTATTGATAATCAATGATCATTAGGCACACTTGACACCACTAACAAATTCTGAATACAAAAAGGCATTTCATTTATTTGCAGTACTAAAAAGCAAATCCTCTGACAAGAATCCATAAAAAAAAACAAACAACCTATGAGCAGACCACTGATGACTCGAGTGTAGAGAAGCTGGATTCTTGAGGAATTTTGTTTTCCCACATTCTCTCTTCTTGCTGTTCCCCTGATGAGCCAGCCCTCAGAAACCGCAAACCGCACAGACCTCTTCCACTGCACTAATCTTATTAACATACTTGTCATGCATCTCCTTTTAAGTGCATACTTAGTTGTGGTGATGAACACTGAAGATATGGGCTCTACACATGGACTGCTGACAACTGGGAGATGCAAAAGGGTGGAAGGTGCGTTGAGGGGGGTGGTGGACATTATGTGTTGGCTGCAATGAAATAATGTAATTAGAGACAGAGGTGCTGGCTGAGGCAAAGTGAACAAAATGAAAGGCATTAAGAACAATTAATTCCTGCCATCAAGTAATACAGCACGACTACTGGTATACCCTGTTTACTACTGAAAAACCTTTACTGATATTGGCCTGGCTCAAGTAGTGGTTTCGTCAGTGTTAGTCAGTGCACCCTCTAAATACTCTATCTCACTATGACACAGATTGGCAGAGGACCCATCCATCAGCTGGACATGACAGAGAGAGAGGCCAGCAGGTGCCTCCCAGTCTGGGGCTCAGTCGTACGAGTGGAGACTTTGGCTGGCTCCTGCTGAGAGAGGCCAGTTAAGTGAGAGATACGTTTCGAGGGGAGATGAGGGTGGGTGTTGGATAAGAGGAGGAAGAGGTCTCGAAAAGGCAGTGGGAAGGGAAAAATTTAGTAACTGATTTTGACAGAAATTAAAGGGAATTACTTTAAAGCTGAAATGATTAGTTGATTAGTCAACTGATTTACAGTTTCAGTCAGTTTTCAAGCAAAAACACCAAACTCTATTATTACGACCTCTCAAATGCAGGGATTTGATGCTGTTTCATTGTAATCTGAATATCTTTGTGTTGTAAACTTTTGTTCAAATAAAACAAATGATTTGAAAACACATCTTGGACTAATAGGCTTTTTGCACCATTTTCTACAGTTAATCAAGGAAACGAACGGCTGCAGGTTAACCGTTAACGAAAGTAATCTGTGTAAAACAATCTTTCCTTAAAGACTTCCACTGATAAATCAGACTTCAAATATTACTTGCTGATCATCACTGATATGTTGGTATGAACTAAACAATATGATGCCCTCTATGAAGAAAAATCTTTTACATAATACACTTGAGGCTATTTAAAAATAGAGTTATTATGACAATGTTTGTCCAGCAGACATCCTGCATATTTTGGTTATCAGAACACTCGATCAAGCCCTGGTTACAAGACACACAAAACTGATTATCAACTTACTGGAAAACAGCTTCACCAGCGTGGCAACGTGAGCCACTATAAAGTGACGTCAGTTACACATCCAGGGACAAAACATACACATGGCACAGGTCGTCACGTTCACTACATTCACTCCTTGACACACAAGCACAGAAACAAAATATACAAGCATGAAATGTGCTTAAAGGCCTTTACCGAAAATCAATATTGATACATTTTTAGTGAAACCAAGAATGACAACAACGATAAGAAATATAATAACAGCAACCGTAACTCTGATACAAACATACACACTAACACACTCAGTCATCATCAGCCTAACAGGAGCTGAAGACTGTGGCAGAAGGCAGTAACACGATCTCCAACAAATATTTGGAGTAGTGTGTATGAGTAATGACTCACACCCACGAAACAAACATTCTTGTGACGCATGGTCAAAACCGTAACTGCAGAAAGCTCAGACACTGGAAATCCCACAGGAACACAGAGACACTTGTGGTTCATTAGGACTAAGGACGTCGTCAACACACACTGACCACGTATGCCAGCTACTTGAGTGGATGCTGACAAAAAAGATTTCCCCTCGGTTAACTGATCAGCTGTGTGTCCAAGACCTCTGTTTGAAACATTAATTCGTAACAGTAATTTCTTTCCAAGTAGGCCTCACATATTGTCACTCTGGCTAAAAATCAAAGTCAGTAGTCAATTAGCTCATCACGCTCAGTGTACTTTTTGGCTGTGTTTAATAATTGTATTCTCACTGCCAGGCACTTTGGCATGATATCAGCCAGGTCTTGCAGCAAGCAGTCCAAACATTCAGATTTGTGTCTTGCCTGTTGGACAGCTTGTCATAGTTAAATGTGGTCAAAAAATGTTCGCTAGAACCCCGGCTCATCATAGCCAGGGAATCTGGGGAACAGATCAATGTATGAAAGTAGCAGTGGGCTCAAACATATCCGTAAAATGACCCTGACTGGGGTTTTACTATTAAAACCGCTGTTTTTGTTTCCATTCATGGTTCTCTCCACAAATTTCCTGGCTCAGGTGAAAGTGAAAACAAGCCTGTAGGATACAGGCACATGGCTGGAAC